>NC_088297.1:19272262-19872262 GCF_032854445.1 Liolophura sinensis
CCTTCGGTGAATTTCCCTCAAGCAGCGTAATAGAGCAATGCTAAATCCTAGTAAAACGTGGTTGATGACACTGTGTTCACACCAGTATTATGTGTCAAAGATGTGCGTTAAGGTTTCTTTGTACTGTCATGCTTTCAGGCAAATCTTTATCTTACTGTTTGGAGAAACATGGTTACTTATGTGGTCAGACCGGCCATAAAGCACAGAAAACATCATGCTAGTTTTAGGTAAACATTTGTCCGGACATACGACCGTTTTTGCCGCAGTGGTGGTGAAATAGGGTAGATTGTGATGTGGTTAGACCTTATTATTGCCATACGTTCAGGTAAACTTTTGTCTGAACGGACACCCGTTGTTGACGTATAGTGATCGTGAAATTTAGTAAATGGTATGTGTTTATACCTTATTATTGCCATACTTTCAGGCAAACCCTTGTCTGACCAAGTGGCCGTTGTGACTGGCGCCTCATCTGGTATCGGGGAGGCCATCAGTAAGGCGTTGGCAAAGGCAGGCGCACGTGTTGTCCTGGGAGCTAGGCGAACGGAAAAACTGGAAGAAACTGTAAAGGCAATCGAAAAAGATGGTGGAAAATCTGTGTGTAAAAAAACAGATGTTACCATCCGACAAGAGGTACAAAATGGCTCAATACACTGACAGTTTTCAAGAGGGATAGAAAGAGATAGGCGTAACTGTGAATACGTAGCTACGTTAGCAAAATGCAGTTAAATTTACTACAACCCCTATTGTTTTTCACATAGTGATGTAAAGGTACCATTGAAATATACACCAGCATGATGTAAAGTTACACTAAGAAAGGTTGCATATAATTTGATACATTAATGGTGTGAACCTTTCGTAGGCACTTGTATATTTATACAGTACTTTTTATAGATATATTTTTCTATTTCATAATCTCCATGTGATAGAATACACCAAAATATTGTGCATATATATGTATACAGGTGTCTGAAACAGCCTTGTATCATACCAATCGCTTGTTGGCTGCATATTAATGCTTCGTTTCCAGGATACAGGCCAAGACACAATACATCTGCCCGGCCGCCGCCGTATAAGTTTTGAGTGCGGCGTAAAACACCAACCAAATAAATAGGACACAATACAAGGTTTTCGAGCTTGCGGAGCCTCGTTGGTAATCCGTGAAATTTAACATCGCCCACAACACAAACTGACGTCACTATGTTTTCATTTCGGTGTAACTCAAAAACTGCCCATGAACATATTCCCCACAAAAATTGTCATTGCCAAAATATATGAGCGACTCACAACTGCTATTACACAGGGTCATTTATTACCTTAGGTAGGAAATTCTGTATTTTATCCGATGTCATTGATGCTGGGGCCTTGGTTACATTTCATTTTTTCTTATGGTACTTTTCTTGCTCAGGTGAAGGATTTAGTAAAGTTTGCAGAGTCCACTTTCGGTCCTGTAGACATTCTGGTAAACAACGCCGGGGTCTTTTACTACTCCTTGATGAAAAATGTCCACGAGGACTTATGGGAAAAGACTGTGGACGTGAATTGCAAGGTAACAAATTATGGTTATGGTTGTATTTCAGACCCACGAGAAACCGGGCCGAAGTATTAAAATGATATAAAAGGTAACCCTATATGGAACAGGGTTAACACCACGGTGTCAAAAGATTTACTGTCAGTAACACTATTTAAGCCCTATTTGAAGTCATGAAAAAATATCTTCTGCAGTTTCCCGAAAATTGGCCTGATGTGAAGTGATAATATTCCTGACGTGGCGATAGATCAGGCAGATATGACGTCAAGTAAGGCAGTTATGCTGGAATGACGTCATACAGCACCTTGCAATCGTTCCTTTCTTATTACTCAATATTGTAGAGGACAGTGGAATGGATTTTCGTCAAAGCCGGCTAGTCATTATCCAGTTGGATCAAGAGTTCGAATCCAGTTGACGCTGGTCCAGTAGCGGTTATAAACCAGAAGTTTTTCAGAAACTTGTCAGGATTCATTGTGTCAACCATTTGTAAATATATTTTCCACCATGTGCTTGAAAAGCGCGGAAAAGACATTAGACGATATATAAATACATATACAAGTATCAACAGGGACAACCTGGTAGATGATTTTGTGTGGTGCCGATTGAGGGCCTTTCGATACCTGGCTGCCTCCACAGGGCAAGGTCTCGACGTGGTTTATTACAAAGGGCGAGGCAACGTGGAAGCTAGGTAGCGAGGTGAGGCAGCGAAGTAGCTTTCTCTCGGCTTTCGTGCTTTTGAACAAATTTGACTGTCCCCCATGCTTGAACCTTGCCGGCTGCTTCGTCTGAGATCAATAGATCCACAACAATGAGCCTTCCTTCTCTTCGTCAACCCTAGGTCAGGAGATTAGGCGCCTGGCGAGGTGGAATAGTTTCCTTCTCAACAACCCCTGCAACCCACCCCCGATTTAAGCACTGTTCTCTCATGAATACGATATGATGGACTAAAATGTAAAAGGCGTCAAACAATTAACATAATGTGGTGGTATCCCTGTACAATTTTATATTTACTACGTACAGTGCAACAACAGAAAACAAATTGCAAGAACAAATTGAAAATGTTTTCTTTATTTTTAATTAGTATTTTCGTGGTGTCTCTATAAAAACAAAGTATTAAAAACGCAAACAAACTTGTGCAACTTTGGACTCAATCCGACTGTTTATATGCAGCCTCCAATACAAGAATGAAACAGATCCACATGCATATATTGCTTAAACAAGGTACCAAACGTCATCTCTGGCCAAGCAGCGTAACTAGACCGAAGGGAATCCGTAAAGAATAGGTTGCTGATTACGTTATCATTTCCACGTGACTTACCTGTATGCCAGTTCATTCATGCTTACCTGAGTAAACCTTGGTGAACGAAGACTGTGCAAATGGAGCAAACCGTGTCAAATGTTGTTCACGTGACTAAAGCACGTGACACTCGCTCATGCGCATTTCAACCTTACCATATTTGATCTCCGTTGAACGCGTCTAAGAAACACTTTTTACCATAACAAATCAAACGGCCTAGTAGTATACATGTCCAGCTAAGACTTCAGTCTGACAGAATTCGAATCCATAGGTTTTCAAGAACTTTCATGTACGATAAAAAAGTAAGGTGTTAGCAGAGCACACTTGACTGTATATCAACTGACAAAGAATCGTATGAAAAAGAGTGTATTTTCGCCAGCTCCTTTCAAAATCGAACATATCCACATTTCTTTTTAACTAAAAAAAATCTGTACGAGCACGTGACTGTGGGGGAAAAGATGACGTCAAAAATCATGCGGAGAGCAACACGTAAAGAGCAACCTAGCCCTTAGAGCTCCCCTAACAAACTTATTTCCCGCGTTATCGAGGCAACGAACAATAATCTGGTGGATGCATTCTACTAGAGTTATCTCCCCTTGTCCGTTGTCTCTCTTCTGTTTGTCAATATTCTGACGATAAGTTGTTATCGCCGCACAAGTTCGGCAATTTGAAGCACCTACTAACTTTTCTCCTATATTACACATTTTACTACTATTTGAAGTAATAAAACATATTGTGCACGTCTTTAGTAAACAGCTGATGCGTATTAAAAGAAGCAGCATTCGAAAATCAGAATGCAAATTTGCATTGTACTATACCAATTGATCGATCTGGAACCGAAAAATAGTGGTGGGTTTCTTCCAACGGTAATGCTGACGGCCGTGGCGTATGCGAAATATTATTGACTACGGCGTAAAACATCAATGAAATAAATAAATAAATAAAGAAAGAAATAAATAAAACCTGAAGGTTTCGTATTATATGTGCAAAACATATAGGGACAAGTTTCACGTGCGATTAATCTATGAAATGCCTAGAAAATTATTGACAAGTTTGAATAAAAAATTTCAAGTGCATCCCAAAGGGATTCCCATAACATAATTCTGGGTATGCTCCAGACTGCTGTGTGTTCATATATATAGTCATATATCTTGTCTTCCTTTGTGAATCAAACAGGGTGTTTTGCATGGAATTGGAGCCGTCATTGGTGGAATGGTTGAGAGAAAGAAGGGGCACATCGTTAACATATCGTCAGAAAATGGAAGAAAAGTAAGAGCAGTTTTTACGCCACATAAACATGTAGCTAATGCTACTAATGGCGATGGAGTGCAACGTCATTTCTTTGAGCTCTTTGATGAAGGTTTTCCTAACAGGAGTAAAAATATGTGATTTGTTGGCATTTGGTCATACGTAACCGGTGAAATATGGCTCCTTAGTTAGGGTGTTATTCTAACTGTAAAAGCTTAAATTGTGGTAAATTAATACTCGCCCTTTATCTCCATGACTTAAGAAGAATTAGGTAACAAAATGGAGTGATGTTAATACGAATTTATTGTATGTCACTGGTGTAGAATTATTATTCCTTATTCTAAGATATTGTTGCAGTATTCCCCTCTGGAAAGATGACACACTGCATCTGCGTCAGTTCCGACACAGGGTGTGGTCTCTTACAGGCATATGTGACAAAAGAAATAATTTGAGCCCTGTTTACCCTGCCTCATCTACGTTCCATGAAGGGCACTTTAATTCTGCTATTACTCATAGTAAAGCTCGTCCTCAACTTGCCAAAGGTCGGTGGTTTACTCCAGGCACTACGATTTCCTCCGATTAAACAGCTGACGGTATCAGTGAAAAATTCCTGAATATGGCGCTATAACTTCAATCAACCAATCAATCAGGCAATTATTAAATCATCTCTGTTTTCATGTCAGACATTCCCTGGCTTCGCTGTGTATTCCGGCTCCAAGTTCTTCGTGGAGGGCGTGTCTCGCTCTCTGCGCCAGGAGGTGTGCAAACATGGGGTTAAGGTCACATGTATTCAACCCGGCGATGTGGATACGGAAATATTCGGCTTGTGTGAGGTCGATCAAGAGGTAAAGTAAAAGCAACAGGGTATGTTTATGTAAATGAAGCTGTTTTACACGACGCGATTTGTCAGTCCACTCCTCAAGTTAAACTAGGGGAATATAATTAAATTACATCCCGAACGCCTTTATTTTCACGCTAAATGTTTCCTAGATGCAGTACTTATCTTATGTTAGTTTGTGAACTTTGTACGATTTTTCTTGATCGTACTTCTCATTCCGTACAGTATGGTATAAATCTGGTAGACAGAAATTAGATAGATTGTCCATTTAGGACCTTTGTTCATGTATACAGAAAGAAATATTCCTTGCATCATCTAATATGGAAATTATTTATCAAGTACGCAGTTTTCGAGTTATTTAATTACAACAGTGGCTTTCCAGTACAAAGTGCCGTCACAGTTTTATGACATGGTGAGGCTATATTAAAGTAGAAAACGTAAAACTGATGCCAAACTGATTATGGGAAAACGTACAAATAGGGTCAAAATCCAAGTTGAATACATTTCTTAGCTGAAAAGACCAATTTCAAGTGCAAATATATTTATTAAAAATGTGTTCGACCCTTATAGTGACAGAAAGACAACATATACCAAGAGGTGGTCCCAAATACCCACCATACAAAAACATTTTCAAATGTCTCTTTCTCTTTAAACAAAAATCGACCAGATTTACAAACTAACTTTTCACACTCTTTCGTCAGAGCTAGTAATTTAAAAAAGATTTTCTTCTTAAAAACTGGCAAATTTACCCTATCGTGCATTTGTACGACTACCTCGTCACCCTGTCATGCTCGTCACATTCTGTCCTAAAGTCATATCTCGAAATCTGCGTATTGCAGTCAAATGAAATTCTGTTTCAGGCTATCGAGAAGTATGGAAGCTTCCCTCAAAAGTGTAAGATCCTGGAACCTGTAGACATCGCCAGTTCGGTTCTCTATGCTCTTACCCAGCCCGACCACGTAGCGATCAATGAGGTGTTGATCCACCCAAAGGAAGCACCCCTTGACTATTAACACTGCTGGGCGCGGGGTTGTGTGGTCACAAATTGGGACTCCTAACGTTGAGTACTTCATATCGGTACACAAAACTTGAAAACTAATGTAACGGCGTATGCCAGCTTCTAGTACACATGTGTGGCATCACCGCTGATATCGCATTGCGACGAAGAAACAGTTACACTGAGGTTCTGGGTTTGATACTGAAACTTTATTTGTTAGATCGAGAGCTCTGTGAAAAGCTCTGTTAACAGGCCATTTTACACAAAACGAAAACTGGGCACCAAATGACGGTTATAACATTACGCTATGTGCGTTTTACATTTATACCGTTTTACTCGAAATAAAGCTTCTAGATGAAAGTTGTACAGTTATCCAGAGGAATTACAACTTGTCATTACGTTGGCACTAACAGTTATCACAAACAAAAACCATACTAACCACCATACCTCGGTGAACTTAAACAGGATTCGCATTAGGTTTTCTCAAAACTGTCCGCACGAAGGCACACAAATCAATACACAAACACGGGGAACAATTCTCATAATACAAAAGGGAACTAATGTTGACAACTCAATCTCAGGCCAAGTACAGGCCCTTAACAACTAAAGTATTTATTTTTTGAGGAAGAAAATTGTGCACGTCTGTATTACATATAAAATTGCACCTTATATTCGCAGCATAATAGGTTCTTTACATGCATTTTACCTTTTCTTACCTTTTACCTTTTCTTACTTTTTACCTTTTTTTTACTATTGATATGAACGAAAGATGTAAAAATCATCCTTGTTTTCCTTGTTAAATAGAGCGTGTGTAGTTTTCTAAGTAGAGAGTTTGTTTTAAACGAGTTCGCCTTGTTTATTCTGGTAGAGAACCATTGCCTCCTTTCCTCATTCGCCTCAGCTCCAGCTTAATCGACTGAGGCCTAAGGCCAGGAGATTTGGCAACTACCTGGTTGATTTAGGACTTCAATGTCCTCAATTCGTAATCTTGATTGCTACTGTAAAAGCAGAATATATTGGGTTACCGCTTCAAGAGTGAGTAAGTGAGTGCTTGGGGTTTAACGTAGTATTCAACAACTTTTCAGTCATGACGACGAAGGAACCCTTAGGTTGTATGTAATGTGCCTCCTTGTTGCAGGACGAAGTTTCAGTTGTTTAACACAAGAGTCAGTGACGTCACTGGAAAAAGAGCGGTTCCTTCGACTGCGTAAACAGCTTGACGAGTGTCGGGCGGTGTCGTCGACCGTTAGCACACTGATTGCAGTGTATGTACCTTAACGTCTTACTTAACAATTTTTCTGTCATGTGAGGACAAGGAATCAGGTGTGTGAACTTATGTTATGTCTTCCGTGATCCATGCCGCTAAAGTGCTACCGCCACTGAAGTATCATGCTGACATCAGACATGATACCCCATCCGGTCACATTATACTGACACAAGGTCAACCAGTCATGCTTCCTTGCTCTAACCTCTCAGTTCTGAGCACCAAGTGACGCAGCAGCAAGTACCATTTGTAAAGTCTTTGGTATGACCCGATCCGGGTTTGATGCTCGAGTCTCCCGACTTCTAACCATTAGGCCATCAAAGGGGTTCATGCTGGCTTCGTCTCTGGCCGTACGTGGGAATATCTGTCAGGTACCTGCGGATGGTCTTGGGATTCCCCCTGGTTCTGTCCAGTTTCCTCCCACAATAATGCTGGCTGCCGTGATATATGAGTGATATTTTCTTGAGTACGTCGTAAACCACAAATCAAATAAATCAAACCGAAACGGTCACACTGATTGACTGATCTATTTATTTGATTGGTTTTTAGCACCGTGCTGAAGAATATTTCACTTATACGACGGCATCCAGCATTATGGTGGGAGGAAACCAGGCAGACCGGGGGAAACTCACGTTGGTTGCTGCATGGCCTTCCCACAAACAGCCGGAGAAGCCAGCATGGAACCTGGACTTGAACTCACAGCGACTGCATCCCTCCCCCCACTGAATTGACCGCGTTTTGGTGAACCCGTTAAGTGGGAACGTCAAATAAAGAAATTAGAATGGCGATTTTTTTTTATAAAGGTTCTTGTGAAGCTTGTTTTACGTGGTTTAAATAGCGTTTAGTTCTTCAGACGATTTTCTGTATTTATCCTAATGCAATGTCTCCACAGTAGTCCGGCTATTTTCAAAGATAAAAAGCGTAGCATTATAGTGGACGCAATATATTTTTAATGTAGAAATAAAAAATCGCCTTATTTAAATTTGCTTCGTTGCGAGAGAATTGAACATATGACGGGGTGTTAAATCAGTCTCACAGCACGGGATTCATTGCGAGGATAAGGCTCATTTGAAATCTATGTGAGAAGGCTGCAATCATTTTAAAATTCTAGCATTCATCTTAATTTAAGAAATATCGCAGGCACTGCAGGCACTAAAAATTAGGAAGCAGAATGATTGATGGCAAGTTAAATAAAGTCAAATTAGATCATTATTTTAACTGTTAATTGTTAATTACAAGTGCCGTCATTCGTAGCTGTTTTTCTTCATCCTGTGCGACGTCGATCTAGCGTGAAATGTCTTTTTCTGTCGATCTAGCGTGAAATGTCTTTTTCTGATTCGGACTTTGGTGTATATTAGTAATATTGTCTATTTGGTAGAATGGTCTTCTAGGCTTTGAAACAGACATATGTATACAAATGGCCATCCATCATGAATGTCTAGGGTCAATAACAGCAAGACCCTCTGGCGTTACGTGGGAAGGTCTGCCTGCGGATGGTTGTGGGTTTCCTTGGGGCTCTGCCCCGGTTTCCTCCCACTGGCCGGCATCGTATAAGTGAAATATTCTTGAGTGTGGTGGAAAACAACCAGATAAGTAAATAATTGAAGGCTGGTCAGTGCAATATGTCATAGCATTCGCTGGATGTTCAACAATGAGGACACAGGCTCGAACCCAGCTTCTCGTAACTCAGGACGTCTAACAGGTACCAGGCGCAAGAGGTGATCCTCCCAACCCTCTCTCCTCCCACTCCAATTAGCACCATTCCATAGATCCACTAAAATGTCATTGATGTTCTATTGCTTCATGGCAGTGTGAAAAACTTGAAAGGTTTTATATTTAAGGTACTTTCAGTTTACAATGACGTTTTTATCGTAACAAGTTGATTAAATCATCCTTTTTATGTTCACATTTCAATTTTTTAGGTACGCTGTATTATAGATCACCACATGGTTATGCTCTCTGTTTTTGCCAAGTGTGAACATAAAAACGATTAGATGCCATATAACGTTTTCCCTGAGATCTTTTTGTCCTTATTCCTTTCGTCGGTTTTCGTAACCTTCTCCTCTCATGAGCACTTATTTGGAATTAGACAATCGATCGTTTTACAAATAAACAAGTTATACATGTAGTTCTCTATCTCTTTTTCAACTGTTTTTTTTGTGAAAGATGTAAATTTCACTCGAGCGACCCATTGCTGCTTAATTCGTGGTTCAGATGTAGCCAGGAATACATATGAGCTTTGCAATGGCATGGAACTCGAAGGAGTCATGAATTTCTCTGCATTAAGTGCTTTACATCAATCGCTTAAAAAATGTCAGCAGAGAAAAATGTTTTGAGTCAATGACCGAAGGCTTTGCATGACCTCTGAAACATCAATATTGATAAATAAGCACATTCTTAAAAAAAAAAAAAAAGACCTGCATTTGCCAAATTGCACAGTCGTGAAAAGTCTTTAACAAGCATTTAAAGTTATGGCTTCAGATTTCCATCACAAAACCCTCTGGTGAACTTATTTCATATCAATAATATGATCCTCTCTTGTCTTTTTTTATTTCAAACATTCTTCTCGCCGCGGTCGATTGGTCCACGGCGAATAAGGTCCAAGGTTAGCACCGAGATGTCGCTGGTTTCCCTGGGGATTTAAAGCCAGATTTATCACATACAAGACAATGAGTTGGAGTTACTTTGCCTTGCCACGGTTTTCTTCGCGTACTAGTATAATCCCCACTTGGTTTTGATAAGTGATTGGTGCATGTACAGATGTATGTCATAAGTGAAGGCCAAAGGATCCCCTAGGTCCTTCATGTAAGATCATCTAAAGGGCAACATGAGCGCTGTCACGAGCCTTAACCGTTAGAGCGTCCGCCTTGGGAGACCCATAGACCATAAAAAAGACTTAAATGGTACTTAATGCTGCCTGTTTTGGAGCTCAACGCTGAAAGGTTAGGGCAAGAAAACAGTGCTGGCTGGCCAAGTGTCAGTATAATATGACAGGGTGTTGTCATGTCTGGTGTCTTCGGCATGATGCATTGTACGTCAGAGACAGCAGTACTCGCCTTGTCACAAATAGACACTATATGTACACATGACGCCTCGTTGTCACGTGACTGAAAAATTGCCTAGTACGACGTACAACCATAGATCACATACATACAGCGGAATAAGATTAGAATTCCCTGCTCCAGGCGCTGTTGTTGAAATAGCTTGATCGTTGAGATACGTGTTGATGTCTAAATCTGGTGTCCAAGCAAAGGCTTATATAACTCGGAAGACGACCTCGCTTAACGTAAAGACGGATAAATAAGGATAAAGATGACTGCCACTTTAAGAACCACAGAGCTGATCTGTGAGGGGCTTTCAATGACAGTTTCCTGTCGTGGCGAATACTGTTCATTCTTCAAAATGCGACAGTTAAATACCGCAGAGACCCGATTATTTCACTAAGATATATGTTCGTTTTTAAACCGCTAGGTCATACCGCGTCCCTTATGGGTTCCCAGCGAAGACGCGCGGTTTCTTTCGAAAAACGAAAGGCGATTTCGCTGTGAAGAGAATTACTCGACAATGACATACATGTATGCCGCCTTTAGACCAAGTCTAGGGTGTCAACAATAGCTGCCAAAGTCCTAGACACCAAAGGAAAGCGTTCACGGCATATCTAGCCGCCCCTGTACTGTTCCTTGAAGACTTGAGACTTTGCTTCATGCTGCTAACGGAATTGCTTGTGCCGTAGAGCTATGAGAACATAATTTCTTTATCAAATTACTACAGTATAGATTCAGACATCAATAAGTCAAACCTATCCTATCACTGATTACTTACATCTATTTTAAATAATAACTAGAACAAGCACGCTAATACAAAGATATCATTGATGAATCGAAAGCTTGATATTTAGAATGAATGCTTGGGGTTTAACGTCGGATTTGACAAGTTTTCAGTCACATAACGACGAGGACTCATGAAATGTGTGTACATAAACAGTGTCATCTTGTGGTAGGGCGAGTCCATCCCACCAAGGCCCTGCCGCCACTGAAGTATCATGCAAATGACACCAGACATAACACTCCACCCAGTCACATTATACTCACACCAGGCCATTCAGTCCTGTTCTCTTGCTTTAATATCTCAGTGGTAAGTGCCAAGCACTGAAGCAACAAGTTCCATTTTTATAGTCTTCGGTATGATCCAACCTGGGTTTGATCCCGGATCCCGGAACTCAAATATTTCCTAAAGTGCTGACGTCTTACCCTGGTAAGGGGCCTCCGTGGCTCAGTCGGTTAGCGCGCTAGCACAGCGTAATGACCCGGGAACCTCTCACCAATGCGGTCACTGTGAGTTCAAGTTCAGCTCATGCTGGCTTCCTCTCTGGCCGTACGTGGGAAGGTCTGACAGCAACCTGCGGATGGTCGTGGGTTTCCCCCGGGCTCTGCCCGGTTTCCTCCCACCATAATACTGGCCGCCGTCGTATAAGGGAAATATTCTTGAGTACGGCGTAAAACACCAATCAAATAAATAAATAAATACCCTTGTAAATTGAGTTTTAAACGGATGTTAGGACCGTGAAACACTGTTCCTCTCTGACGTCCCCACGTTCACCATGAGGTAGCTGCAATATTGTCAATATGGTTGACGTGAAAGCATGATCCCTTATTCAATGTCAACAGGGGCCTCCGGGGCTCAGTCGGTTAGGGCGCTAGCCCAGCGTAATGACCCAGGAGCCTTTCACCAATGTGGTCTCTGTGAGTTCAAGTCCAGCTCATGCTGGCTTCCTCTCCGGCCGTAAGTGGGAAGGTCTGCCAGCAACCTGCGGATGGTCGTGGGTTTCCCCCGGGCTCTGCCCGGTTTCCGCCCACCATAATGCTGGCCGCCGTCGTATAAGTGAAATATTCTTGTCAACATACTTTGTAATGATGTAGGCCCTATGTCTGTATGTCCTCAAAACCTACAGGCGGTATAAACCTGCCGATGGTCGCGGGTTTCTACAGATCAAAGTCTTCCAACCATAGTGCTGTCCGCCACCATTTCAGAGAAATATTTTGGAATACGGCGTAAAACTCATCAATGACCAAACACACATATGGGCGGTTAAGCGTTTTATATGTTTATTAATCTGACTTGAGATAAGTCCATTGTTACATATATTAGACATATTGTTTATACAAAATATATTTCTGAAGGGAAAAGCTATTCTTGTGTGCGGAAGCCCCGAGGAGAGAAGTTATTGAGCTTTCAGGCGATATCATTAAAACTGAATAACAACAATTATATGTTACATCTTACCATCAATTCACCATCACTCCCGATCAGGGTTTGTCTGCTTTTCCGGTACAGTGTTATAAGTATATGTAATGCTACGCTCATGTGAATAGAGTGCCGTAAACCATACAGAGTAGTTATGCATAACCATGAAATTAAATATTTAAAGTTAACACGAACGCGAATCTGACTGCCGAGGACGCTATGGCACACAAAAATGTTCAGTTACATTAGTACTGCTCCAGATACGTGTAAGTCGCGCCCTCTGTCACCTACAATGGACATTCATTCAGTCGCCGTAACTGAGGAGGTACTAGCCTTCACGCGGCCATCTCTGAGGGTCGACTTAACAAGGAGACCATTGACTGCCAATGAGAATCTGTAAACAGCTCAAATACACTCTCGCACCTTCTCTGCTTGTTCGAATGACCTGTGGTTCCCCTGATGATATGCCTGTGGACATTGATTGCTCATAAGAGAGAGGAAAGACGATTTTTCGGCCACTTTGCATACTGTACCCATCAGATTATGATCCATTTTAACGAGGCTTTTAACGCTCTAGACATATATTGTATATGCTGTCCCACTGGGACGCCGTGACACACAACACAATGCTGTATCCGTACTTACAAAGTAACGAACAGGGATCGGTCTTATACAGAATCTCGAACCACAAAGCATCCACATTGTTAATATGACAGTGAGAATTCAAATAGCTGCATTCTCATATGCTCAAAGATTCTTAGCTACTTGTCCCAAGTATTCAATGCGACAAACAGGGACAGTAATTTCCTGCCTGTCGTTATTGGACACGAGTCGTGGGTTTCTTTTTTTTTTTTTAAAGTAATACTCAAGAAGAATGTTGAACAATTTCAAGAACAATTATTTTCGAGGCGTTTTGTGCCAAGAGCTGTCTGGTTTTGTCATATTTTCGCTAGACAACTTTCTTCAGCTAAGAATAATCTGTGTGACATGTGGGAAAGTGGCAAATTCTTATAAAAATGGTGTCGAAAACAATCAATACAAACTAGGCCAATTACATAGAAATCTATGCCTAGGACAAAACACATGTCCGAACAGGCATCGCTTAATGTGATTGGCCGGTTTTAAGCGATTTATTACGGCAGAAATGTCAGCCGCTTGAGGTCGGGTACTCGACCTTATTTACAGAAATACCGCTTACATGAAACAGCATCTGAATTACGTGAGAAATTGAAATTGATCCGATTCTGGTGGTCCGGGTCTTGTGTGATAGCACAGATTTGAAACAAAACCAGACTGATGCATATAAAGACTGTTATGTGCCGAAGGCCTAATACGAAACACGTGAAAATTACATCGCATATATAACCGACTCAAACTAGCCAGGTGCACAATACCAGGCACGTTTTATTCAGACATAGACTAATAAACTTTACAGATCACCAGAACGACGACAGTTAGGTTTGTGAATGGAGAGCGTGGTGATCTAAAGTAAACAAAACTCGTCTATTCGAATATGACAGAAAGCTGCAGTCGAACAGAAAGGCATGTGGATACGGCACTGGGTACAAAACATGAGGGTCTGTTATAAACGTGCTAAGTACCCAAGTTAAGGCAATGTTTGGCATAATGTCGCTAAGAGAACATTATTGATTGAGATTACCTGCCCTGATAACTTGTGAGGAACCGCTGGCAGTTATCCCTTGTTCCCATAGACGGTTTAGGTTCCCCTGCAGAAACGTGTCATTAAAGTCCACGAGTTGTCAAAGAAATACTTAGCGTCATTTTATATCTGGCTGAAGTTGTGGGACAACTGTAGGTGTACATCCTTGATGATTTATTAATCACGAAGGATATTCAGGGTGACATTTGTCTAGAGACTTGCATCAAGCGCCCTCTGTCGTGAAAAGAACGCATCATTTGGGTACCTTGAGAGAGTATTGGCAAGATAATTGTCGGACCTTGATTCCGGACTGGATTTAAAAAGAGACAATGAAAGGTAAACCAATATTGAATGGTCAAGAATCCTGAATGTACGATGTTTTGGGGCGCATTTCCCTCGTCGCATTGAACTGCAATGATAGTGGACTTTACCAAAAAATGCGAATAACGATTTTGTTTGATTGACCGTAGGATTTCTCAAGACAACCAAATGACGTCATCGTTGTGCATGGTTTCATAAAAAAAGTTTTTCCTGTAAGAAAAGGTTTTAGACGTTTTCGTTGCTCTTTCCCGTTCAGACTTTCAAATCGATACAAGCTTTTTTAGTGCGGAAACTCATTAAGCTGCACAACTACAGATTAAAGTTACAAGGAGTTAAATTTTCCTCCTTTGAGAGTGATTACGCGATTTCAGTTTGTCTTTTTGCATTTTTCCTTACGACTGTTTGTATCTTACTTGCGCAACCTGAATCTGCAACCCTAATTCAGTAAAAGTCATAGGTTAAAGTTGAATAAGAAACTGTCTGCAATTTGAAATATGCGAAATGAATTCTAATCTTTTCAACACACTTTTTACAATGCTCACTTCAAAGTGATCAATGCAGCAATCCTCAGATCGTGATTGGATACAAGTAAGAAGAATACAAGCACGTGAGCAAGTCCTATGAGTTACGTTTGGCGTGATGTGCATAAAATCCAAGGATGACTAGTCTAGTATTAGAGCACATCTAGGTTTTTGGTAGTTGTTTCTTTGGAACCATTGCCTGTGATCAACGGGATCTTCTGGATCTTGTAAATGACTAACCTAATATCAGTATTTATTCCCTGCCAAAACTGAATTGTGAAAACGCTTTTGAACACCCACGTTCACGGATTTATTTGCCACCCATTGCATCATCCAGGTAAAAAAAACTTAGATCGTTTTAAGTAAATGAACCTGCTTTTGCAAACCGCAAAATTATCGCGTGCCGGGTAACCATAAGGTAAAGACTTTCGTAATATCTCCACTAATTCTTTGTCCAAACAGAATTTCGAAACGTCTTTGAACATCCTCGTTTATGGATTTCTATGCAAAATCCCAGAAAATGAACTTATGGCAGTTCCGCGAATAGATTGTTTTTATCCAATTACATCGTCAGAAGACCACATCATGCAATAAGCAGGAAAAGATGTATTCAGTGTTGACATTGTCAGCAGAAGAACAAAACACAAGTTTTTGTATTAGAATTTTTATATGAGTTTTTCTTAGAGAAAACACCCTCTCCGAAAAATAAAAATTCATGTCAGTCACAAGATGTCAAGCCATCTTGGTAGACTGGATGTTTAAAAAGTCACGTTTCCAATGATCCAATGATCTTTCCCGTGCGAAAAGAAAAAAAAAGATGACAGACTATGTTAAAAACGTGGCCTAGTCATCGGTTAATATCTGCATACATCGTCACGTGCACGGTTTGCTGGCAATGCCTACAGTTTTAGGGCATTCCTCCATTCACAAATATGACCGCCACCGTTCTAGTGATGTGTAATGTTTTGCTTCACTTTTTCCTTGTCGCAGTGAAGTCCGATGATAGTAGACTTTATTTGGGACGAAATATGTGAATAAGGATTTTATTTGATTCAAAGTAGGATTTTCACAAAACAATCAAAATTTCCTAACAAAAGGTTTTCCTGTGAGAAAAGATTTTAGACTTTTTCGTTGCTCATTCCAGTTCAGATTTTCAAAGATATACTAGCTTTTTTAGTGCGGAAACTCATTATGAGACACAAATGAGAAGACTAGAAGCATGTAACCAATTGAAATGAAAATGTGTAAGCTATCCAACTATAAGTGCAATTTAATATTCTATAATTTTCTTCAGAAGTATAAAACATATAAATAGCAAGAGTTTTCTTGACTTTATTTAACATGATTGGAAAATCCATCATTTTCATATTATTCTTGTGTGACTTCATGACGAGGACCATATTTAAGTGAAGTACATGGACAGGTTTAGGACGTCTAAACTTTTTTATCTGACAAAGTATGTGAGCACACGGCTTGATTAATCAGGTCTGCCCAGAAACGACCAGAGTGAAAACCCGAGAATGGTGTTTCCAGCACACCTCTTACAGCACTCACTTTAGGGGAATCAATGAAGCAATCTCCAGCTCGTGATTACATACAAGTAGGAAGACTACACACATGCGAGCAAGCCGTATGGGTTACTTTCGACTTGATAGGCATAAAATCCCAGGATGTCTAGTATTACAAAACATCTAGATTTGGAGTAGTTGTTTCTTTGGATGCGACTGCCTGTAGTCAACAGGATCTTCCGTGTCTTGTAAATGACTAGCCTAATATCAGTATTTATTCCCTGCCTAAACAGAATTGTGAAAATGCCTTTGAACACTCACGTTCACGGATTTATCTGCCACCCATTGCATCATCTAGGTAAAAGAACTTTGTTTTAATGAACAAACCTGTTTTTTCAAGCTGCAAAATTATCTTGTGGGGAATAACCATAAGGTAAAGACTTTCGTAACATCTCCACTCATTCTTTGTCTAAACAGAATTTCGAAACGTCTTTGAACATCCTGGTTTACGGATGTCTGTGCTACCAGAAAGATGAACTTATCGCAGTTGCGTGTTAAGAGTTGTTTTTAGGCATTTTAAAAATACATTATTATGTGGTCGTAAAACGGGTTACAGATGTTTTCTTGTGGAGCCAACGATCATTATAACACAATTTGTGAAATGTCACCTCACTGGTTACAAGGTACAAAATAATTTAAAGCTTTCTCAGTAAAACGCCAATCAATCAAATATTCAAATAAATTTTTGAAGATTTAGTTGCATTTACGAACGTACAAAATTACATTTTTCATTCTCCACGAGAGTTGCTAAGAGAATACAAAGATAAAGAGCCAGGTGAGTTTAAACCATATAAATGCAAAGTGTTGGTATTCCCCTGTAGACCTTTCAATAAACTGTCAATCAAGAAAACGCAATTGACCAATCGTCAGCAGTATTGTTGCAAATATCCCAACCGGATGTCCAAAACGTTAGTTACAAATGTTCAATCTTCTGTGTCATAATTGCTTTCACCGGGGACGGAATGAGTAGTAACGTTGTCACGAGAACGGGTTGGGAGACCTCGGATGTGTTGGATCCATCTGTTGTATTATTTCTCGTACTCAAACCATTTATACTGAAATTGAACGCAGGTATGAAATTGGTTTTATTACACCTTGTATGGGGTGCATGCTGTTTTTGGAAGCGATCCAACCGGAACTTAAATGCTAAAATCCAGAAAGACGAGCGAGGTTGGAAATGTATTTACTTGTATTAAGTACATCGTGCCTCTCTTTTGACACTCTTTTACAGCATAAAACGTATAGTTTCAACGCTTGTTTGGAGAACCTTCGTATAGAGCTAATTGAGCTGAACGAATAAATTCATTCCGTTATAATTCAGATATTTCTTAGAACTTGCATTAGTGGAGTATCCTCAGAGCTTCGGATTCTTTTTCTAAAAAGAAAAGAAATATTGTTTGAAGTTGATATAAATGACAAATACGTATAAGAGTGTGTGCCAAAAAATGCGGCAATCCATATGAACACGGTTTTCGGGTATCCAGTTACATCACCAGGAGACGAGATCGTGCAAGAGACAAGAAAAGATGTATACAGTGTTGACACTGCAAACACAAGAACAAAAACATAACTTTATTATTAGTATTTTTAAATAAGTTTTTCTTGAGAGCGAACACCTTCAAAAAACATCAAAATCGATGTCTATCGTAAGCTGTCAAGCCATCTGGATAGACTGGATGTTCGAAAAGTCACGTTTCCAATGATGCCGTACGAAAAGAAGAAAAAGACTATGAGAGACTGTGTTTAAAAACGTGGCCGAGTTTTCGGATTATATCTGCACACATCGTGATTTGCACGGTTTGGTGCAATCGACTACAAGAACGTTATAGGCTATAGCCCAAGGTTTTATTGTATGCTAAATGTGATGATAAGACAGAATTATGGGTAATTCTGGACCAGTGACGTCTAATACAATGCAGTTAACATCACCGCATTTTTTTATTAATTCTGCGAAGCCATGATGCTAGGGGGCGTGTAATTTTGCCGCTATGTATGCATTCACATGAATAGTTCAAGTCGAGTTTATGCTGACTTTCCCTCCCGTTGTATTCGTGGGAAGGTCTGGTAGCAACTTCCCGATGATCGTTAGTTTCCCCCGGGCTCTGTCCGGTTTTCCTCCCACCACAATGTGGAAATATTCCTGCGGACGGCGTAAAACCCCAACCAAACAAAAAAATAATCAGAAAAATAAACAAAATTATTAAATTCGTTTACATCCTACAATGAACACGTGCACGTCAATATCTTTGTTACAACAATTAGTTTACTTGTAGATGTCTCCTTAGCAGACATTCGCCAAAGATGTGCCTTCTTACTCTGTTCCACATACAACTAACATGGTTACAAGCCTTGTCATATGCCGACATTAATTATTTACTCATTAGAACTAACCTGTTTTAAAGGAATCGGAAAACATGGCCATTGGACATTAAATAGTTTCCGATTTCCTGCAGTTTAATATCTACATATTGTCGACTTGAAATTCTTATGATGTGCGGGGCTCCCGTGACCAAGGTGGTTAGCATCTCAGAGCGGCGCTCTTACAAGGGAGGTGGAAATAGATGGTTGTCATGTACAATGAGACTTAGTTCTAACACAACACGATAGTCGGTAAAATGTTATGACTAAGTGATGACGATGAAGAAATGATCTGAATGACCCAAGGTGTATTGTCCCTGCTTGAATTCCATGCCCTTAATCCTCTTTAGGCGTGTGGTATTTTTGTGGAATTCATATCCACAGGGCGCTGTTGAAACAATTTCGCCAAACATAGAACGTGTTTTCCTTGGCCTTAAAGTCAAACCTTGTGAATGACAGCCGATCTCTAGTAATGTTTAGCTGATTGAATCGGTGCACTTAGCGCGGGATCAGCTGGGCATTTACCATTTAGGACGATTTCATCGAAGTCAGGGAGAAAGCTTAAGTTCAGCTGTAACACTTCACGTCAGCGTAAAAAAAACGAGACGCATTCACGGGGGAGCTGTTTTTAATTAATCACCAAGGCTTTATTGTTATTTTAGTAGACATTATTGCAAATGATCGTATGGGTTTCTAAGTTTTTTTGCAAACTGAACACGTAAAATGTTTTGACATCATTCCATATAACCCACTATTTTTTGGGAGCTTAACATTGTTCCGCTAGTGTTTTTTCACACTTCTACTTTTACTGGGTTCTTGCATAGCTTTAAATCCTCGTTTTATTTCCCATGCTTTCATCACCTTGGATAAAGAAATCGTCTATGCATACATCAATGCTCTCGCCTTTTCAATCACGCTGTTCTCAATCAAAGGCTATTCTTAAGACTGTAATTACTGAATATTTCGGATATCTGATGCAGCAAGAAAGATTCAAATAGTCGAAATATGAATGCGATTAGAATTAATAACCCATCTTTTTGGCCTGAATACAGTTCAAAATGTTTGTGCATAAGATGCTTCTTCCAAATTACCTAATGGCCATTAAAGAAAACTAGAAAACTAAAGCTTGCCAGCGCTTCGCATTCACCAATTCAGTCGCTATGAGTCGATGCTGACTTCCTCTCCGGGCACTCGTGTGAAGGTCTGTCAGTAACTTGCGGATGGTCGTGGTTTTCTCCCGGTCCCTGCAAGCTTTCCTCCCACCATAATACTGGCTGCAGTGGTATAAATGAAAAATATTCTTGACTTCGGCGTGATACACCAACCAAGTAAATAACTACATTTGTAATCTATGTATTCTTTGTCTCATAAATCCTATTCTTAGTATCACAATTGAAAACACTGAAGCGTTTCCTACTAACAAGATTTTTATTTATCAAGCATAGTATCGATTGAAAAGATGCACCAAAACAGGACGTAGATGAAAAGAAAATAGGATGCAGGCCATGCATACCTTATCATAGCCCTACGCGTAATTGTAGGATATACTCATTTACAGCTCTGACACAAAAGCCACGTTGTTACAGGGAAATTGTCCTGGTTATTTTGAATCAGTTTCCCTTTGTTTTCCACGTTGTATATACCGTTTTGCGATGGATTGCAGAACACTGTAAATTTTGCCAGTTTTCGAAGGTGTCGTGAAAAAATGACAATTACCAAGAAGCTTAGGGTTAGTCAGATTAAAGACCTTCATTGTTACTCTTGATATGTGCATGTTTTAATCTCTATTGGAATTCATAAAATAAAAATATTTTTTATTTCAGTGGCATTATCAACGATTTGTCATTGTCACTGACAATGATTATTTTCATTTTCCTTCAATGCAATTCATGAAACCAAACTTACTCCGCGTTGTTTCGATAAATCCAAGTACCATGGTTTCTCGAGCAATATATTAACTCAAAACTATTTTACTTGTACCACACCAGTCAGCTGTATGGGTGGAGGAACCTGGAGCGTCCAACTACCGACCTTCAGCATGTTACCGACCAACTCTGGCACATCTGACAAACAGATCTGCACACCATATTGGTGTAATACAAGTGGTTGTGAACTGACGCCCCAAATATGGTTGCGAACAGAAACTAGTCCATTTATGCATAAAGCATATGACGAAACATATAGACAGATTTAGATACAGCAGGCCAGTAAGTCCGTGCCATAGATAATCCATTGTTTCTTTAAAAACAATAAAACCTTTAAAACTTGAGCCAGGGTCTTCCTTACTTATGATAAAGACGCATCATTAAAAATAATCAAGCAACACTTTCCTCATACTCTTGTAAGACAAGAAATAGGGTGATATCTGAACCACTTAGTCCGGCACTACCCAGGCTTACATAACCTAGAGGTGTAATTCATGCGTTTTATCTTTTCTTTTAAAGTCACTGTCAGACACGCTGACTATGTGTTGTCCTATGGGAATCCCCTCTCCGCAAAACACGCTTTGGTTGAAGCTTTTGCCCAGCCGATATTGATCAAGAGGGCATTAAGGTGGAGCCTCTGGCTATATCAGTATTGCTTTAAAGCCATCCGATACCTTAACAACATAACAGAAGTCTTTCTCAAGGGGGTGTCCCTCGAGAGCCTCGTGTTAATTTCCCAGTCTCGTTTCTTCCGAGTCTCGTCGTCAGAGTAGCGGGATTTCCTTTAATGCCTCTGAGAAACGTCTCAATTTTCTTCCCTTTTTCCCGAGAAATCCAATTTATTTTTGAATCCTGTCAGTCCATGTTGAATAAGTCAACGATGTCAATATCTCTCATAAAAATATTCAGCACCTAAGACTTTATGCGAATGATCTTTGGTTTGCCTATAAATTTTAATGTCTTGGATCGTTCCGGCCATAAATGATTTTGCGTTGAACTGTGAATTAAAGGTTCTCCTCAGCGGCGAATATCAATCATCACTGAAAGCCGCATGATGCTATTTTGTTGTCACCACCCCCCCCGCCCCCCAAGAGACAATAACTAACGGAATACTCACGGCAAAGCCAAAGCATTCGCAAAACTTACTGCTTGTACAAAAACAAAAGCACACAGCAGTTTGATGTCAGGTAGACGGCAAACATTAATTTACTTCTTAAAGGTGAAAAGAGGAACAGGTCCTATAAAATTAAAATCATCAATATCCATGTCGTGAACAGAACTGCATAAATAAAGCGTCTGAAAATGATACACGAAACTACCACTCGGAATCCGTATCTGTTTCTCTGTTGTGGGGGTTTGCCGCTAGTTGGCGTGTGCTGTCGTCTGTTTCCTCAGGATTGGACGATATATTCCTTGGAAGTCTAAGAGGAGAACGGTTGAGACTGCGCAAGCGTATTAGCTCCAACTGTCTATACTGTGACTGTGACTTGCTTCTTTCGAAATAATTACTACTGCGGTCATCTGTAACATAAAGTCAAGATAAAACTATTTGGTGTTAAGCCTCGAAAAGAATATTTATAAAATACAGATACGGAAAATGTCTCAGCTATTGCTTTGGCCAAGTCTAAAGGTGGATGACTTCCCGAAATGCGCATGTCACTTACCTGTATAGGTCTGACGTGTATCTCCATTTACGGAGCCAATGAACGACTTTCTCACATATGACGCTCTCTTCTGGATATTCATGAGGAAGGGAGCTGTAGAGATTGTATACAGCACGGGATTAATGGCTGAATTGACGGGAAGGATGAAGACAGCTATCCAGGCATACACCTGAAACATTAAGTGCAAAGTAAGGAGAAAACTATCAAACGAACATCTTTCCAAACACTGATAAAGACGCATATGAAAGGATGACGTGTAAATTTTTCCCTTCAGCAATCCCGGAAATTATACGGCATTTTAGATTTAGGTCAGATTATGAACATTTTTCTATGTACTTTACAACATCAATTTACAAGAGGCCGAGTGGTTAGCGCGCTAGCTCACCACAATGGCCCAGGAGCAGCTAACTAACGCTAGCTCAGCTAGCCCCTGAGAGTTTGAATCTACCTCATACAGGCTTCCGCGGTTGACCGTGGGAGTACCTTGCAGATGATGATGGATTTTCCATAGGCTCTGCCGTGTTTCCTCTCGCCTTAACGCTGGCCGCCGTCGTATCAGTGAAATATTCTTAAGTACGGCGATAAACAACAGTGAAGTAAGTAAACAAATTACAAAAATAAATTTACAAGTTAGGCAGTCTACTTTATAATTAATTTAAATTATTACTATGACTCTCATTCATTTACATATAATTTTTATTATTGAATGCTCCAGTCCATGCTGAACCAAGCGACGCTGTCCGTTCGTAGTAACACACGGGGAAATCACTCCTTGAGTTCAAGAGCCATATAACACCAAAAACGACTTGGCATAAAAAAAAGAATATCCATTTTCCCCCGCATTTGAAAACGGACATATTTATTTTCCACAATAAATCATTTTACGGCAGGCCCTCAAACACAGCAAAATCTCTTTAAAAATAGAGCCATTTGTTTTTTGTCTGGATATTTTTGTCTGATTTGGAGAGGGGAGTCTTTCACTTTATTTACAGCAAGTAGTATTTATCATGGCCTCTCGTGTCTTGTTCTTATGGTGTTAGGGTGTAGCTTAGCAAAGGTCACCCTCGCCATATCACAATATTTCTTCTCAACCTTCAATGCGAGGTGAATCATTACACTTTTACAATGGGGTATCCGTGAGTCATCTCAACTCTCGAGGACACAATCAACCTGTCCGTTGCTCAAATAAAGGTCAAATCAAATTCAAATCAAAGTAGAAAAAGGACGATCTGTCATGATATCAATTCCTGTAAATCGCTACAGGAATTTTCTGGCCGTGTGTTCAGGCCCATGGCCAGCCATGCCAGTGTGGATTTCGTCCCATTCGTTTACACATTTGGTCGGGATTTACGTTGTTCAGCCGTGTAACATTCAGAGGAAACCCTGGCTTATCTACTTGGGGGTGATGTATGTTTAGCTTCCTTACCGTGGAATAAGCATTGTATCAGCTATGCATCCTACTCAAACGGCATTAGTCCTGTTAGAACATTGCAATTAACATCAATGAATTTTACCCAATCCTGCCTAAGCCATGGTGCTAGAGAGCGAGTAACTTGCTACTATTTGCATGTAAGGGACTATAAGAACAGTTAGAATAAAACCTTGAGATAAATTGACAAGAGGCCGTGTTCCACCGTGTAAAGCATTAGCTATTTGTCGTGTACCACCCTGTCCTCACTACCCTAGTTAAACTTTCTATGCTGTAAGTATTTTAGTATAATATCTACATGTAGATGTTCTGTTTAAGTCTTCCACAAAGACATGTATTTTTCTTTGACCCTGATAACGCTGTAAAAACTAACATGAAAACGATTTACGGGACTAGTCCTTGCGGCCAAAGTGGTGTGGCCATTGAAGTATCATGCCGAAGACAACGGACATAACACCTCATCTAGTTGCATTATACTGGCAACGAGTCAACTTGCCCTGTTTCCTTGCTCTAACATCTCGGTGCTGAGGGTTGCCAGGTAATGTAATAATAACTGAAGTTAAAACTACACCCACCATATCGACATGGTGAAAGGTACCAAAAACCCTATTGAAATACAACATGTAGTCTGTAATTGCTTGCAGTGACCACATGTGGTATGGTGCATGTTATTGTAAATGTGAAGATATGTAACAATAATAAGAGTACATAGCTGACTGAAGTTCAGTGTGCCGACGATATGGTGAAAAGTTATATCACTATGTTCACAGCTGTGACTACCTGTATAATGGGTTATACTTTGTGAGCTGGTTTGTACAAATATAATGACTCAGTGTGGGCAATTTCACAAATCTCTGCATGTTAAATGGTTGTTATTTTTTAGGTTAGTCTGAACCGAAACACAGCTGAACAATTCGTGGTGTCGTTGCCGAAGTAGCATGCCGAACACAACGAATCGACTCGCCTGGCCACAATTAAAGGTACTGACTGTCACCGGATGTAAGATCTAAGACGTCCTCAGCTGGAGACCAGGCACTCTACACAGGGGAAGGTTCATGTATCTATCTGAATCAGTCGACAGGACTACGCCTATTACCCATAAAAACCCATCCATCTGTCATAGAACCGCAAATCAAATTGTGGAACATAAGTGGGCCATTAATCCATCCTGAACAACGCAAGTGGAGAAAAAGCGGGCTGGGTGACCTGGTAAATGCAGGAGTTTTTTTTTTCATTCTTTATTTGTTTTCTATAAAGGGTATTCAGTCTTGCAACTACAAAAGCGACAAGGTTGTCATTTTCCGCATTGGAAGGTAGAAAATAATGTAGCTCATTAAACGTACAATAAATTGCCATCCGTGATGAAGTGTATGTGAGAACCAGGCGTGTAATTCTATAGCGATGAAAATTGTAAATCCCTGTGAACAATAGGTGCTTTTAAGGCAATTTTTGTGGGCCACCGGTGAATTGAGGAAACTTTATCCATGTTTGGAGACTGGAAATGAATCGCTACGACGGGCCACAATTGAAAATGTTTCGTATCCATTGATTAGGGTTAAATATACGTCTAGTCGTGGCAACAAGCTTAAAAGATAAATGACATGCATATGTCCTGTTATGTTTGCCATGCAAATCTAACATTGAAGTGTGATTTGAAATTTCGGATTAGGATATGTTGGTTGCCTTCCAGAGATTAACGAAAACCTTCAAGATTTATTCTTCTTCCATTTCTTACAAGTAACTTTTTTATTATTATAATTTTTTTACCCTTTTATTGGTGTTGGACAAAAATTGTTTTTTTTGAGACGAATTTACTTTCGTACAGCGTAAAACACCAGTCAAATAAGTAAACAAATATTAATACTGTAATATGTGATTGCGGATTTGGAAGGTCATGTTGTGTTTGTAGGCTTAAGGGCCTCGAACGGAACGATGGTTAAGGTCGTGAGTTATGATTTATTTACTGTGTGCTCATACCGAGTCATTCTCCGAGGTAGACGGACATTGTTAGTTATAAAGACAACACGGCCTGACTTGCACAATAAGTAACCAGTTGGAATGCCGCGTGATTCACAACAAAGAGAATAAAAATAAATCCCATGTTAATCGCTCGAGTTTTATTTTTATACCTTATTGCAAACAGTGCAACGCATATCTTTTCAATAACGTCAATCACGCTGTACACTTCGGTATCAAACCTAAAAGAAACTATCTTTATCTTGTTTGACAGATGAAATGTATTTTTGAAGGCCTATTTGATAACTACAGACGAAATAGTTCTGATAAAAAGAGATTATTAATCATTGGTATAAAAATAAAATCTGAGTGTAATGGAAAACCGAATGTCAAAAGTGCTCTGCAAATTGCAGCACATCTGATTTTCCGTAGTGACGAATTAAATAAAAACGTCACAAACTATCACTTGGCGGAAATCCTCGAAAGAAGCAATAATACAATGTTGGAAGGACATGTAAAAATGGTCGGCCACGCCAGTTTCAAATGTGATACCAACATTACACGGAACGCAAATCAATGTTACAAGAGAGATAGTGCGGCGTGGTAGAACCGATGAAGCGATTCTATTAAAAACGCGACAGAGCCATGGAACGTCCCAAATCAGTGGAGGGAGAACATATTCCTGTTAAGTTTACAGGACATAATTTCCAGCGCCATCAAGTGGTGGTCAAGACAGTCTGCAGGAGCACATTCCAGATGTCCCTAGAGGCGTTTATCCTCCCGTGGAGTTTTTGTTGTCTTTTATGGCAATAGAAAGAAAGACCATAAATAAAGCTCTGACATTACTCGTGGGCATCGATTTCCTCACCGTGAATCGCTTAATTTATCCCATTAAGCTAAGAAAGAATTCATGAATTATGCGATACCCATCATGCTGATATCTCCCATCTTTAAAAATGTGAACGCCTTGAATAAGTGACCGTGTTCACCGAACAGGCAAGGAATGCGGCCTAAAGCATTGGGTATTTCTTCTGCGTACCTACGGAGTCACGGACGCACGTGTTGGCCGATAATGACACCGGTCGACAATGTACGAGTCAATAATCTTAATCAACCATCTTTTTCAAAAGAGTTCTAATGATTCAGCATCTAAAATCAGCAACATGTCGAAAAACTTCTCGTGCAATCATTGTGAGACAATTAAACTGAACACCCTTGCAAACGGAATGGAAAATGACTGTCTAACAGTTCATATAAGGCAATTATTTTCTTTTAGCTCAGCCAAGGCCCCGAGTCGGGCCCTATGCTCCTCTGTAAGACGTGACGTCTGTTTTCTCCTACACAGTGGCAAAGCCTCCGCTAAAAGCAGCGTGTCTGAGCTGAAGTGCTTGTATTAATTCAAGAGACGTTGTCCGTAATGCTCTTCATTGTGTTAAAGTCCTTAGTTCGAAATACCAGGTCGTTTACACACACAACATACTGTTATTACCTATAATATAACTTACCCTCTCCTCATACTAAGCTATTTGTTCTACAACATTTGAAAAAAATCACCAATATGGTGTTTAGCCCGTAGTTAATCCGTGGGTACTTTATTTAGAATTGCACATATGTAACATATACATGAAACCAGCATAAAAGTGATTTACTGCGCTCTTGGTCGATCTTACATACCAGTATAAAAAAGGGGCATCACTCCGCATTATTTAAAACCCATTTATCAGAAGATGGGATTTCTACATGAAAGGTAGCTATCAATTTCAACTCAGGAACCAACGCAACAGGAGAGTACCGGCTAAGTGTCTTAACAAGGTCGTTAAAAAAACTGGTTTTTAGTTATGGCTGTTCAGCCTATTTTATGGCTATAAATCAAATGTATGAGATGTACTGTGGATTTCACGGATCAAATGTGCAGTGTTTCGCCCATGTGTCGTTTCGGTGTCAGTAGCATCAGAGCGGTTTCTGTCATGCACAATATTTAATGTTGGAATCATGAGTTACTGGGTAAATTTTTCTTTAGTTCGGTAGGTAATATGCGTCAAAAAAGGAGCACTGAGACCTTATCATTACATGATTTAGAGCAAGAAAAGCAAACCTTATGCTGTAATGGAGGCCTAACATTGAAAATACGGTCCGTAAAGCTCACTCTAGACTTCAAAACCTTTTAATGCATTATATGTCCCGATATAAAAAGCTTTCCAGTGTGAGTGAAATTATTATTAGTACAGTTAGCAGTGGGGTAACGTGATTAGATGATTTAACTTTAAGATACTTTGTTCTGTAAACCCGTTCAGATATACTGATAAACATGTACGCCAAATCTGTGTAACCCATAACCATATTAGTACTTTGTTTTTTTTTCTCCAGCTTTTTTGGCCATTGTATAGATTTTGGATAAGTTCTGTGGGCTGATGGATGCATATACAAATAGATATAGATAATTTAAGACTTCAGATTCCGTTTGCTTTATTTGAGAACGTTTAATATCATGCCCAGACGGTGTGGTCATATATGCTGTTAGATAGACATCGAAGTGAAATCCAGTTTCTTCACCGGTTTCAAGTTTTAAATTCGCCAAACATTTCGCCGGAAGCTGAGCAAGTTATGCAACGTCGTGTACTGTTGGGTACAGATGAGACAAAATTCACATCTGCAAACAGAATTGATTGGACATTTTGCTAGATGTCGAGCAAACTGTGCAACGATATGTATTGTCAGGTTAAAATGGGACTAAAATCCAGATCTGAGAACCGATTTCCACTGACAGTATCCATGATGACATGATTAAAGGTGTTTCAAGCCCCCCCCCCCCCCCCGCCTCCAAAAAAAAAAACAGCTCGAAGGTAGATGATGGACGCCAATGAAGATAAGCGGGTACGACAGACGAGCTGGGCGACAGGGCTACGCCTATTACTTACACAAAAACCCATTCATCTGTAATAGGACCCCAAATCATATTGCGGCACATAAGTGGGCCATTAATTCTGAACAACGCAAGAGGGGAAAAAGTGGGCTGGGTGACCTGGTAAATGCAGGAGTTTTTTTTATTCTTTATTTGTTTTCTGTAAAGGGTATTCAGTCTTGTTATTACAAAAGCGGCAAGATTGTCATTTTCCGCAATGGAAGGTAGAAAATAAAGTAGCTCATTAAACGTACCAATAAATTGTCATCCGTAATGAAGTGTACGCAAAACCAGGCGTGTAATTCTATAGTGATGGAAACAGTAAATCCCTGCGAACAATATGTGCGTTTTAAGGCAATTTTTTGGGCCAACGGCGAATTGAGGAAACTCTATTCATGTTTGGAGACTAGAAATCAATCGCTGTTGTTCCAGGAGTGTTGTTCCTGTTCTCATCTCTGTCAGTCTCGTCTCCATGCCGTCGAATGATGTTACTCCAATGTCTCTGGGATAATTTGCAAAGGAGATGCGATGATTTCCAGTGTAGAAATCATTTAAAAACGTTATAAAAATTACCAATATCACCGCATCAGTGAGATTTGAACTCTTGCTAATCTACCTGTGTATCTGCAGCAGCCGAACTAAATGTTTAAAACTTATCATATGTGGAGAGACATTCCCGTATGTATCCAGTAATGCAATAAGACCAGTGACAAGAAGGAATACACTTCTACCATATAACGGTGGTCTGGCATTGTACCTTTCATCTACTACAGACAGCACAACTTCAAAAAAGTCCGTCCCTAAAACATACCCAGGTTTGATACATTTCTGACTGACGCTAGAAACGCTTCACAGTTCCCCAAGAATAATAATTATCGTAACAGATATCATAGGTCTTCAGCCTATATTGTAACTGAAGAAGGTCCAAGTAACAAAGTCTGTACATGTGAAGGTCTTTCAGCAACTTGCGGATGATCGTGGGTTTCCCAAGGGCTCAGTCCGGTTTCCTCTCACCATAATGCTGTTTACCGTGGTATAAGTGAAAACACGTGTTATACAACGTAAAACACGATTCACATAGAGGTAATTTGCTTTGATCGACAAGAAACACATTTTTCGGCCAAAAATGTCGCTTAGCTCTACCAGCAGCCTCAAACCGTTACATAACAAAAATGGGTAACATTTCGTTTCGATGTCAATCGACTGTTGTATGTCGTTCAGCACTGCTCATGTTTTTCACCTAGAACTGACCAGCTGCCTTACATTACTGCTCATGTCTTCCACCTACAACTGGGCACCTGCCGCACTGGACTGCTCAAGTTTTCCACCTACAACTGAGCACCTGCCGTACTTTACTACTCTTGTTTTCCACCTACAGCTGAGCAAATTTCATTTTCGACATACCTGTAGCTATACAGTACTACCAATTTCTTCAATCTAGAACTAAGGCAACTGCCGTACAGCACTACCCAATATTTCAACCTAGAACTGAGCGGATGTCGTACGGACTGGCCATGTTTTTCACGTGGAACTAAGCAACTGGCGTACAGTACTGGCCATTTTTTCCAGGTAGAGCTGGGCAACTGCCGTACAGCACTACCCATTGTTTCAACCTAGAACTGAGCGGATGTCGTACAGACTGGCCATGTTTTTTCATGTAGAACTAAGCAACTGGCGTACAGTACTGGCAATTTTTTTACGCAGAACTGAGCAGATGTCGTTCGGTAGTACTGTCCATTGTTACCACCTAGTCCCAAGAAGCTGGCGTATAGCCCATTGTTTCACCCTTCTCGGCAGCACAGTTCAGCATCATATGGTCAGTGCATCGCTGTATAACTTTTGTGATAAACAGCCTTCATTGTCTTAATTATAGGCAGTTCAACTTTCCCTATTCGGGATCCAACCGTGTGGCCTTGCTACTGACATTTAAAACTCTTGTCGTTTTCTGCGTTGTGTGTGATCGAATTAGTGAATTACACTATAGAGAACAGGCCCTTAACCTTTGAGTGAGTGAGTGAGTGCTTGGGGTTTAAAGTCGTACTCAACAATTTTTCAGTCATATGACGACGAAGGAATCCTTAGAGTGCACGCAGTGTGCCACCTTGTTGCAGGACGGATTTCCACCGGTCTTTTTAATCTAGTGCTGCTTCACTGACACGATTTACCAAAGGCAAGTAAGCGCCCCGCCCGAGCCATTATACTGATACAGGTCAACCAGTCGTTGCACTATCCCCTTCATGTTGAACGCCAAGCGAGGAACTTACAACTTCCTCTTTTAACGTCTTAGGTTTGGCTCGACCCAGGATTGACCCTGGATCTATCGCTTCCGAAGCAAACGCTTGGCCAACTGTGCTATCGGAACCGGTCCTTAACTTAATCAGACCCAGTTTAGATTACTAAACTAGGAGATTACTTAATCAGACCCAGTTTGGTTTTGGTTTTTTTTATGACGTAATATCGTGACATTTTTGTCTATCTCTTATCTTTTTAAATCAAAATGTCGATCTATGCTATTTAAGCATAGGTCAGTACTATCTTTATTCTACGTACATTATTTTAAAGTGTATTCTAACATATTGCATTGTTTATACTGCGTTCTTACCTGTCAGTGCTATACTCTTATAAGCACTAATCAGAATGCACATTGTAAATTAATGGTAAAAGCGCAGGCGGAAACTATCTGGCTACTGATCGTTGTGGTCATGTGTTTTAGTGGAATGTTTCGGCTGCGGCGTTACTCGATCTAGTGATAGCTCGCTATCATACTCACAAGGTTTGTCAGGTATCTGACAAAGGTCGGGGATTTATTCTGGGCATTCCAGATATAAACCTGACCAACGACAAACAATCTTTAATACGTTAAACACCAGCCAATCAATCAATCAATCAATCGTAAAAAAGTAAAGTTAAGACAAACGGATGATACTCACCTCGGATGGAATTCTTGCACCTGCCAACGAGGCGATTCCCAGAAAAACTATAGGAACCCAACAGAAAAAGTCTGTCATGACGATAAGAGTCATTCTCTTAGCCATGGCGTTGTCCGCCTTCGTCTCTGGAGCTCTCACCGCCTGGTGAGTGCGCTTTGCCACGATAAACATCCACGAGTACGACACGGCTATCGTTAAGAAGGAGACAAAGTTTAATCCAATGAATAGAAAGACTGAATATTCCCAGCCCGGAGGCCGCTGGTGCGTTATGTGAAGAGGCAAACAAACCCCAGAACGACCGTAAAAATTCTCGAAATAGTTCAACTCTAAGAGAGGAACGCCAGATAATGTTAAAACTAGAACCCAAACGAAGGCCATTAAAATGCGGGCCTGTTTGAGTCCGAGGCGACTGATCTTGAAAGGGAAGATGATGCAAACAAGACGATCCAGGGTAATCACTGTCAGTGTAAACACGGATATTTCACTGGAAAACGTGGAGAGAAATCCGGCAATTTTACACAGAGCACTTTTTCTCCAGGCCTTATCGTGGACGATGTAAACACCGCGGTAATAAGAATCCACAACTGCGATAATCATCAGGTAAACTCCCATCAAGAAATCCCCCAGCGCCAGGTTAGTGATAAGGAAAGTATGCACCTGCAAACAGAACGAAGTAAAAAATGGTAATTTGGATGTAAATGCAATGGCATTTGTATTTTAGTCTATTACAAGGATGGTGTCTCGCTGTTCACGGACTGTCAGAATCTAGCTATTCATAAACTGTTTGGTTGCCAGCACCTTAATTAGGGTTTCGGTATTACTTCCGGCATGCTACGACAGTGTCTCCTTGCAGAGAGACCGTTTCTGAATGTCGACATATTTTAGTGCTGCCTAACTCAAACAACAGGCCTCACAAAGTGACTGCATACTAACACCGAAACGACTTATACTATCTTTTACGCTGAGGAGCCAGTAAGGCAGGGCATTTATAAAAGCGTAACAATGTCTGTAATGGATTTAAGTGGGTATATTTAATGGGCTTCCTCAGTTTTTCATGCCGCGCGACATAAACATCTGGTCCACACGCACGATACATTGTTCAGCCGAAGAAGGTTGAAAGACAAAAGCAGGAAATATCGACATGCGTAAATTAAAAATGAAGCACACAAGGACAAATTATCTGACGTGATTGTGGCTCCGCTGCCATATGTTATGTGCTTTATCAGATACAAGGGGAAGATCGGTGATTCATTTCGCAAGGACCCAGGCTGCCTCAATTCGTAAATCTTCACATCGAAAGAAGTCATCATAAATAACACTTGTCAGTTGCTCTCAACTTTAACTGCGTTTAAAAATAAGCTTTACTGTGATAAACGTAAACAGGATAAGCGAGAAAATGACTTTTACGGTCTCTCCTGTGCAGGTAAGTCAAACATGTCTTTGTCCTAGACATAAGTGTCATTATATTCCTGACCTTTCCACTGCGGAAGTCCCTCACTCTCCAGCCAATCACAAGCAGGTTTCCAAACGAGGCTACCATGCCCAGCACCCAGATGCTTATGCGCAGGACAAAGTTGGACATAAGGTCTTGACAAGATGAGAACTCATCGGGCTTTGCGGAACAGGCCACGCCAGTCGCTAGGCAACAGAACCTGTACTCGTCCGTGTAACTGTAGGAAACAAAACAAATCTTTAAAGATAAAGATAACTTATATTAAACCAATGCTTATGAGAAAAACCAGGTCCAGAGATAACAAAGCACTCTTAGATCTTAGACTTATTTCAAAATTTCAAAACATTCCAAATTGTTAGGGTCAAAATGTTGCTCGACAACGTAAATTTTGGGTATGTTAATGTAAAACAAGAGAAAAGGTCATACAAAGTATAATGATTGAAATTTTTACTTCGTGGTCCCGGAGCTAATGATAATGATAATATAACAGACTACAGCATGGAGAGTAACACCAGAGAATCGACAGCAGTGTTATAATTGGAAAGTGGTCACATATAACAGGAAAAATGAAAGCGCCCTTATTTGCTTTTTAGACTCAAATGAATTCACTGGAGTGTTCGATTCCACCAGAGTCTTCATACATTTCAATCTGTGAATTTTAATTCCATGAATAAGACAATAACCGTTCTCTCCAATGTTCTTAGCTTTTGTAATATGTGACATTCGGCGGACACGGTCAAAATACCCAAGGGTATGCATATGCAAGGAGAACTCATCAAAATTTTTACACGTTAGTGCAAGAGATATGGCACTAATTTCTTAAATTTGAAGGTGGAAAAAACATTAAAATGACAAAGTTCAGATGAAAAAGCGCCAAAATTTATTCCTAAATGTGGTTTTCAATATTTTTTCCGATTTTTCCTTCAGGAGAAAAAGACATTTTGTATTTTAGGTATTTGGGACCACCTTTTTGTATTTATAGTCGTTGTTTAATAATGTCATAAATAAGGATGTAACACACGTTTAATAAATATTTTTGCATTAGAATTGGTTCTTTTCAGCTATTTAGGTTAAATGCATATGTTCCGATATAACAAAAAAAAAAAAACAAACAAATTTACATTCAACTAAATTTATTAGACAAGCATTACATCCTTATTTAGAACATTATTATGCAACCACAATAAATGCCAAAAGTTGGTCCCAAATACCCACCATACAAAAATATTTTCAAATACCCTTTTCTCCTGAAATAAGAAAAATCCCCCCCCCCCCCAATAAAACCATTTAAGATCATATTTGCAAATAAGTTTTGACGTTGTTTTATCTAATTTTGGCATCATTTTTATGTTTTCTTCGATCTTTCAGCTACCCTTTGACGATAGGTAATACACAGTGCAAACGAATAACAAAATTGCAAAAAAAAATCTGTTCCGCTGAATGCAGAAGAACATTGATCATCTTAGTCAAGTTACAGACAGCCACAACTCATCGGAGATCGACGTTGGTACCCACGGAACTTTGAGAAAATTTAGACACTGGAGTTGGGAAATATGTGCACGTAACGAGTACTACTTCGATTCCTCTTGAAGAAATATATCTCGTTTAACTATGCTGACACAGAGTATCTAAATTATATTCTTTAATGACAGTACACAGTGATTTAAATCAAGGACGCTTTCATGGTACAAAGGGAAAATCACCCTGTTGTTGTAATTTCATTAAGCGGCAATAAGCTTTCTCTTTTAGCGGTTTTATTCAGATTAGACAGGAAAAATCACATTCAGCATATGTCATTTGCTCTTACATGTATGCGTTTGTTTATTTAAATTAAACAAAATTCAAAGGCCTTCAAATCCAAAAGCTATCTTACCAAAGATTTGTCATTTGCTCTCATTTGTATCAAATCCAAAAGCTATCTTACCAAAGATTTGTCATTTGCTCTCATTTGTATCATTTTCTTTGACACAATCAAACACACCTGCAAACTTTATGTAGTTTGGGACATTTATTGGCATGGAAACTTCTGCAACGTTCAATCACCAATTTAATTATTTCTCGAAATTTTTTCCCCTTTTTTTCGGTCTATAGCATAAATGCACAACTGCGTAAGGGTAAAAATACCTCCGCGGTAAAACACTAATGTATGTTTTGTTTTAATGCAAACAATATGCAATAAATTTGGTGTCAGAGAACTATAATTAAACCTACCATGTCATTACTCTGAGGAGTAAACCAAGAATGCATCTGTCACTGGGTAATAGTTTCTCATTTATTTCTTTTTTTACGGGATAAAGCAGCTAATTCCGTTAATTAAAAAGGTCTTTTGGATTTTAGCCCGGCATCCTATTTAATTATGACACTGGATCTTTTCTGGAAACAGGCTCATTATGTATTGATTTTATGCATTATCTTTCTACGAAAGTTATGACGAATATGGAATGCTCACTATCAAGGAGGTAATTTTCAAAATAGCGTATCTTTTTCATCAAGCTAAGGCACAACAGATCGTGCACTTTGACATTATGTTGTCTTTCGGCCAGGTTTTTCCGCAGATTTTTACGTGGTATAATCACGAAAGCCTAAATGAAATGTGGTAAATAAACGAGTAAATATGAGCTCGAATTAATAACGTGTTTCCTTTTGAGAGCATCAGTACAAATTAAAACAGAGCAAAAAAGAGACATAGATCTCTGTCGCTATCGATTACTTTTCCAGGGCACCAGGAGGGCTACGGTTGGCGACGAGTATTCATAAAATATATCAGCAGATACCAGGCAGTATTTCGCAATAACGGAGATAAAATGTTGCTGAAAGAAACACTGACTCGCTGTACATGACTTAAGCCTGATGTCCAGCTAAGCCGAATATTTGGCTGTAACACTGCCTCGAAAATCGATGGTTATATCCATGTGACTTCAAATGTTTTCTACAAATGCAGAATAGACAATTGTGGGAAGCGTAGGCGGCGGGGAGGTGGATGTGTTTGTTGTAGACGCTTGTGGGCTTGGAGGCGGAGGGGAGGTATGTTTGTTACCGTGAATGGCATGCGGGGGAGGGAAGGGGTGCTGGAGGAAAATACTTGAGTCGTGTAACGAATGTCTCGAATTACTGAAGGGGGTCAAATTAGGCTATTAAACTGCAATATCTGTCTCTTCCGCTTATACTAATAAATTGTTGAACGAAGATCTGCTCTTTTTCTTGTGTAATATACGTTTTATTTGTACACTTTATTGGTATTTTGTAACGTACGTAAGATTTCCCTTATGTTATCTGCAGTCCCGTTTACTGGACGATTGGATCATATCGAAACGTCATCGAAATCACCGAACCTGGCCAGGTATCTGAGAAATCGCCGGATTTAACGCCCCAGCGAAACCAGTGAAAACTTAAATAAACACTTAGTCAATGGCCTGTCTGATGAGTCGCCTCGCCGCACGGCAACCTTACTCATACAAGCTGCCAGTGGGACGGGAAAGCTAAAACGGTCTAAAGCCGTCGCTAATATACGAGACATCTTATTAATGAAGCGTCTGTAAATTCCTCTCCAATAACTACAGCAACAGCTAATAATGCGAAACAGACTCGGCGCAAGCACAAAAGCGGCGATATGGATTTTGACGAATCGCTGTCATTAAAGATATTAAGCCCGGAACACTCACCAGGCGAAATAACCTCGCAGAATCGTTAATATACATCTTACCGAAATCGGACATATAATTGACTTAGAATGAGCCGGTGCCTTTAAGCTCGTATAAGGTAATGCAGAAGAAATCAAGGACTAATAGCCAATAAACACAGATCTATTGAGATTAATGCCCTCTCTGGGACACCAATCTGGAACGAAAACGAAGAATATTGCTTTACTAATGACCTACAGTCTACCTTCTTATCTTACAGCTTCCACTCACCGCCATGTGACCGGCTTATTGTAAGAGGTGTTGTCGTTTACGTTGCTTCTCTGAAAGAATTTGGTCAAATACAGACTTTACCATGCGACAGCGAAAAGATTTTAGAAGAGAATATCCCACGAAATGTATCGGTTGCTAAGAGGAAATATAGGGTTGTTCATCTTAAGGTTTGGGAGGATGTAATACAAAGATGTACAAGTACTCTGTTGTATATAGGGTTATACACATAGGATTTGGGAGGATGTAATGCAAAGTTGTACAAGTACTCTGTTGTATATAGGGTTATAAACATAGGATTTTGGAGGATGTAATACAAAGATGTACAAGTACTCTGTTGTATATAGGGTTATGCACATAGGATTTGAGAGGATGTAATACAAAGTTGTACAAGTACTCTGATGTATATAGGGTTATACACATAGGATTTGGGAGGACGTAATACAAAGTTGTACAAGTACTCTGTTGTATATAGGGTTATACACATAGGATTTTGGAGGATGTAATACAAAGATGTACAAGTACTCTGTTGTATATAGGGTTATACACATAGGATTTGGGAGGATGTAATACAAAGTTGTACAAGTACTCTGTTGGAGGACGCATTACAATGTTGCAAAAATTACCCCGAGGGACATAAAACACAAGTCTTCACTGGTTTCAAGGGGGTGGATAAAACCCACAGCTGTACAAGTTACGATATGGGATTTTAAAAAACCCTGGGGTCATATATGTACGTTACTGTTACTGGTATTATGGTGTAGGCGAAAAAACGATACCGTGCTAGAGACGGGTAAAATGAAGTAAAAGATTTATCCAAAATATTTTAAAGAGGAAGAAAGAGGCGGGTATAGATTTAGTCATGTTGACGGTTCTAGAGGATGGAATGCAGGATAGGATTTGGGAGGTAGCACTACAAGTTTGTACAAAGCACTGTGCTGGAGAAAATCAATCCAAGTTTGTACAAAGCACTGTGCTGGAGAAAACAATACAAGGTTGTACAAAATTACTGTGCTGGAGAAAAGAATACAAGGTTGTATAAAAGTACTGTGCTGGAGAAAACAATACAAGGTTGTATAAAAGTACTGTGCTGGAGAAAACAATACAAGGTTGTATAAAAGTACTGTGCTGGAGAAAAACAATACAATTTTGTATAAAAGTTCTGTGCTGGAGAATACAATACAAGGTTGTGGAAATAACCTTGTATGACATAAAACACAAGTTTGTGCTTGTTTGCAAGGAGAAGGGTAAAATACACAGTTATGCATGTTACTCGGTGGGTGTGTCATAACAGAACACAGGGTTGTGGGTTGCTCTTTGATTGGCTGGAATGCTGGGCTAATTAAGTTATTTTGTAAGAGAGGTGGGCGACTTACATGTAAGTTGCTGTAAAAAAGAGCTGGACTACTTAAGTTTCTTACATTTGTCACTTGTATTTTTTAGAAAACGCTTAATACTTACAGCATCTTTAGACGGGGAAGTCCATGAAAGACGTGACGCTCAATGGCTTCAATTGGGTTGTTTGTGATGTCTCTAAGCAAAGAGATAATGTAAAAAAAATATGTGTGAATAAAACTATGAGATGATAAGTAGAGGGCAAAAATAAACATGTCATTTACCTCGATGTCCACATAGATTGGAAATATATTTCACTGTGTGAAACAAAACTGCCAAATCCGGACATCAGTTGACCGTCCAAATGTGGACCTCCCTATGCCAGGAATGGGATAGGGTATGGCCTAAAGGACTTTACGGCTGCTTCCTCGCAGGCTTGGCAGGATAGGCACCAATCGTTACTGGTCACGGAAAGATTAGGGCTGAGTTATATCACTAAACGTTAACCGTTGCCTATGGGAAATTAATACTGGTGTGAGGCCAGATAGGGCATGGGGCGTATAACCTTGACCCTGTCGAGATACTCACAACACAAGAAGGTTGCGAAGCCCAGTGAAAGCACCATCTTCAATCAGTGCAATATGATTTCCGGAAAGATTCCTAAAGAATCAGAAGAAAGAAAGGTTTGTACGTGAAAAATGCAACACATTAAATAAAAATCTTCCAAAGGCATGCAAATTGAACTGACATATGTAATTTTTTCAAACTGAAAACTTAAAAAAATAATGCAATTTGTTTTAACATCTTCTAGCAAACATCTCATCTGCCCTTCATTAATGAGTACGAGTTTTATTAAATTCAGGAAATGTGTTTAACGTATTTCATTCCTTTAAAAGTTGAGTTTTTGCTATGTCAAGATAAATACTATATATCACTTTTATGTGCAAAATCACTCCCAAAAAATGTGAATATATACAATTCATTAAACAGAGGGAAAGAGCGAGAGAAAGAGAGAAGAAAACTGAACTTACAGATTAAGCAAAGAGCGCAGATTGTCGAATGGATTCCTTCCGATGGTTTGTATATTTTGCTGACTAATATCTCTGTGAGAAAATTGTGGTTCGCATTTCAAGATTCCATTTCTAATAAAAATTTATAACGTATCTAGTAAACGAGGTGACTACTTTGTTTTACTTATACTTTGTTTTTAACCAGCATAGCATATGCTGATACTTATTATTGCAACAATCGAATAGCTGTGAATTTCGACAAGTGAAATTAAATCGTTTATGGACATTTCAGGTGGGTTTTAAAGATTTTTCCAGTATAACACTTTTCTTAAAAACTATGTCATAATATTTTCCGCAATTACTCACGAGTGACAATAAATAATTGCAACACAATTGATAGAATGTCATTGTGGCCGTTTTCTATAGTAGCTGTCCACCATGAGATTAATAATAGCGTTGACAGCAGGTTATTGCTATCAAAAAGTATAGCTGAACATGATATGGTATGGTCTCGTAAAATGCTACAACCACCCAAGTCATACTCGACGCAGAAATGTCAAAGTAACAAAGCAGAGTTAAGTATTAAAGTGTGTTGTACTGATAACGCACAGGTGAGAGAACAGTTCATTAAATACTTACAGCGCACGTAGGTTTTGAAGCCCAGTAAATGATCCCTTTTCGAGATAAGTAATAGCATTGCCCTTTAAATATCTATGAGCAAAAAGAAAAATGCAATCAAGTCATCCACCACACGCTAGTTGAAACAGACAGAACTCTGACTAATTCTCCATTTTTTAGACAATACAGTGGAATATAGACGTGTAACTCATACGTGTACATGTGTTACAAATTAAGTGGGCAATGTCATTTATCCATATATGTCTGATTAATATTTAACGCCGCACTCAACCCATTTTTTATTTTTACCGCGGTAATCTGATTTTATGGGTGGATGAAATCAAAGAGTGCAAAGGAGAATCCCACATTTTGCTTCCTAATTTGTCATAATTGTAAAGGTGCTACGTAAATTGGTTATTGCTTTTCTGCTTCTTTCCACTGGATTGTAGGAAAGACAAAAAAAAATCGATCTGTGATGCAGGCCTCTAAAACTGAGGGCATGTTTTCTGTTGGCTGATACTTACAATTGTTTGACGTTACTTAGACCAGCAAATGTTCCCCTGCGAAATGTCGAAATCCTGTTGTCTTCCAAATTTCTAAAACAATGAACATGAACAACTTAGGCTCACTAAATTCTGCATTTAATAGATTTGCTTATAAAGGTGTCATTAAATTATTTCGTTTATGAGCCATCTCCCAATGGATTCATCTGATTGTTGCTTAACGCCATGCTTATAGCCTACTATAGAATATTGGAGCTCCATGGCGATCAGTTTTATGGATGAGGGAAACCGGAGCACCCAGTGAAAACCACTGACATTTGGCAAATTTTAATGACTTTTTTCAGCATATGACCTTCATCTTGGTAGAAGGCAACTAATGGTGAATGGTCAAACGAGCGTCGACAACAAACGAATAGGGACATCGAGAGAATATAAGAAAAATACACCGTCAATGGCAAGTTTGAACCCGAAACCCGTGTATCGTGGCGGTTAATAGACAACCGCCTTTAACCCTAGACCATAACACGATCCGCCGCCTATTTGTTCAAGAACGTCTTCCAATACAACTGTAACTCAGCCAAGGTCATCAAGAAAATACGCCACGAAGAAACGGACGTATTTCGCTGCGTGTAACGGAAAGAAATGGTGGTGTGTTGTAATAATGGTTAAAATCCTAGACAATATAAGGCCAACGACCTACCGACAGGAAAATTGCTGCTTTTACCAAATCTTCAATGACATTGCTGTCTCTCATAAGCTATTTAAATAGATGGCGTTGAATAATGTACAACGGTACTACAACGGTACTGCAACGCCCGCCAAAGAGCAATTTTGTAATTTTGGGTTATTTTTCTGTCAGCATCAGCAACGAGGACATAAATAAATTAAGTGTGCGATAGTGAGCCATTCGCTTCTGTTCTTTGGGGCCGTATGCTCAAGGCCAATTATGTGTGTATGGAGGAGATTTAAACAGTGATATCCAGGTCTATGTTTCCAGCTGGGCGACAAACTATTCAGCGTTCGAGTTCTGACGTGTCTCTTTCACTTCCTTTCGACCAAGGCCATAAGTTATTAGCGCAAAGCCTTTACGACAAGGAGATGGTTTCGATTCTGACACTGTAAATTATCCGTACTTAGACAGCAGTATACCGAAGGGTCCTGTATAGGGCGTGTGTATATCTCGTCTTGTAGCATTTGTTTAGATCTTGAGTGTTGAGTGACGATTTCAACGAACGTCACAAGTTATTACTGCAAAAACTAGTGTGTAAAGGTTATTCCATCAACGGCTTTCACTCCAAGGTTCTTAAGTTTTACAGTGAGTAAAATTCTCTTGTAAGTAAATATGGACAGAGCGTCTAGAATATCTTGTGCTCTGCTTCATGATTGTGACTAATTCCGTTAACCTAGGGCTAGGGGATGTATATTCATCGTGTTGAACTAGATCGCCCGCATTTAGTATATGAACACTTACAATCAAAGTGCAACTGAGATACATATTTTATTATCGACAAGTTATATTCTAGCATGGTACACGGTTTGAATGCCCATTTCACTCAGTCGCCTAGAACACCCCTTGTGTCTTTCCAACATCAATGAAAACTGTTCACTGCTTCTCTAAGTATGGTTCCGTCCTATTTTCGTACTTTATACACTTTCATACTTCTCTGACTTACGCCGGAGCTATAGGGGGCTTTACATTCGTTGTGCTGAATTAGGTTGCCACGTTGGATATATGAACAGTTGCAATTAAAGCGGAACTGAGATACATATTTTAATGAACGACAAGTCACATGTATAAATTACTTACTACAGATTTGATTCATTTGACTAGAACATGTATTTATTCTGCTACCTATATTGTATCCCATTAGCTGTGTCGAACAGGTTGTGAAAAAACAACCATACGGCACGTTATTTTCCGTAAAGGCGATATCTACGTTTATCACATATCAGTACTTATTTTATCTCACATTTTCAAACTGATCCAGAAGGGCCTGTTATACTAAGGTTACTAGTTATACAGGATAATGTGGCAAAATAATATTGAAGGTATCCTTACAGAACTTGTAGTCTCCATAGCGTTGAGAATGTTGATGGGGAAATCATTCGCAGAGAGTTGTTACTGATATCCCTGTAAAATTAGACAGAAATATACTATAATCAAATAATTTATACACAAAAACACGTAATTAACAATATATTTAATAAAACTGTAATGAAAAGCCATTAAAGACGTCGCTTTATTTACACGAATCCACCAAGAAAGACATTCCCTGCAATAGGAGAGGCAGCAATAAAGTAGCAGTGCGACTATTAATGTCAGTAGTTCTGGTGACCATCATTAAAAACGGAGTTTTATTTACTTTATTGGTTTTTTTTTGCGCCGTGCGCCTGAGGAGCATCGACGCGATTGTATGGCGGTTGAACGCCAACAGAGAAACTACCAAGGATAAATGTATTCCAGATTCGCTACTCGTCCTACTCATTCACTCGCCTAGGTCATACTTCGCACTTTTCCAGCATCAATGAAAACTGTTGCCGGATTCTCTTTGCATGATTCGCTCTTAATTTCGTATCATATATACTGCCTTAGTTCTGGTCGTTTGTGTAAACGTCGTTTCGGGAAAAGGCCTTGCGATTATTGACCTGGGACGTTTATACAGGCTGACGGCTGACATATGAAAGTCTGTTTCTGCGCATAGATCCACTAGTTCAACGTAAACGGTACCTATCTGCTGTGTTGGAACAGCATACATGGGTCCGAGTCGACCTCAGCCTTAGATTACACACTGCCTTTAAAGATTCGTTCACATTTTACCTTTGTTCCTGCAGACACCAATGTATTTTAGAGTGGCCAGTTGTTAAAAATTGTATTAGCAGTTATTCACTTTAGAATGGACTAAAGTTCCATTAGTTTAGTAACTGGAATTAAGTCTGGTTTAACTTTTGAACTTTTGAACAACCGGACACTAGCTATTATGAAAGGTAGGTATACTATTTATATACAAGACTTCAAAGATCTCTAGTGTACTTCCGAAATAATATACTCCCTGCTGCAAAACTGTCACCATATATAATAGCCAATGTTTATATCTCATGTTAAAAAGAGATATTGGAAATCACAGTTTTGAACTGACAAGACTTATGAAATGTTTGCAATAAAAGTTCTTTTCATCAAATATTATGAGAGGCGACAGATTTTCGATTAACAAAACGAAAAAATGCATGATTTCGTAGGTGCGGAAGTTGATACATTATTGTTTGAGCATTGTCTCTTGAATAGCTCAAATGATTGGTCAAACGCCTTATCTTGATTGACAGTTCGAAAAGGTCTAAGGCGTCATGTGTTGGAATCCATTTCAGACTGTTGCATCCTATAGCACAGAGTAATACTGAAACAGTAAATGACCACTTAACCTGTGAAATAAGGAATCTTGTCAATTTAACTCAGCTAAGGTTTTGTTTCTAACAGTTCGCGTGTAATTACTTAAATAGCACTAATTTGTACGATCTCTAGCACGATGACCGAAATGTTGGTGGTGTTTAATAAACAATTTCAGAGGACTGGACTTGAACTCACAACAACTCATGACGGTAATTTGTCCTATAAACCTGAACTCCATCATGTCAGCTAAAGATTTTTCAGTGCGACCTAAACACGAAATAAACAGAAAACCTCGGAATCCAAGCTGTTTGTCTATCGTTCTTTTCTACTATTACTACAAAGATTTGTCCAGAAACTGGTACCGTGGTATTCATCCAACTTGAATGTCGCTTTTGTGCATAAATGGTTTCTCCTTCAAGAAGTAAATTCCGCGTGAAGCGAGTTAAAGTAAATTATGATAAATCAGGCCACTCGGAATTTCTGCAAAAACCAAAAAATTGGAGCAACAAGTTGAAGGAGAATTATCGACGTTTTCAGAATTAAAATCAAAGCATGGCGGTCATCTGTAAGGCATTAGATCTGCTTAAATGGTTCCTTACCTTAGCGCAAGTTGTGGTTAAATTTTACAACTAGATGACTAGACAGGCCCTTTTAATCTTACGCTTTCATTTATATCTGAAGACAAGATTGTTTAAGCCAACCATGTAATCGTGCCATAAACAAGGTGTCATGAATTTCCATTGCAGTTAGTTTGCAATATCTGGGATTAGTCCGAGTTTCCTTCGGAATTAGAAACCACTTCTGATAATCACCCGTCATTACTCGCGATTACAGACTATTACTGACATTTCCGGCGGATTGTACGCAATCTAATTACTTGCATTTCAAGCTGATTCGAAGACAGATAAATTGAAGGATGCTGAAGTGTTATCAAAATCGGGACAGTCACACCGTTAAGCAGACCTGCTGTACATGTACATGCTTGCATTAACGTATAAAGAGTTTCAGATTTACAGATTTCTCTATTAACAAGGCAAGTACTTACAAAATGGTCAAGCGGTCGTACGACTGGAAAGTCTCTGGCGACAACGTCCAGTTGAGAAAGTTTCCCGCCAGACGGCTGAAAAGCAAACATATATACATGTATTTGCTTGTTTATCTCTTATTTATTTGATATATATTTAACGACGTACTCAAGAATTTTTGTATTATATGACGGTAATTAGTTTGGATGGAAGAAACCAAAAGAGCTCCCACAGAGAATACATGTAGTAAAAGAATGTGTTCGCTACGCCCATTATTTAAAATAGGTACACCATTGAGGATAATATTTATATCCAATAAAAGGACAATACATAAAACAAAGTAGGGAAATGTTATTGTTAAAACCGTATTTTTTTCACAACGAAATGCATGTTATACACGTCACAATAATGGAAGTTTAATAGTCCATGGAAAAACATTACGCGACTTTTTCTTGATCTGATTGTTTGTGCCTAGGAAAAAGTGTTGCAGTTATGGTTTAAAACTGGAGATTGATGTTTCTGTTGAAGGCAGTGATAGATTAGTACGACGCATTAAGAGAAGTGAATTCAGTGTACTTTAACGGAGCTGATTACGGCATAAGTCAAACCACAGCAACAACACTAAGCATTTACCAAGCCATGGAGATTGCTATGTCAGTTTTAACATCCCATCTGAAACCCATGCCCGACAAATTCCTTTATATTCTGACATGGAGTTAAGTAAAGAAGGTTTAGCTCTGGCATGGTAAATTAAGGGCGTTAGTTCTTTTTTTGCTCAGGTTTCAGGCGCCTGTAAACCATGTAGCCATAGCATAAGTGAAACTTAGAAGCACATTTCCATAGGACACATGCAGCGCACGATCCAAGTCGCCTTTGGATGTGGGAATTCCACCGCTCTCACAATTCGTGGAACTTTGATAAAATAAACGCTGGTGTAGTCCTTTGCACCGTTGTGTTACTTTGGATGCAACTTGGCCTTCACAAATGTGACTTACATATCTGTACGTCACGTGTCAGAATGATCGTTAATAACCGGCCAAATGTCGGTGATTTACACCAGGCACTCCGGTTTCCTCCACCCATAGGATTGAACACAATAATATACATTAAAACTAGTAGGGTGGTAAATATCAAACCAAAAAGGTAAATAATTATTCTTTTCTTTCAAATAACTGTCTATATTATGTTATATCAGAGGCGACAGATTTGCGATTAACAAAACGAAAAAAAATGCCTGATTTCGCAGGTGCGGAAGTTGATACATTATTGTTTGAACGTTGTCTCTTGAATAGCTCAAATGATTGGTCAAACGCGTTATCTTGATTGACAGTTCGAAAAGGTCTAAGGCGTCATGTGTTGGAATCCATTTCAGATTGCTGGCTTTAATAAAAGAAACCCTATAGCATAGAGTAATACTGAAACAGCAAATGACCACTTAAGGTTGTGGTTGTTGTAGGAGGAACTTACTATTTGGAGTAGCTGTGCTCTATGCTATTCGGCAGACGGTGAAGTCCTCTGTTTTCACAGTTTAACTCCACGTCTTCACAAATGCACTCATTACTGGGCGTTGGGCACGCAAAAGCTGTAAACAGAATGAGGCGAGAAAGTCTCAAATACAATATCCTAATTTATGTTAATATAACAACCACGCAAAAGCAATTCATCCGCATTTGACTGGAACAAAAAATAGTTGCATTTAAAAATCAAGACGTATTAAATTTGTGCCACGTAAGTTTTGGGCCGATTTGGTTACGTGACTCGGCGGCCATATTGGATTTTGATGAAAACTCTTTAAAATGATACTCTTGCTAGATGAATGAATCTACCGATATAAAATAGTGCAGGTGTTTTCTCCATGACTTTTGCAAAATTTGTAGTTTTTCGATTTTTCATTTTTGTACAAATTAGCTTTTGGTTGAGATATGAAAATGGCACAAAAGTAATTTTAAAAACTGTTTAGAATAACCAGATTAGAGCGTTGTCTAGTACACTTTGATACCAGAATCCCGAATAAGTAAGTATGTTTTCGCTGTGACATGTAGTTTTCATGTTCCAAGCAACACACTTTTTAAAAACGATATGTTCATTTACTTAACACAGAGGCTTCATGTAAGACACCATAAAACTAATTACTGTAGTTTACCCTGGGAATCTTGCAACAATTTATTCTTTCTGTCTTTTGCTTTTGGTTCTGAGCAGTTTTATTTCTACGCGGGCGTTCAGTACTAGACTCATTAAAGCGATTTGAAACTTTGAAGTCTTGGCCCGGGGTGAATTAGGGCTATAAATGAACAAAGTAGGAGGGTAGAGTAAAAATAATTCAGAAACAAAGTTGCACACACTGTATTAGATAATATTGGACTATAAACGCACACAGACTAAATTATCATATTAATGCCCTATATCTGATTTTTTTTTTTTGATTGGTGTTTTACGCCGTACTCAAGAATATTTCACTTATGCGACGGCGGCCAGCATTATGGTGGGTGGAGACCGGGTACAGCCCGGGGGAAACCCACGACCATCCGCAGGTTGCTGGGAGACCTTCCCACGTACGGCCGGAGAGGAATCCAGGATGAGCTGGACTTGAACTCACACCGACCGCATTGGTGAGAGACTCCTGGGTCATTACGCTACGCTAGCGCGCTAACCAGCTGAGCCACAGAGGTCCCCCCCCATATCTGAAGAATTTGTTCCAATTTCAGTCGGTTTCAGCGCATATCCAAACTATTCTTTCCTATTTTAAAATAGCGCAAATAATTATTTTTTTTCAAAAAATACCAGACTCTTCTGTGCACGTGTTATACCATTCCAAATTCAAAATATCAAGTTCCTTAGTTTTGAAGCGTGGGTTGCATTGGAACGTTTCGAAATTAAGATCATTTTCACACAATAAATTATTCAGACACGTATCTGATATTTACTGAGTGGCATTGGGAAGGGTAATCAGTCTTAACGTCATGCTCTCAGTACTAAAAACCGGTGTTAGTTGTGGTGTTATACTGAGATAGGGATGAGACTAGGCGATTTTATCGTGTATATGCCTTTCCCTGTGGTAAGTTCAGATTTGAATAAAAAAATTTTTCTTTAATTTTTTCTTTTTCATGTTTCGTCAAAAATGGATTGTGTGGACAGGAACGCTTCTGTCATATACACCGGAGCAAAGAGATAAAACTCCATTGCGCAAACCTGCACTAGACTTTTCACGATGCCGTTCCAGTTTATTGAAGAAAAAAGAAAGAATCAACAGCATCTCATTGGTGGAAAATGTGTTTTTTCTGCACCAGTCTATGACTAATTAGCAAGTCAAACATAAGTGCAGCGAGCTGAATCTCACGACCACTCCGCGAATGGTCATAATGCTGAGCATCTGGAAATTCTCAGATCAGACAAAATGTATCCGGAGAAAGGACCACACCAACAAACTACGAAATTATTTTTAATGATAGTGTTGTATAAGGCCTTAATGTTTTTTTTAATGATTTGTTTTATAAAGTCTTAATGTTTCCCTCTGTCAGGTTTGTGTATGTCGGAAACCAGGGAAATAGCAATATCTTTGGACAAACACACAAGAATGATCGCTATAAAAAGCTTGAGCATTTTTCTTTTTTGCATAGAAATGATAGGAATTTACTCATGCACAGGAAGTAAAAGAAAAACTAAGATGGCCTTGATCGGTATTTCGCGCCTTCCTCAAAACTATTATGTCTACCCGTCGGTTATAGTTATTTGTAGAAAATACTGCTACCTGTCCTGTATCTCAATGTTTATTCTAAAAATCTGACATTTGGCACTGATTCCACCCCTTTTCTCTCAAGTACAACACCTCCCCCCCCTCCCCCCCCACCCCAAAAAAAACCCCACCAACAACAAAACACAGCCATCTGGATGAAAATGTCTCAACGCGGCACCCGCACTCACTTGCACTCTTTATGCCTTTCTCCACTGGATTATTAAAACTGACGCTCAGCGTACAGACAGCAATAAAATATCCTCGTTTTCAGCATGTTTTCAATGTCGGAACAATAAAGAAGCCGCAGATGGGTCACGTGACATTTCAACCGGTTGACAGCACTCAGTGCGTTCAAAGTTTTTACAGTTAACCTGAAGACGACATCCAGTTAATTATTTTCATCGGGTGAGGAAGATCGTGTTCAAGACTCAACCGCAAAATGACATTAAAATGAGGCGGTGAGGTTGACTGTCATCAGTGGAAAAGAGGTGAGGAAATCCGAGCAATGTTTTTGAGAGATATGCATGGAACGAATAAATTTTAGAGTTTTGAAAAACGACTCGTAATCCATCTAAATGGACCAATGAACTCGTAACATACAACTTCAATCGAATTAGCAGGAGCTGGCCTGAAACATTTCCTCAAAAATGTTACCTAAATCTACGGAACGAATGGACAAATTTCTATTACAAGGTTATTCGTATCTTAACCTCCCAAGCAGAATCATATTTAAATTTATTTAACTACCTGTGTGTGCAATCTTAAGAAAAAACCCGGTGTTTGTGTACACCGTGCTAACGTTGGGTGCTAACAATGGGCCTTAGCGTTGTGTGCTAACGTTGTGTGCTAAAGTAGGATGTTAACATTGAGAGTTAACGTTTTGTGCTAACGTTAGGTGCTAACGTCGGATGTTAAAGTTGTGTGCTAACGTCAAATGCTAACGTCGGGTGTTAACGTTGTGTGCTAACGTTGGGTGGTAACATTGGTTGTTAATATTGGGTGCTAACATTGGGTATTAAAATTGGGTGCTAAAGTGTGATGTTAACATTGTGTGCTAACTTTGGGTGCTAACATTGGGTGTTAACGTTGCATGCTAACGTCGAGTGTTAACATTAGGGGTTAGCGTCGGATGTTAACATTGAGCTATAACGTTATGTGCTAACGTTGGGTGCTAACAATGGGCCTTAGCGTCGTGTGCTAACGTTGTGTGCTAAAGTAGGGTGTTAACATCGAGAGTTAACGTTTTGTGCTAACGTCGGATGTTAAAGTTGTGTGCTAACGTCAAATGCTAACGTCGGGTGTTAACGTTGTGTGCTAACGTTGGGTGGTAACACTGGTTGTTAATATCGGGTGCTAACATTGGGTGTTAAAATTGGTGCTAAAGTGGGATGTTAACATTGTGTGCTAACTTTGGGTGCTAACATTGGGTGTTAACGTTGCATGCTAACGTCGAGTGTTAACATTAGGGGTTAGCGTTGGATGTTAACATTGAGCTATAACGTTATGTGATAACGTTGGGTGCTAATGTTGGGAGTTATCGTTAGTTGCTAGCGTTGGGCGTTAACGATGGGCGTTAACATTGGGTGCTTACGTTAACGTCGTTAACATATTTTTGTCATATGACGACGGTGTCTCCTTGTAGCAAGCCGGATCCAATGGCGTCATTTATAAAGTGCTGCCTCACTGGAACACCATGCCGAAGACACCAGGCATAAGGCCCCATCTAATTACATTATATTGTCCGGTACTTGCCCTACTTGTCTGATGTTTAACCATGATATCATACTTACCACAGTGAAGTTCATCCCAATAAGACATGGCGCAATCCGGAAAGGAGTCACATTCTTGGGATTTATCAATGCAGTAGCTGTTGCGACATTTGAACTGATTGGCGCCACACTTCCAGTCATCTAAAACACATAACATTGATGGATTTAATCGTTTATTTATTTGATTCGTGGTTTGCGTCGTGTTCAAAAAGACATGATCGTTTCGAAATCAGTCAGGTTTGATGGCGGAGGAAACGGTGGGAAATCCCTTGGGAAATTACTGTTTCTCGTCTTGAGTCTAACAAATAGTCTCTCCTGACACAAGGTATCAACTTCGCCAAACGTGACGAATTTGCCCAGATCGGCTCAGTTTGTTTTTTGCGTAGGAACACAAGACGACAGTGTTGGGAAAAAATGAAAGCTGCTCCCACACTTTTCCCATACAGCTTTGCTTGTAATACGTTCATGTCAAACATCCTGGAAACAGTTTCAGAATGTATATTGGATTAGAGACATACCAGACAGAGAGGAAAATACTGGAAGTCTTTTGCTCTGAAGAAATGAGGTCGTCTCAAATGCTAATACAGTTGCCGTTGGTTTGACTGCGACTTTAAATAAGGAGGCTAGCGCAGCGTAATGACCCAGGAGCCTCTCACCAATGCCGTCGCTGTGAGTTCAAGTTGAGCTCATGCTGGAATCCTCTCCGGCCGTACGTGGGAAGGTCATCCAGCAACCTGCGAATGGTCGTGGGTTTGCCACCATAATGCTGGCCGCCGTCGTATAAGTGAAATATTTTTGAGTACGGCGTAAAACACCAACGAAATAAATAAATAAATAAAAAAACTAAATCAGGAGGTGTGTCAGCCGAAATGCTTCCTTATCATTTCTACAACTTCAAATCTACAAATTAGCACCGTATTCTAATTGAAATATCAATAAATATAGCGTACGACACTACATAAACCCTAAATAAATAAATATGGCATGAAAGAGCTTAATGGGTACAAGAAATTATTGGTATTTCCTAGTTTCAGCTGTTTTGGGACTATCTTTGTGTCTCGTTCTGTTTGTTGCATTTTTCTGGACGGGTTTGATGTGTTTGGATGCGTATTATTTGACACTTAGAAGGATATACACTTTTAGGAACGTGATGAACCGTCTGCCTTACTATTATCCAGCTGATACCTACGTACTCATCTTGTGCTTCAGAGGTTTCACCTAAAACATTCGTCCATTTTGGTGAATCAAATTTTTAATATTGCTGCGTAATGTCTTACAGGTGGAAGGTTTAGGGGTTACAAGGCTAGGGACTGCTCAGCGGAAATGAAGGTTAATATGTAAGGAAATGGTAAATCCATTGAAGTGTAAGGTCATATTCTCATGCAACGGCTGTAGAACAATGGTTTCGTAATATAGTAACGAATTCTGAGAGTTGTGGAATACTGATATTTAGAAAAGTATGGTCCGATGATATCTTGTACCCGGTTAGGAGTTTGTGAAGAAATGAATATTGCACATCCACATACAAAAAAAATCAAGGAATTTCTTAACAGGACTGTGTTCATACTTATTGTATGAACACAATATATTATACTTCACTGAAAACTTAAAGCAATTACATTATGGTAATATTCACCTCCCATACAATACCTACAGCAATTGTGTAAATGTGACCCATCCGGCATCCGTACTCGCTCATGTTTTTTCCGTTGTAGCAGACCACATCACGGCTAACACACTGCTTATTGAGGCACTCAAACTCACTGGGTAGACAAGGCCTTCTTACTGAGGATTAACAAAACAAATCAATGAGTAAAAACCATTAAAACAGGTACATTGATTATAGTAGCAAAGTCGTACATAAACCAATGTGACCCAGAAGCCTCCCACCAGTGCTGTCGATGTGAGGTGAAGTCAAGCTTCCCGGTCCGACCGTACGTCAGAAGGTCCTCCAGCAGCCAGCGGATGGTCGTGGGTTTTCCCCGGAGCTCTGCCCGGTTCCTCCCACCATAATGCCCCGTTCCCTACTCACAGTGTTATGGCAACAAACTTCATATATCCCCTTGTGTCTTGACATGATCATTTTGGGGCATGGTGGATGGGCGACATGGGTTCTGATGAGACGTAGGCGTTACATTGTGAAATTGTTAGGCCACTAAAAATTTTACAAAGACTTGAAGGAGTTGCATGGTAACACGAGCAACTGTAACACATTTGCGGACAGGCTACCTTGGAGATATTGTTCACAGCTTAAAGATATGCTAGTAACAACACCTTGATGTATGTAGGCAGCATTAAAGGTCACAGAGACGTCAATCCCAGCACCTTAACAGAGTTAATTAAGTTAATAGCTTGGTACAGTAAGTTTGCCAAAAGCTGTTGCACTCCTGCATTTTATAGATTGGTTATAGATATATATGATTGGTTTTCAAAAGTCGCACAATTTTTCCTTCATGCGACGGCCGCCGGGTGTATGATGTGAACTAGGCCAAAGTCACCGTAGTAAACCACAGACACGTTCTGTACAAAAGCAAAATTCCTGGCATTTAAATAGACCTGGAATCGAACCAGCCACCTCATGGGACAGGCACTAAAAACAACGCCTTAGTGGTATTTTATGATTGTACAGGCAATTAAAAGACAATGACGCCCAGATACATATAGCACATCTTTTCCAAAAAACAAAAAACAAAAACAAAGACAAACAATATTCGCCGATTTAACAGATGCATGTAAACCGACACTCATATTTAGTTAAGTTGGTTTTGGTAATCTTACAAAACAGCATCCAGATAAGTCCAGCTCTCTAAATGTAGACAGGGCCAATAGTTAAAACGGATTCACAGATTGATGTGCGTTTGCTCAGTTTGTTTTATTCCAGTGATGTAACGACATGTAATTTTGCCATATCGGTTTATTGTTGAATATTGTGACGAATAATATAGCACGGATAGAAATGACACAGCGAGAGAATTCAAAATAAAAGTACACTTATTGTTTTGGAGACAGGGTATGTTTGTCATAATAGGTAATTCCAACGAGATACCGATACAGGGAATAAAACTTCTTTATCAGTGAAGGAAATACTAGTCCACTGCGAGTAAATAATATTGAAAAACATCTTTCAACGCTTTTGAATGACATATTCACACAACAAATATCAATAATTAAGTAGTTTCCTGAATATGTGTATTCATGCAAGAGTGAGGAATCAACAAATGAGAACTAATGAAAACAAAAACGAATCAGTTCCGCGTGAAACACTTACTAATCAAAATACAACATTTCCTGTTAGAACGGAGTCCGCAAAACTATGAGTCACCTGCTGTGGTGTTGCGCTTGCGCAAGATTGGAACGACCTGCCGGTTAGTAGTCTCTGTAAGCGATAAATTTCTGTATCGTTTCATCTAAAGTGTAATTACCACAGGGTATAATGAAAAGCGGAATCACGGTTGGTAAAATCTGCGTATGTAATATAGGGGTTATCAGGTAAACGATGCCGGATAGAAACGCCAGAATGTCATGCGATCTGTCTGCGAACAAAAGTTTCACATGTAAACAGGGGCAACTTCCGGTTTTGCAGGATCTCTGACTAAATTCCTCGTCATGCCTCTTCCCGTAGACCGTTGTTAGAGCGTATCAATTGACACTGACCTCTGGCCTATCTATGACTTGATCTAACCACGTTCGAAGAGTTTGTTCCATTTCGAGAACAACAGACATATTACATTTAATGGATCTCGTGAGAAGGGGCCAATTCTGAAGTTAATGAATCTATATACGTAGCTGAACGACGAACAATAAAGACATAACAATGGTCCATTATGTTGTCGTATTCACGAAATAATCGCCACAATTTCGTTAGGGATTCACGGACCACTGCTTACATGCAAAAAATTGTGGTAACTGTATATCAGTATCAGAGTTACGGGTTACCTTTAAGTAAATTAGCATCCTAATAGGGCATCCGCTTTTCTCGATTTCCTAATCCGGCAGAGATCTGACAGAATATTATAACGAACCCAGTGTATCAAATGAGCCCAGATTTTGCATGACAGATGCCTTGGAAGGTAACCAGTTTTCCGTTACTTCGTTTATTTATCTGGTTGGTACGTAAAGTCTTTCTGGAGAACGTTCACTTACACGATGGTAGTAATTTTTATGGAGGAGGAAACCAGAGTGCCAGGATATATCAATGACCATTGTAGAGTTAGAGGCGATTATTTCTAAGTTAGAGGTACAAACTTTATTTTTGGAAGACAAGCTGTATTTCACCTGTTAAGGTTGACCATTTGCCGACTGTAACATTGTCGTCTCTGCTCTGGTTTTACTCTCTATGTCTTATGTCATTCATATATGGTGTTTCTGGCGGGTAAATATACCTCGCGAATGTCAATCGTATGCTGAGCCTTGGTGTCCTCAGGTCATAATTCTAGCTAATCCCATGTATGTGAACTCTGGTGTATGCAAAAGACAAGAGGGGGACCCTCCGTGGCCAAGGCCGTAGATGGGAAGGTTTTGTAGCAACCTGCTTATGATCGTGGGTTTCCCCCGGGCTTTGCCATGTTTCTTCCCACACTAGTGCTGGCCACCGTCGAAGAATATTTCACTAGTACGACGGTGGTCACCATCATGCTTGGGGGTAATCGAGTTTATCCTTGTTAGGACTTCATCCTGATTAGCCATGTGAGTGCTTCAAATGTAGTACCTTAGACACCCCCTAAAATCATGACTTAAGCAGAATAAGGTAAAGAAACTGGAAGCCAACTGGAATCATCTGACGTCGAAATGCTATTAATACTATTATAAACTATTAATAAACATGACCCAGGAACCTCTCACCAATGCTATCACAGCTAATGCTCGGTTCCTTTCCGGCCGTAGATGGGAAGGTTTTGCAGCAACCTGAGGATAGTCGCTCCTTGAGTATGGCGTAAAACACCAATCATATAAGTAAATAAATAAATAAATATTTAATAAATATTACCATGAAAACAATGTAAAGTGACGAAGCCTCTGGTACTCTTGTTCCACCAGCAGAAACCTGGATTATACAGGTATATAATTCGCAAGTTTGCAACATGGAGAATAAAATCTGAGCATCGATGAAAATGTGGTGCAGAACACCAGTCAAACCAAATAAGCTCATCAAACACTAAAAGACTAAAAATCAAATAGGAAACTACGTACATGATTTGACACATTGGGTATTACACGTTTCTTTCTGCCATCCTACAGCCGACATTTCTACTTCCAGTTACATTTGAAAAAAAATGAATCTGTTAAATTTAACAGAAAATCTGTTGTCTGAGTGAGGGTAGAATGTATTCTGTTATTATAACCCAATATTGTGTCATATTTAACCTGTTAGTCTAATAGAATGTATATGTTGAATTAATAGAATATCTGGGCTATACCTTATTGTGAAATTTAACAGATTTATTTTTTCAGTGAAACTATATTCCTTTTAACAGATATATATCTTATTGTGAATGTGATGCTAACTGTATAAAAGTAAAACGGGTCATTTCGAATCTGGCTTTGAATATTGTTTCACAGGTTGAAGGCATGCACTGTGATTTGGCTAATTTGCTTACTATTATATGTGACTTGACAGACATCAACTTGACAGATATCAACTTGACAGATATCAACGTGACAGATATCAACTTGACAGATATCAACGTGACAGATATCAACGTGACAGATGAACATCTTTAATTGTATTGACAAGATCTTGCTTACGTCATAAGTTGATCATTTTACTGGCTTTCTTGCCGATATTATTTTTCATACGTGGGTCAGGGTCATAGTTTCCTAAAACCATTTCGCCTTATCCTCGGTTTACCGACGTTTTTTGTATGTGCATGTTCTTATTTTAAAACGTTTTACCTTACGGTTTAATGTCTGTACAGACATTGTCCTAGTACAGACAATGTCCTAGTGTAGACAATGTCCTAGTGTAGACAATGTCCTAGTCCAGATAGTGTCCTAGTACAGACATTATCCGATCTATGAACCCAGCCATCCACTCCTCTGTCACTACCCCAGGAAAAGGTAAAGAAAAAAAGCGTGGCGACAATGAAACTAAGTAAGGCCTCGGGTTAACGTACTACCAGTCCTGTCTTCGGCGCACCTGGACATCCGGTGTAGAATTGCACGTAACAGCTACAGTGCGGCGTTATGACTGCCTGAATTCGTGCCTTCCCTGCGTGTCGACGCCTTAATGCCTTGTCATCTCTTCTGAGCAGCTCATCTGGTTTTGCCAGCATTACTCATTTTATTTGCCAGCAGGTAGGCTGATTTGCTCTCGGGAATCGTGCTCAAAGTACCGAATAAAACATCATCACGACGTCAAAACTTTTAATATGGCTTTGTGCCAACCTGGGGAATATTAATTTAAAGTCTTTTGAACAGCTGCCACTGGTTGGAAAAACCCAGAGCTAATGAATAGAATGGTCATATTATGACGCTTAAGGGTACGGTTACAGATACTATTCAACAATCGTAAATGTTAACATCCCAGTAGCTGTTAAAGGAATAGCTTGATAGATGTAAAATCAATAAATTTTGATAGGAACATTCCTAAAAGCAATACAGAAGGTAACAATGCGCCCTTCAACAAAATATATACGTATATTTGACGCTGACTGAAATGTGTCATCAGCAAATAACATATAGCAAAGATATATATATAGGTCCGAACATCTGTGATAGTCAACCGCTACAGCAGGATGTCATAAAGGTCATCTAAAGTGTCAGTATGAGAGTGCGACCAAGAAAAATATAAATAAAGCACATCGGATTTGTGTGATAAATCCACTTTATTTCATATAGGTACACGTGATGCATGTTTATTTTGTCGGTATTCGTCAGTCGTATGAAAAATGGCGAAGCTACACCACCGTATAGCTCATCAAAAAAATTAGCTTACAAACTCAGATTTTAAACATCTCAATAGCAGTGGTTTGTTATCCTGGGCGTTCCGGTTTCTTCCACAAATACAACTGGCCACCATCCGCCAGGTATTACAATAGATTAGAACATGCATTGTCACTATTTATCTGGTCTGTGTTGTCTTTTTTTCCCGACGATACTTTTTCAACTTGGTGTCACGATTTGAGCTTCATAGAAGCGCCTGGGACAACACCATTTAACTAAGGCTACCTTTACGTTGGATCTGTGGGCAACCCATCATAATCGTCGTGCCAGTACACAGAGGAATAAAGAAGCCATTTCACCTCACCGCAACAACACTTCGATCGAACGAAGAGCTAGGAGTAAAGCGTTGCATCAGACCAAGTTAATCTACCAGAAGAATGGAATATCTACAAGTACTTGTAGTGTATCAGATTTGACATTGTCAACTCACGTGGTATGGAACATGCATATGTTGTTAGGCTGGTTGGTTAATTATTTAGTTAATTGACGTTGAAGTCGTTCTCCAAACTAATTCGCTTATATGATGGCGGCCATGACAATGAATCCAGGAGAAAAACAGAATCTAACCGTCAAAACACACAATCCTATACCAGTGGTCAACCAAAACGGACGTTCCAGGCCAATAATCACAACGCCAGTTCTAATGCAACGTTTAACACAAACACCAAAGAACTACTAAAGTATACAAAGTATGAAATTAGTACACATTCTTGTAAACAATAACAGTCAACCGTTTTTAATGGTGTTGGAAAGATGCAAGGAAAGTTCTAGGCCAATGACGGAAGTCGGTATCCATATCGTGTGCCATGCTAGTATGTAAATTGTCAATACTCAAACCATGTATCTCAGTTGTACTTTAATTGCAACTTTACGTATATCCAGTGTGACACGACGAATATACAGCCCCAAACAGAAGCCATATGGGGGATTCATTGCACTGCGTAAGTACACGAATGACTCACCAGTGTCAAACCACGAAGAGCTCCATTCGAAAACACGAATTTAATAACACAACAAAGCGAGCCAGTACTTGACTTTGATTTGATTTAAGGTCGATGTCACAGACATAGAGTGCCTGGTTAAACTACTGGTTTTAAGCAAGTTACTGACGAACTTTTTCACATGTAAAACAGCGCAAACGGCCACGCGTTTGTTGTCACCAAAGCCCCACAAATAGTGCACGAAGGCGGGGACCCCGATTTGTGATTAAATTGATGATGAATATTCATAACTTACCACAATTCACCTCGTCACTGTTGTCCGGACAGTCGCGCTGAAAGTCACACCACTTCCTGTTTGACACGCAATGGCCGCTGGCACATTTCCGCTGACCATCAGGACACTTGAAACTTCCTACCAAATGTCAGAGAAGGAAGAAGAAGAAGTAAAGTCAGATTATACAGCACACGTACGGAATCTTAATTCAAGCGTTGTCTTAATCTTTGTCACAATGTAGACCCACTTTGTTTTAATAAAGACATACAGCTACACAATAGGCGTCCTTTCAGAATGTTATCGTGTATTTTTTTGTGTCCTTCCAGATGTATTGTTTTAAGTTGGTTATACTCTCGACAAGTAAATGTGTGCCTTTTTGTACACGTTTCCATGTACACACCTCGCGATATAAACAACATGTGTATCACAGGCCTGTACACAATTTTGTACACATTAAAGGTGTGGGTGCATACCTGTGATAGATGCAAGCTACGCAATAATGTTCGTGTGGAAATTTGTTACAAATACTGTGTGCCTGTAGAACGCATTTTGCGTACCTTTTCTGCACAATGAGAGTATATGAAGCCGTGATGTGTGTCTTTACCTTTTTTATTCCGGGCCTACATACCCGATGAATGTTGCTGGTGTGTACTTATGCTTCTGTGTACCTATATCGTTTAGATAACGGTAAATCAGTTTGGTTTACGTTACTTATACATACTAATAAATTTACTACCGTTTTCGTTATACATATCAAGTTTTATTAAAGTATGTCTCCAGTGTATACATGTATGCATTCAGTGTATGTATTTATTTATCTGATTGGTGTTTCATGCCAAACTCAAGAATATTTCACATACGATGGCTACCAGACTTATGCTGTGAGGAAACCGGACAGAGCTCGGGGAAAAGCCACAACTAGCTACAGGAGCCTGGCAGATCTTCGCAAGTACCAACGGAGAGGAAGCTGGTATGAGCACTCAAAGTGACCGCATTGGCGGGAGACACAGAAGTCATTATACTGCTCTAGCTAACCGCTCGCCCACGGAGGTCCCCGGAACGATTATATAAGTAAATCTCCAGTATATTTTGATATATGGGCGTATTCAGATGTATTATACGTCTCAAATGTTATCATTATTATTATACGTCTCATCCATTACCATACGTTTACAGTATTATTACACATCATCAGTATTGTTACACGTCTCAAGTATTATTACACGTCTCCAGTATTATTACACATTACCAGTATTATTACACGTCTCCAGTATTATTAAACGTCTACAGTATTATTACACATCATCAGTATTATTACACATCATCAGTATTATTACACGTCCCCAGTATTATTACACACCTTCAGTATTATTACACGTCTCCAGTATCAATACACATCACCAGTGGTATTACAGGTATCCAGTATTATTACATGTATCCAGTATTATTACACGTCTTCAGTAATATTACATGTCTCATGGCTTAAGGAAACTGACTGGAATGCCAGGTATCTGACAAATCTGCAAACATAAAGCCGTAGCCAAACCGACAAAATCACCCCCCTTTAATTGCCACTGGTTGATCGGCCTCTGCAAGAATAAAGTTTTAGCCCAATGATGTGGAAACCAGAACACTTAATATTACAGAATGCATTGCCGAATTACATGTCAAAAAAAAAAAAACAGAAAAAAAAAACAACGCCGAATGTATTACTTCCATGAAGGGTTTTAATTTTGTGTCTGGAGTGGAAAATAGTAACAGTATATCTGTTTTTATTAGCAAAACTCACAGAGTTAAGTATTGCTCTGTCTTCAAATGACGTTAATTATACAAAGTATCAATTTATTCCTTAATCGTAATAGTCTAACGTACGTTGCTGTTGTTGCCCAACGCATTGACGATTGTGGTATGAAGCTAATAATTTGTCCGATGCATTTCCTTGAAATTCAACCGTAGCGTTATTAATTAAAATCGGTTGATCGGTAAACACTTTGACGCTACGTCCTCCCGTAATTAAAACGACGATGCTCAGCACATTGATCCCGTGACTTTCTGCCGGCAACAAATTAATTGCGTCGATCCGCAGAATCAGGTATAAACAATTCAAAATAAAACCTACAGAAGCGCAAACATTCTCCCGATCGATTCCCGTTGAGACTTCTGTGTATTTGAACGATTTCGTATTATGTATAGTATATTTGCCCTTGTAATGAGGAGTCTTGGTAGTTTTGCAACACCGTCGACTCGCTAATTGGCGTTGAGCATCCGTACAAAATGATCAAGGGGAGAATGCAGTTCTTCTGCGCCCGACTCGTTATCAAAGAGACAAGTGGCCTGTTAAATATTTTGGACTGGAGGGATAAACCCTCCAGTCCAAACGAAAAGGATATAATTAAAGACGTACAACATGGACAGTAAAACCAGAGCAGCGACGACAGTGTGATAGCTGGTAGACAGTCACACTGCCTCTTGTCAATTTACCTCGGTCAGGGTTTTATTCCAACTGTTCATGTAAATGCATAAATAGTCGCAAATTACACACCCTAGCCCCATGGCTTCAGCAGAATTAGGTAAAAAAATGCAGTGATGTTTAGAATTACTCAGAATGCTGTGTTGTAATCACATTTAACATACAATGACGTTAAAACAATGCAAAGGGACCAGTTCTCGGGATGCTCAGTCCACCAGCAGAATCCTGGTTTATGCAGGAATACAATTTAATTAAAGACGTACAACATGGAGGGCAAAACCCGAGCAGTGAAAACAATGTGACGATAGCTGGCAAACGGTCACACATCACCGGTGAAATACGGCCTCTTGTCTATTTACCTCAGTCAGGGTTTTATTCTAACTGTCCATGTAACAGCAAGGCATGTTTATGATGTTCCCGACGTCTGACGTACAAACATGTATACGATTTAAGACAAGTGGCCTATAAGCAAACATTAAACTGCATGCCAGATCAGTTTTATGGTCACCAGGACCTCACACACAAAGGACTCGAAAGAAATGGATTATATCTACATTCGATAAGGAATATTTTATTTGATAGTCTACAAAACTTGGCGTTTGGGAGATTCGACCTAGAACGTGGTGATCCAACACAACATTCTGCTCGTTTTTGTCAGATTCGTTGCTTGCACACGTTACTGTTTTGAGGGGTGCCATTCCAGTAAGGCTTTGTTATCAGCTAATAAGATTTATTTATGTATTTATTCGATTGGTGTTTTACGCCATACTCAAAAATATTTCACTTATATTGTGGGATGGTGGGAGGAAAACAGGAGCATGGCGGAAATCCATCCGTAGGTCCCTTCTTGTTCATATGCTGTTTTAAACAAGAGCGTTTGTCAGTACGTAGAGCGGGGATCCAGAATTTCGGTTTCCAGAATCATGATCAGTGTCATGTGAGTGAAACATTCCTGACTACAGCATACATCAACAAAAACATTTACACCAGTATAAACATGAATATATTTGATTCGTGTTTTACGCCGTATTCAAGAATATTTCACTTATCCTACGGCGGCCAGCATTATGGCGGGAGGAAAGTGGGCAGAGCTTAAGTAAAACCTAAGACCGTCGGCATGCTGCTGGCATAACTTCCCACGTACGACCGGAGAGGAAACCAGCATGTTCTGAACCGGCGATTAATATAATATTTATTTATATACGACATGATGTATAACAGTTTTGCCACGTAGGTGTTTTTCGTTCAAATTTTACATATGTTTATAACTATATCTATAACAATACCTTGAAGATTCTGACACTAATTCTGCATATTTCAAAATCTTTGGGTTTCCAACATGTCTTCCATTTGGATTTCTGCTCTCATCTAAAAAGCATGGCTTTCTGGTTCTACTAAGATCAAGTCACAATATGGCTGAAATTTGGCCAGTGTGGCGTTGAGACCTAATTGTGCATTCATTCAATTATTGATAGGGATTCAGGCACGATATCTTTCTAAACTTGCTTGTCCTTAAACAATTGCCTAATTCATGTATTCGGGAGATGGGTGTTTATTATGATGTAGTCCGCACAAGGCCAGTAAGCTCGGAAGTAAGCAGGCGTGATGGATGTATGAGCAATCAAATGGTCAGATCTAATTTATATCCACGAAGAAACTGTTATAATTAGACCCCCGCAACCGGACACCCCCTTGATGAAAAAAACCCTTGACCGATAATGAATAATTGGCGGTCTTTCTGTTGCACACCCTGATATGCATCAGCAACTGCGCATGATTACCGGAAAGCGGTTTCACGCCACCCCAACTGTGATGGAAAGCCGGAACTTTCTAAACAAGAAGCGAAAGTTGTTACCAAGTCGTCAAAACACACGAGAAAAATTCCCAATAAATCCTCGTAAGAGGAAAATTTATGATATTCTTTGAGAGGTATCCTGAGCGTAAAAACGGATACGTCTGTTGTAAGTGACAGGATTTTTAGCTGAATTAACTGAATATAATCCGTTAACTCTTACGCTAAACTGGATGCAGTGTTTGTGAATGATGCTTTACACGTTTAATAAAAATACTCAGCTCTGTGCATCTGTTCAGAATGCACACAAGACATACATGCACCGTGAATGTCAAGGACATATTGTTTCATTTAACACGTTACATTTCTGGCAGGTGAAAGCAATATTTCGTTAAAGTGTAGATTAGTGTACCGAAAATAATGTCCTGGCATATGATGTATGTCGCAAGTTGGAAGATTTTTGGAAGAGCCTACACTTTTTTAGTATTGGTTTTACGCCAGTACCCAGATGTTCGAAAGTGTATTAGCTAATATTGGTATTAAGTAATATTTTACATTAAAAAGGTTTTATACCAACCCTGCAGCCAATTCTATGCTCCAAGGTCAAAGTATAATAGCAGTAGTTTTAGTTTATATTTAATATCCTGGTTTTTAAGCCAAGTACGAAATTGAGGACTTGGCTTAAAGTTAAATCTGGTATTAAGTCTTAAACCAGTTTTGAACAACCGTGCTAAGGAGGATTGTGAGGTACTAGATGAATGGCGGTGGTTTCCGATGAGTTCCTTTATTAGCCCTGTATTAATCACCAGCTCTCCCTCAGTTACAAATCATATAACCTCCGTCAAAATATTTTAAATCTTTAAACCTAGTGCTAGCTCTGAACAAATTTGGCTCTATCAAAAAACTTGTGTGGATTTGCCTACAGTTATTGCCATCATGCGGTAAGGAGAAACGTGGCGTCAGGCCGATAATCACGGTAACGCATGCGGTACTCGGTTTAAATCACAGCTAACATTAGATGAGGTTCACCTTTTGACCCTGTTCGACGCACGTCTTCTTGTTCGACGTCAACCTCGGTACTAATGGACTTTACGTGCTCGCACGGATACAGCCAGAATTCCTCAATAACTATTAGTTAGATATCCGCTTAAATATCGACTTGCATACTTTAGTATAAAAAGGGAGCGCATGCATGTAAAATATTGTTGTGGAGTTCGGAGATATTGACTCCAGTGACAATCGTGAGGTTCAGCATTTCTGTGCAAAATTTATTAGTGGTGTTACGGATGGAAGGCGAGTGGAGAGAGAAACGCATGCACAGTCAAGGTGTGCAGAGTAAGATTAGTTTCCCGGTCAAGAACAAGATCGGAACTTAAAGGTCTAGGAGGGCAAATCTATACGTCTTACATATATCAGCACTGACTTGGCACGAGCAACAAAGGCTTAGTTCCAAACCTGTATGATATTGGTGTCAATTTCCTTGTTAAAACGACCGCGACAGATAATTTCCGGTGATCTATGAGGGGGCTTTGTTTTTGTGCGGACGTACATGATGAAACTTACCACAACTCGACTCATCACTCCTGTCAAGGCAGTCGGCTACGCCGTCACAGCGAGCGGATGTAGCGACACATTGACCGTTAGTACAACGGAACTGGTCACTGTCGCAAAGAGGATAATCTGGAATGAGAAACAATACCTCGCTATGAATTCTTCAACGAAGCTAATCGTCCCTTTTGACAGTACGATTTTAGTACGTACATGCATATACAAAGTAAGTTGTTATCTGTAAAAAGGAAACGGCATGCTGGGATGGAAATTTTTTGTTGTCCCGTAGAAATGCCAAAACTTGAAGTTTTAAGAAAATTAGAAAACAGTTTGTTTATGTTTTTTTTCCTTATTTAAGGGTGGGGGAAGGCAGTGTGAAAAAAAAAAACAGAATAAATAATCAGCGCGTTTTTCGTGCTGGGATTGGATGCTGCTGATAGCCATATTAGGATTAAATGACAGCTCTAGTCAGAGTTTTCAACATGCAGTTATTATATAGCTTACCTTTCATGTAAAGAAAAAATTGTATGTGCTTTTCTAATAAACGGGATGTTAGTGATATGGAACAAAAATTATGGATATGATTGTCAATGTACATGTAAAGCTACATAAACTGAGGTAGATTGACGAGAGGCCGTAATTTACCGGTTACGTGTAACCACTTGCAAGGTATCACACTCTGGTCGCAGCTCTAGTTTTCCTCTAGGCTGTTCGTCTAATTATTTCTACAATTATGAGTGATTATGGGTTATTTGATTGCTAATCATACAAAATAGCTGATAGCTGATTTCAACAGAAAATTGTCATCTGACGGAAACTTTAGCTAATGAGTGACGAGTCTTTCTCATCTACGACCAAGCTCGGCGAGTGATCTCTCGCCTTCAGGCTGTACAGGGATGTACAGAGATCCGATCAGTGTTTTACGCCATACTCAATAATATTTCACTTATCTGGTGGAGGTGAAATTTGGTACTTTAATTGAATTTCGTGCAGTTATTTGTGGGCAAACTACTGCCAATCCAACAAAAGATCCATCGAATCGGTTGTGTTTGAAGTAAAACAAAAGGCGATATATGAAATTGTAGTAAATGTGGGTGTCTTAATTGCAAGCATGATCAACTATTGATGACCGATTTTGGATGACTTAGTGGATGACGCCTTATACTCTTTGAAATCATTGGTGGATTCTTTGACATGGACAGAAAGTCGCTAATTGCAACGCACTGATTGTAACTCCCTTTTGCTAAGAAGTAAATCACGATTACTGTAAATTACATACCACAGTTGACTTCGTCCTCAGCGCCCAGGCAATCGGCGACGAAATTACAGAGGATCGTTTTGTTGCTGAGCGTCGCCGGAACACAGCGACCCTCGGGGCATACCACAGAGCTGGTGGCGAGCACCGGGTCCTTGAAGTCGGAACACTGCTGGCTGACATTCCCTGCAGCCCATAAAGGTATAAACGTCATTGGTTTTTCATACTCGTCCAGAAAATTTCTCCAAAAACCGACGGTGGTTATGGAGAATTACTGTCCATCTCAAAGATTTAATAGCTTAAAAATAATTGAAGGCTGTAGAGATATATAGCTAAATGGATCTCTAGGGAGGGTGCTAGTTTTGTTACCGGCAGAATAAAGGGTTGCTATCCCCCAGGGACATATTCATCTTTTCTCTGAAGCTAACATTAAGGCAAATACCTTCCAGGCCATTCACATTTCTCAACAGCATAAAAAGGGAAAAAATACTTTAAAAAGTAAAATAAAGTAAAAAAGGAAAATCGCAAAAAGATGTATTGGTTTCGACAGAACCCCTATTGAAGAAGGGTTGGCAGTCTACTTTTTGAAGTTGATTACACATGTAAATGGTCTTCTGGGACTCGTTTTAAAAAATTTTACTATACGGCATAAATATATTACGCTTAATATAAATGCGGCTATGTTGCACGACAGGAAGTCAAGGGCCAAATAGATAGAATAACTTTCAGCATTTTACGGCAACACAAGTTAAAATTCTCCATTTTCTCTTGTTCTCTGACGAATGTACCAGACCTAAACTACTTGTTTTTGCAAGGATCTCAAAGCGTTGCATCTGCTACGACAGTTGTAAAACACTTGCGCGTACCTGGTGCAAAAGTGTGGACAAAATTTATCATCATATTTACCACACATGTCTGAAGCGCAGTAAACATCCATCTCTATTGTCGCACGTGCTCTGACCGGTGAAAGTCGATCAGAGCCTAAGGAAAACCCATGACCATCCGCAGGTTGACTTCCTCTTACTATAATGCTGGCCGCAGTGGTGCACAAGTCCGTAAGAAAAAGTACATTTTTCTATTGTTATATATTTGAAAAGTCAGAATAACTGGAACATTACTTTTGTCCTTATGGCATCCTTCACGATTGTTGATTGCTTCTCTTTCAATATATGACTGATTTCTTTATACACGTGTTTAGTCCTTTGGTACATTGCATTGAACGTTGATTTAGAATAACTCGTGCAATTACTGACCTGTAGCGTCCAATTTGGTTGACGATTAGTATACTTTTGCCTGATATGGCGTCTACATTTTACAGTAACTGACTGCTTTATTACAAAAAAAAGCCAACATAGAAACCTGATGAACACACCAACGCAAACTTAAAATTACATCTGGAAATACATAAGTTTCTTTATAGGTATTGTGACAGATTAAACATAAGATTGTTTGGGCTGTACGTGTAGAGCGTCAGCGCAGCTATTTATAGCGTTCACAACATTTCACACATTATGAAGAGTTTTTTCTGGCTAAGCAAGACGTTAATATACATGTACATGTGTGTAAGTGTGTATGCTTGGGGTTTTACGTTGTTCTTAACAATTACGCTGTGACCTAGGCGCCACTGACCCAGGAGCCAGTGACTGAGAACCCAATGATCCAGGAGCCAGTGACCCAGGAGCCAATGACCCAGGAGCCAGTGACCCAGCAGCCAGTGACCCAGCAGCCAATGACTGAGGACTCACTGACTGAGGACCCAATGACTGAGAACCCAGTCACCCAGGAGCCAGTGACCCAGGAGCCAGTGACTCAGGAGCCAGTGACCCAGGAACCAGTGACTCAGGAGTCAATGACCCAAGACCCATTGACCCATGAACCAATGATCCAGGAGCCAATGACCAAGGAGCCAGTCAACCAGGAGTCAATGACCCAGGAGCCTCCCACCAATGCGGTCTCTGTGAGGCCCCCTCTCCGGCCGTACGTGAGAAAATCTGCCAGAGATCTGCGGGTGGTCGTGGGAATGTCTGCTAGGGACGTGCGAATGGTCGTGGGAAGGTCTACCAAGGACCTGCGGGTGGTCGTGGATTTTCCAAGGATTTTCCGTCGTATAAAAAATGATTCTTTGGGTAAACATACTAAATTTGTAACACTTTTATTCACGGGGAAAAAAAACTTTCAGGGATGCTATTCACCAGTTCAGAAAAGTTTCTTAAAGCAAAAAAATTGGCTCGAAAAGGTATACGGCAAAATATTTCACTGTTCTAGCGGAAACAAAATTATAGATCAGGTTAAAAACTTACAGCAGAAGTATTCGTCAGCCCCGGCGTCCGTATTCCAGCAGTCGTTGACTCCGTCACAGAGGTATTTCTTGTCAATGCATCTCCTCGTTTTGGGACAAATGTACCTCTGTCCAGGAGAACAGATGATGTCTCCTTGATAGGTAGAAAAAAAGGAGCAAATAAAGTATCAAATAAATGACGACAAAACAATATATCATGTTAATCTGAGCTCATAGAACAATCTTATTGTATCTTCAGAGAATGAGAATTGAAAAAATGCAAAGTATCAATGGCATGAAAACAGCATTCTTATTTTTGTCATCATTTATTTCATATTACATGTATGTACAGTGAACGAATTCATAATGTCGGTCCTCCTTCCTCAAAAATGCTTACTACAATAATTGGATGGTTTGATGCAAAGGAAAATGTTGTTAACACCTACTCATCCAATTGTACTACAAGCATATGTCTCATTGTGGCTCATGCGACACACACGACTCACCACACTGTAGTTCATCGTCGCACGTATGGGCACAGTCACACACACCGTCACAATGATTGGCTGAGTGAATGCACCGACCGTTCTCACACCTATATTGATTGGCTGCACAGTGACCACCTGAAAATACAACAATGTTCATTCACCCATTCAGCGGAAAGATAAGGATGGCTTGAGCACATATTTAGTATATGCTGTGGTGTATTTGGTATACGTTCTAGCATAGCAGAAGTAATTTCATCTCATTCCTTCTTCTCTAAACAGACTGGACATCATTTGTACTGATTCTCTTTTTTTTCGTGTAAATATTTATTAAATGTGACCATATATAAAGTGTCACACTGTCGTCGGTGGACTGTCGTCGGTGTCACACTGTCGTCAGTGGACTAGTTTTGCACTACTTACTCATGCCATTTGTATAGCAGCCGCTTCAGCTTACTGCACTAATTTGAGTGATTTAGTCACTGGTATTAAAACACTTCTGTTTCCGTCGTCGGGCAGGACATGTCCCAGTTAATAGCTACTTACAAAGATTCAAGGTAAGAGGTTCAGATCTGTGTAATGTTTGTCACGCTGAGGAGACCATCCATCATGTTTTACTGGGTTGTCCGCAGTGCACTGCTCAGAGACAAATCTTCTTTCCTGACCTTGTAAAAGTTGGAATTGTTAACCCAACTCTGAGGAGTGTACTTTGTCCACCGAAAAATGCAAGTTTAGTTTTTAAAGCTGTGGGGAATTATTTATGTAGGATCCACAGATTTTAGGCTAGAGCATTGTGGCAGTAATTCTCTATGGATTGACTACTGTTGATTAGAGCATGACACCAAAATGCTGCCGCCATGCATAATCGTTCCGAAGACACCAGACATGACACCCCATCCAGTCACATTATACTGACATCGGGTAAACCATTTCTGTTCCATTTCTCTAACGTCACAATGCTGAGCGATAAGCAAGGTAGCAACAAATGCCATTTTTTAAAAGTTTTTAGTATGACCCGATACGTGTTTGATCCCATTCCGGTCTTCTGACTTTGGGTCAGACTCTAATAATTAGGCCACCGAAGCGGTCGAAAATGCAATACTTATGTTTAATGAATTCGAAGGCAAGCAATGCTTAGGACTCTTTACGTTACACCACCTGAATGGCCCCATGGGTGCTGTTGATCGCTTATTTCCACCAAAAACCCGAAAACTGGAATCTCAAAAATGGCATGCGTGGAATGGAATTATCACCACGTGTTTCACAGCCAATAAAAAGACACGCTTCCCAAGTGCACGGCCGCGATGCTCCCTCATTGCAGTATTGGTTCACTTACATAATGACATTCATAACTGCATAAAATCAATTAAAAAATAGAAGACACAACAAAGAAATGATCGACCTGAATAGGCAAATCAGTATACCACGTCTCTGGATCAAAATTTTTGTTTGTTTTGTTTGTGTTTGTGTCACGGAGTGGGTAACTGCTGAACAAAGAACAGACATCGATTTGCTGAAAGTGCATCCTGATACCACAATCCGAATAGAAAATAAAACACAAAAAACCATCAAAAGACCCTGAAGACGATATAGTGTTCTTGTCCTTAGGCGGAACCGGCAATCTGCTTTGCCTTACTGTGCCTTTGTTTTAACTGCGATGAATAATAGATGAAACGCCTGTTTCCTGCTTCTGAATTAAGCTGTATTCCACATTAACTGACAGACGATGTGTCTTAAGGAACTACCCCAAAGGTGGCATAAAGGCGCATCAAAGTAATGATAGCCACAACGGCTAACATCTTAGAGTAATTTACTGATACCGGGGTCAACCCACTCTCTATACCACGGGATTTATTCAGGCTGGGCATAGTGGTTTGATCGATCTAGATAGGCGATTTTTTTATGCTGTAAGAAAAAGTCTTAAAAATTCGCCATTCACGGTGAGTTGACCGTATTTTTGCCACGCCAGTCCTGTGAACAAGACTATGTTTCGCATGCTGAGACTAAAGTCAGCTATATTACACTCGTCAAAGCGATATTGCCTATAACAAATTGAGTTAGACCAAAACGTGTAATTATACTTTCTGACTGTTGCTAGAATAGATTATTTATTTATTGGGTTAGAGATTTACGCCGCACTCAAAAATATTTCATTTATACGACAGCGGCCAACAATATGGTGAGAGGAAACCGAACAGATTACATTACTACATCGTAGCAATAGGCTACATGATGAATGCAATACATCGCTACGCCAACAAAATCTGCCATATCTAACTTAGTAGCTTGTAGTAATAACACAGTCTATTTTGACATGACTCATTGTGGGAGCCTTTTTGGTTGGTGTTAAATAAATGGCTACAAAGAGATCAAGAACAGGATTAGACGCTTGTATTGTGAACGTCAATGGTATATTTTTTTTAGAATGCATTTATTTATTCATTTATTTATAGGCGGATAAAAGAGTTATTGGAGAACATTTCTCTTATACTTTAAGGCGCGTGAGTCCGAGTTCTGCCCATAGAAAGCACCATTTTTCACCAGTGACTTGGGACCTTTAGAAAGAAAGTTTTCTATTTTGACTATTTTAACCAAAGAGCTATCCATAAATTCAAGGTACTTTAAAAAATATGGAATATCCAAAATCAAAAGCGATTATAAAAGATTGTTTGTTGCATGATGGCCCCGGATAGATATACCTATAGCCGTTCTGTACTTACAGTTAGTCTCGTCAACTTGGTTGTATTCACAGTCAACCCATCCATCACAGGCTCTGTCCACTTCCACATAGAAGCCCCGATCACACTGAATATGCCTGTCTGAAAGGTTGAGAGCGAAGGATGAGTTATCCAGTTATGTGATGGAGGAGGAGAGTGGATTGCCTGTCTTTGCGTCCATTATCTAAATTTCATTTATTTATTTGACTTATTTATTTGGTTGAAGCTTTACGCCGTTCTCAAGAATATGTCATTTATACAACCTCCATACAACATGGAAGGAAACCAGGCAGAACTCGGGGGAGGGGGTGGGGAACCAAGACCATCCGGCAGGACACTAGCAGATATTGACACGTGCGGCCAATAAAGTATAAGCTGGACTTGAATTCACAGCAGTGAGAGGCTTATGGGACAGACCACGGCGCTAGTACACAAACCATTAGGCCACGGATACCTTCCTCCCCCACCCCCACCCCCAATCTCACCACTCCCGCAAAGTTATGGTCCTGTGTACAGTTCAAACCAACCTTTACATGCACCCCGCTCTGGCCTGTGATTGACTAGTCATCATATTCGCCGATCACTGTAAAATTACATTCTCAAGAATCCACGGCCGTTTGTACTTTAGTGAAATGTTAGGAGGCCCTAGTCTTTCGGATGTGGTCAAACTATCGAAATATTGATATAATGATACCATCTCAGTTGAATCAACATATCTAGCCTGATGTCTATTATGTTGGGTGTTGGGAAAATGATTAAACTTTTCTAGCAGTAACAAGAACTTTTCTCGTAACAAGAATGCTCTTACCACAGTCTACCTCGTCACTCCCGTCTGCACAGTTCACCTCTCCATCGCATAGGAAGATGTTTGCTAAACACTGGGAGTTGTTACATTTGAACTCGGTACTGTGACACTTCCGCCGGACTGTAGACCAATCGTAACGGTACTTACATTTAAGTCATTGAACATTTAAGTGAACAGCACAAAGAAATGTGCATTTTGTGTGAGCCAGTTTGACTATAAAGATTGAAAACAGATTTGAGGATGTGTATTGTGAAGAATTTGTCAACCTCAAGGCAAACTATTCGCTCTGATATTAACTTTTCTATAGTTCTTCACGTTACTGTTAATATATAACCAGCGCGCAAGCGCATGCAGCCACAGCACAATAATGAGTTTCGGAATGTAACAATGACGTTGCACTGCTCTTAAATATGGCTGGCTGTTTGGAAGTTAATTCAGAGTTTAGTCTTGATACTTTAACGCCACACCATAAAAAATGGGACTTAAGTTCAGAGTATCGGCATTAACTGCAAATACAGGTTGTACCTTGATATGAATTTAATGGACACAAATTGTTTGTCTTAATACAACGGAATTACATTACCAACAATTGCTAGCATAATCGTGAATAAAAACACAACGCACACTCCTTCCTTTTCGTTTTCCAGATAAAAACACACTTCCCTTCATGCATGTTAACTACTGACAATTATTGCAATCTGTTATGACTCACTCGTGTTTTAATTAGTGCCATGATTATAATCAAGAACACTTACAGCAATCCTCTTCGTCGGAACCATCCCCACAGTCGTCTACAAAATCACACTGGGAGTCTCGCGGCACACACAAATGATTGTCACATTTGACATGCGTGCTGGGGCAGATGTAGGTTTCTACAATATGTAGCGTAGTAAAAACAGTTATGTTTATTTTCATTCAAAACGGGATAGTTATGCAGTTTTATGGTTTTCACCTACAGAAGATCTGAGATGTTCGTACATGTAATAATTCCACAAAACAGTGGCCAACGAAAAATGCAAAGTGGCCTCAAATGCAAAGTCAAAAGAAATGCTTATTCTCGTTGAGACAAAAATCTGTATTTAGGGGGCATGGTATATTTTTTTCACCGTAGTTTTGCTTATAACTTATTTTAATTAAGTTAAAAGTGGCAGTAAGGAAACAAACGTCACTGAAATTGGTGATTAGGCAAATGCAGACAATTTTGTTAATATTAAATTCTTCTGTATGCATCACACAAACTTGAACAACACATGTCACACTAACGCAAGTCTGACCATCTTGTACCACAACACAAATTTTACCAACGTTTACCACGTTAACTCAAATTTGACCAACTTGTACCACAGTGACACAAATGCCACCAATCCGCTCCACGTTAACACAAACTTGGCCAAAATGTACAACGGTGACACAAAAGTCACCAACATGTCCCATAGCAGCACAAATTTGACCATCTCGTATCATAACATAGATTTTACCTACACGTACCACGTTAACACAGTACAGTTTTTACCCACGCGTACCATGTTAACACAAATTTGACCATCTCGTATCACAACATCAACTTTACCCGCACGTACCACGTTAACACAAATTTGACCATCTCGTATCACAATACAAATTTTACTCACGCGTACCACGTTAACACAAATTTGACCAACTCGGATCACAACACTAATCTGACCAACGCGTACCACAACAACACAAAACTGACCATCTCGTATCACAGTAAGACAGACTTGGCCAACACCTACCACAGTTTTCCTCGTCGTTGCCTTCCTGGCAGTCCGTCCGAGTGTCACAACGCTTGATGATGTCTATACAGATCGTTTTGTTACACTGAAACTCGTGGGGTGGGCAGCCTGAAAGGTATGAAGGGTGGGTGAATATCTGTGGAATGGGCGACTTCTCATCTCATGATGGGAGCCACGGCAGAATGAGGCACCTGCTTTTGTTGCTGTTGTTGTTGTTTTTTTCGGTTTTTGTTTTTTTTCGCCTAATGCGACATGTGTGCACTGTGGACTGAGAAGTATTCTGTTACATGGCGTAAGTAATAAAGTGTCAGTTTGCTCACAAAACTTTGACGTCAAAGGCGGAAAATAGATTGATATAGGTGTAGCCCGTATTACGTCAGGCAAGGTTTCCTGGAAAAGGGACTGATTAAATGGATCGGTATCATCAGTTTGACTCCGTATACGGCAATTTATTACATAAACGACGGCGGTCAGGTTTAATGTTGGAAGGAATCATACCGTCCGGAGTAAAGCACTGACCGTCGTATGGCACGTGACAAACATCATTCTGTCCGGAGTAAAGCACTGACCGTCGTCTGACACGTGACAAACATCATATTGTCCGGAGTAAGGCACTGACCGTCGCCTGGCACGTGACCAACATCATACTGTCCGGAGTAAAGCACTGACCGTCGTCTAGCACATGACAAATATCATACTGTCTGGAGTAAAGCACTAACCATCGTCTGGCACGTCACATACATTATACTGTCTGGAGTAAAGCACTGGCGTTCGTTGGCACGTGACAAACATACTGACTTATAACATTGTGTTCAAAGAAAGTAAGACCTAAGTCCAAGCCTGAGATCTGAACATTATTTTACTTAACGAATGTTAAAATTAAAGTTAGGATTAAATGTCAGAATATGTGCCTTTTTCCAACCTTTCCCAGACGAAATACTTTTGGAGTGTGCGGATATTACTGAGCATCCCATTTGCTCCACTCTAAAAGTCAGAGTCAGCACACCACAGGATAGGTGGTATATGAATATGAAGTATAATTTAATTTGTTTTCTTTAGAAAAGTGTGAAAAATTGTCCCCTTGAGAGAAATTCCAAAACCTGTGATCCAGTGCAAAAGAATGCGCAAAAGACATGCAGGCACGTTAACTTTCAACTTTTCTCCGCGCTCGATGGAGCTTGACAATGGATAAATACAGCGTGGTGGCGAAATGGCATCGATGGCTAAGCTTTGGAAGTACTTTTATTTAGTTCTAATTTATGCCTAAAGTTTGACAGTGTTATGCTTCTTCTGAAATGCGCATCTACTTTCTCTATACTGCGTCGCGTGTTTGCACGATGACCTTTAATGCTTTTGAGTTTCAAGTAAACCGCTATTCTGTCTAATTTAACATAACTGAATACATGTGACGCGCCAGCAAAAGTATAAAAAAAATATTTTAATTTATTCATGTTTTTAGTGTTAATCTGGTGCCTATAGTCAATACATTTTCTCTGATGCTTGGCCAGTCACTTTAGCGGATTGCAGAGTTCTTTCTTCCTGGAACAAACCAGCGACATTTAGCAAGTTACAGACAAGCCTTTCACATTTTCGCTCACAAAGCCAGCTGAATAAGTGACAAAATTCATCTCCAGCGTAGACATTTTTTATTTAAATTGGGTTTAACACCGTTTCCTAGAATGTTCATTTCGCATGGTACGCGGTAAATCCTTGATCGCAGAAACCACTGTTGGAGTAGCTCGAAAACGCGACCTCAAGTTGCAAGCGACATGAAAGTCGCAGCGCTTTAAAAGTATTTAAACTAATGAGTGCCCACAACCCTTACAGTATTGCCACCATGTCCAAAGTAACTTTGACAGCAGCCTACAAGTCTACAATTCCCGTAAGTGATTGTTTCCAATAGATGCCGTAACAGAAATGCCTCACTATTAAACTAGTGGGAAATAATGCGACAAGAAACACTTTGCACAACATGATCCTATATTACTAGCTTTCGAAGTTACTGCTTTACCTGATGACGAAGAAAGTAATTTCCGAAATCTAGTAATATAGGGTCATGATGTACAAAGTTATTGTTTCCCTCTCCGAAAAATTAATATTAATTAAACAATTTATAATATTAAAAGAAGATGGAAAAACATGCTTACCGCAAACTTCCACGCTTTCGTCCCTACCAGAAGCGCACTCGCTAACCCCGTTACACGTGTCAGTGATGTGGATACAGTCCTTCCTGTCATCACCACACATAAACATATCCACGTGGTCACAAATGTTCTCTTCTGGCTTGATCGGATTTTCCCATACTGTCGATTAAAAAGAAACAAACCTCGTTAAAAACAAATGAGAACAGAAAGTATTTGCACGCAGCTCATAAGTACGCATAAGCCACCAAAGGTATCAACCAATTACTGGACTGAAACAAGTGCTCACCCAGAAGATCTACAGACGGACAAATATTTCGCTGAGTTAGCAAAGATATCATAATGATAGAATATAGCTATTCTATCACCAGACTTGTGCTGTTTGAGGTTTTCCCCATGCTTTTTGACGTTTGAAACCATCAAGACTGTTTCAATACCGGTAGATTTCTTAGCATTTGTTGGTGAATAACTATAACAGAAAAAGGGTACAGAATTGACATCTTTGGATAACCGGGTCGTAATTAAGCGTAATGTTTTGACACATATTTAGATTATCGATAACTTATAAAACCAGCTTAATGCACGATTAAAAACTGGTGCAGCTTATAGGCTTAGAACATTCTTTACGTCTTTCTGTCGTCACTGAAAACTGTTGACCGCTTCTCTTTGCATGATTCTGCCCTAGTTGCTTACACTTTATATGCTTTCTTCGTTCTTTAGGAGTCGTTTTGGGAATTGGCAGTTATTGACCCAGAATGTCCATTTTGATTAATGGCTAGTATACGTATATGTGTTTTGACGCACATATTTACGCCTGTTCTTGTTTAATCAAATGGAAGGTTATCCGATTCAAATTTATTATTGAGCGGCTAATTACACCATTCTTGATGGAAATGTATTATTCTGAAACAATATGGCCCTTAATGGTTATTGCCGCGGTATCAGTGCTAGACCCGTATTGGGATGTGCTGATCCTTATCTGCCTTCCATCCCACACTTGGTCGTTAATGTACCGGCTGTCATACGCATCAGTTATCCAGTAGTGGCTTACAGTCATTTATTACAGAACGTTTATACCTTTACGGCAAGCAGCAGTGGTCAACGAGCCTCAAGTGAGTCGGGCGTGACCATATATGGATATTATGGGCAAGTATAGGAACAAAGATGAGTCATCACTGGGAGTTGTCCAAGTTAGGAGTGAGTGAGTGAGTGAGTGCTTGAGATTTCACGTCGTACTTAACAATTTTTCAGTAGTATGACGACGAAGGAATCCTTAGAGAGCATGTAATGTGCCTCTTTGTTGCAGGACGGATTTCCACCGCTCTTTTATATAGTTCTTCTTCACTGAGACGACTTAGCGAAGCCGCCCCGCCCAAGCCATTATACTCATACGGGTCAACCAGTCGTTGCACTATCCCATCCATGCTGAACGCCAAGCGAGGAAGTTACAACTTCCTCTTTTAAGGTCTTAGGTGTGACTCGACCCACGACTGACCCTGGATCTACCGTCTCCCTCCAAGTTAGGAAGCATCTCCACAATTAAAAGCAAACATTGACCATTAACGTTCGCTTTACGTTCGTAATGTACAACTGATTAGTTGTCATGTTTAAACGCAGAACGACCCTCAGAATACGCAAAATGTCTGTTTTTCAGTTGATTGTTTTTTAACGCCATGCTAAGGAATTGTTCACTCCTCTAACGACGGTCTAGTTTATGGGTGAAACCGTATAGCCCGGAGTAAACCACCATGCTTTGTAAGGTAACTGACAAAATCTCCTGACTTACAGTCACAGTCGCAATGAGAGCTGGATTAGAGCACGCATAACCTTATTGACAATGGACAGGCAGTAGCAGTAGCAATTTAGCCTACACATTCACAATTCTTAGAACTGGGTCCAAGATTTGCCTCCGAACTGAAGAATGAAAGAGCTCTGATTGGATAATACTACAGCACAGGTAGAGAGTATAGATTGTTAGTACACTAGAAATGTCTGTACTGCTATTTTTCACCTGGTTAAAATATATCAGAGTTTTTTTTTTCTGTTTTGAATAAAAGTGTAGGCCTGTTTCCCACCCCCGTGGGGGTTACCTAGGTGATATAATGCTATGACTTCACTTCTAACAAGCTCAGATTTTTTTTATCTGTTGTAGAGAAAACTGTGAACTGCACGTGGTCATATGACATGGTATAACGAGAAAGTTAGAGAAAATATACTTTTGAGTTTGAAGTTGACAAGTTCACTACAAAAAATATTAAGGAGAATAAACGCGATTGAGTATCCTTTAGGCGTCAGATCTAAAAGACTGAAGAAAGGTAAATGCTGGAAAACAGTAACAAATACGAGCTCTGCACACGACCATACTGATGAGCATGTGCGAAGAAAATTAGTCTAACCCCTTTGCTAAGTGCATAGTAGAGTGACAGATCCTGTAACGACTTTTGTGCCTGACGTCAACTGTCAGTGCAGCGTGTGAAATGTCTAGAGCCATACCACTTGTCAATTCTTAAGGGGGAAATTGTAACAGAACTATAAAGGTGTCAGTTGGCCGATCTGCCTTGGGCAACTCTGTATACGTGAAAAGGAAAGAAAGATGATTTTATGGCCATATTACAACAGCTCACAAAGTCGTGCCTTCTTAAAAAATATGTCAACTTCCTTTAGAACTTTTTGGCGGTTGAGAACGAAAATCAAGGAAATAGCAGCACAAAACTGAGTGATTTAAAGAAAGTAATGAAATATTCGAGCAGTAATGCACGATTATCTTTCACCTTGAATATGCAAATTGTATTTGTCTGGTCGTAAATCTCGGGGGTCTTATCTCATACGACACTTAAAACACGGCTAGTCATGGGCGAAAGTCTTCCAGTCACTTGTGAGTGCCAGGTTGTGAATAGTTACAATACGTTTATGAGTAGTGTGCATGAATGTGATTGTAAGTTGAATGTGATGACTGCAGAGCATTTTGAGTAATTCTAGACCAGTGGCGTCTAATAAATTGCATTTTTTTCTGCCTTTAGTTCTGCCTAAGACATGAAGCTAGGAGGCGAGTAAATTGTTACTTTTTATACATTTACATGAACAGTTCGAAGAAAACCCTGACTGAAGTAAACTGACAAGAGGCCGTATACCACCGGTTATGTGTGACCATTTGCAATCGTACCGTCGACGTTGATCTGGTTTCACTCGCTATACTGTACGTCTTTAATTATATTGCGCAGCTGATATAAATACGGTTCTTCCATACACATGCGTTATTGAAGTTATGCAATGTTGAAAACAATTCGTGGACAATGACAGGGCGTTCACCACTACAGCATGCGTCATGGGTGAAGAGCAGGGTGTAATGACCCGTATATTATGGAACAGATTCCGTGACATGTTATGGTACAGGGCTGACAGTTCCTTCATCCGCTGGTCATTACTTAATGACCGAAGAGCGCGCAGTTTCCTTTCTGGGTCGTCGTTTAATGCGACAGTCATCTGATAAATAACCCATGGTAATGCTCACATCGACGACAGCAAAAGCACAGAAATTAGTAGTATTACTGGTAATTGCAGTGGAGAAGGGAAGGGGAAGGGTGTCCGGGCGTCGACCTGCTTTTCACCGCCTCATATCCATTCTCGCTGTAATGAATCTGAAGACATTTTGCTGGATGCAGTGGTCATATACTGCACGACGCGTCAAACAAGAGACGATCAGTCAGCGAAGAGCGTTAGGACAAAGGTTGGAGCTAATTGGTAAATTAACTGGCGCGGAATTAGCGACAAGGACTCCTTTTTAGTCCTTCAATGGGGACGGGCTAAGTCATTTACCGCTATAGCTCTCTGATCTAAATACCAAATAAGCCAACGGTTCGGGTGGTGGCCTTCCTTTGTCACGCGATACTTTACACGGAAGTCCTTCTTCAAGTTTATTGCAAAGATGGTGTATGCAGTTTTCATAAGGGGTAATACAATCTCAGAGCCCTAAGGCATCGCTCTCCCTACAGCTATTACCCTCCTTCGTCAGCCAGGTCTCACGTTCGAATCCAGCTGTCGCCGCTTCGTCTGCACTTAACGTGGAAATCTTTCATTGCTAATGGTGATTTTGACTGATCTATTCCCTTTTCCTCTTTTAGTGAATATTACCACCGTTTTATGGGTGAAATATCATAATCTTCTACGTAAAACGTCGTAGAAAATAAATAAATAGAACAATAAATAAATAAACAAAATAAGTACATAAATTAATAAATTAATGAATAATGCTCTTGTCAGATGGCATAGTCAACTAGCTGCTGTCCTCTGTAGACAAGAAACGATAATTCCTGAAGGTGGTACGTCAAGGAAACATCAAATACGTCTGGGCAGAACGCTCTAACAGAACAATGAAATAATCGATTACCTCCAATGTGGGAGTCTCCGTTGACGCTAAGTTTTCAATCCCACAGGCCCCATAGAAGCATAGTGTTTTCAAGCAAGGTTTTTTTTTGGCATTTACACAATTTACTATGCTGCCTGAAAGTTACAAGGATGTCGATGACAACATATTTTCAGACGTAACAGACTGAGGGCAGATACTTGCGGGAGTGTGTCATCAGGGTATATTTGCCGGCTATATTAGCATGCCAAAGTTTTGAGGTTTATGTTTGATCCATGTTTTCATGCAAATCTAGACTTGTGCTTTATTGGTTACGGTCAAGTCACTATAAAAACTGTTCTTATCTTGGCGTGCTATGGAAAATTATCTCGGGTGGGATTTGTAATTATTAATTAGCATTTGCGGTGAACTTCACAGGTTTTGATCTGAATCTGAGAGATTTTAGGGTAAAGGCATGATCACGATTGCATTGCATTTTTTATCATCTGTATACCTGTAAGCAATTTGTAGCTCGTTTTTGGCCAGAAATTACCCACAGGGATATACTCAAAACGCCATTGGAAGGTCTTCCAGCAACCTGCGGATGGTCGTGGGTTTTCTCCTGGCACAGCCTGGTTTCCTACCACCATAATGCTGGCCATTCTTGAGTACGGCGTAAAACACCAATCAAATAAATAAATAAATCAAAATACCATGGCTTGCCTCCACGCCTCCACCCCCTTGGAATTCCTAACTTTGGGATTTTAAAGTTGTCCTAGCTTATTTATTTGGGCAACCTCAAAAACTATTATGTTGTTTAACATAAACCATGTTGGTCACTGTGACATCAAGACAATCTAAAGGCAAAAGGAGTTAAACAAGGGAAACTGTATGTACAACAATACACTGGACATCTGTAAAAATTCAAATTAAAAAAAACGTTATGAATTATTATTATGAAAATTTAGCTGATGCGCAATCTCCCACAATACCAGAGAATAGCCTGTTGATATTTTTCGAGAAAACTGAAAGAACCGAGACCCTTAGTTCAGATATTTAGTACTAGTATGAGTCCTAGAGTCAACTCTTAACCTCTTTTCTATTGTCAATCAAAACATGCAAACCGTCAATTACTTAATCATCAGGGCATTTCGAACTCCTGCCATCAGAGTATTCCAAACTCCCAGTGGTACTCCATCTTTCGCCCAAATGCCTGTAACTCTTTCATCCTGATCTAGCCAACAGTCTTGACACTCAAGACGTCTAGACGCCTTTATTGACGAAAACAGGCCTTGAGACTTGACAAGTTGTACAATGAGCCTCTGACAATGTTCCATGCCAGGAACTCTATCCACCGGTAGATTTTAGATTGGGGTTGAGGAGATATAGAGGAAAGGGGAAAGAACGTCCGAGATCGAAATGCATCCCGGTGAAATGCCCATAGTAGAGAACTTCCGTAAAATCAGAGTAGTGGGCGTTTCTAGAGGCATTCACTGTTCTAAGTGTTTTGCATATTTAAGGCAGTTTGAAAAGAAGAGATATCTGGAAGCTTTTATGGTAAATGGGAATAGCGTTGATAAACGGACGAAAGAAAGTGAGGAGGCGGCCGTGATGCAGATAGAACTAGTGATTGCTGGGATTCTCGAATGTACTATTTACCACCTCTTGTCCGAATATACCTGACTGGGAATAAAAGTAAAAAACGAGAGAATGGCATAACAGTGTAATCTTCAAAGGTGCACAAAAGACAATAGCAGGGAGAGTTAATCCAGATCAGTGACGAGAGTGTGCTGCTTCACACAGGCTTACACTTAACTCGCAAAATAAAGCATCTTGTCAGTGTACCTGTGTTAGGACTTTTGCTCAAAGTCAGCAACTTACAATCCCCTAACGCCCAAGCTGAAGTAAAATGACAGTTTATAAGTAGTCATACCGTGCTGGACGAATGATTAGACTCAATGCGCCTAGTTTGGAGCCCGGGATTAAAAAAATGAGTAATATTCGATTAGATGGAAACTCGGCTATATGTTATGATAACAACTATTAGCAATGGCCAACAAAGTTGCATTACCCGGTGAAATTGATATATTTATTATCCCAAATAGCACAAATAACCATGTTCAGGCATTCACAGTATATCATTTTTATTATCGATTAAAGCAGTGGTGGGGAAAAACAAAATGTCAAATATATTCTGATTTCCTAAAGAATAATTCATTACCAATATTGCTGCAGGAAAGTTAAGCCACCTGCTCATAAGTTTTTTTTTGTGCAAGTTTTCAGACGTGAAATGAAATTGTGAATACTTTTTCATACTGTCGTTATCTTGAAAGCAATCTTTCAATGCATCTTTTCTTCTGTCAAGCCTTGGGCTTTGGTCGCGTGCCGACATCGTTGGTTTATGACATCCACTCTGCAATACTCTCAGTCCTTCAGCCCACACGGAAAAGTAAACTGCCGGTGAGAAATCGCGTGACGATCATGTGACCGGAAATGTCGTTGGGTCACGTAATGTAGACGGCTACGCGACCGGAAATCTCAGGAAGTCGATATATTCAGTTCGGGCATCAAAAGATCAATTGTCCGGGAACACGAGATGAAGAACTGTTTGTGTGATATCCCGATCGAAAAACTCCCCAGGGTGTCTGTTGAATATGGACACGGAGATAGCTCGATACAGAGAGTCTGAGATCTAATGATACTGTAACATGACAGAATTGGCCTAAGTAAGCTAAACGAGAAGAACAATTCATCGGCGAAACTTATTTGATTTCATTGACTACATGATTTACACAAAAATTTTGATACCAGTGACCATTTGGTCTTTAAGATGAATCAAAAATTTTATGAATGGATGGAAAAACGGTCTAATGCGACTACTATCCCGTAATGTTTCGACTGGGTAGGAAAGCGGAAAAAATCTGGACAAATATGTTTAACGTTTGCATCATTTAGACAAAGTTATCCAAGTATAACAAGAACAAAGAAAAATCCACCTTAACACTCAGTATTTACCCCTTAGTCGACAAATAGTCTTTTAAACAGATAATTGAATATTACTGGGAACAAATTTGATAGGTTGATAACGGTTTATGGGTGGAGAAAACTATAGTTTTCGAGGTAAACCACAGATTTTCCCAGGAAGCAAATGTCTTCAAAAAAGCTGTCTGCAAAAGCAAACAGCTTGCTGTTAAAAAGTTTGATTTGATAACTCCATGTCACTACTCAAGGGCAGAACGGACATATCGGGACAATTCTTTACCATGTGAATTATTAATAATCATATATATCGCCATGGTTTTGCTGATCAGAGAGGAACGCCAACTTGACACCAATGCGGAGTAACATGGATAAGATGAGTAGCTGTTCAAATCTAATCGTCACCTACTCAATTTATGTAAAAGCCATTGAACATTAAATGGACATTAACAGCCAACACCGACATCTTGAAGTGCCCGAGAAATGTATACAGTTTTAAAAATAACAATACAAAGTTTATGGCATACAGAGAGACTGAAAATCATGGTTAAAAGTGAGAAAGTCGCACACACAATAGTGAATGAATACCAAAATATTCCATCATCTCATGTTGATATTGCGATTTTTAATACTGGCTTAGGATTCATTTATTGTATTGACTTGGACTTTAGTCTCGCCGATGTACCATGTCTTACTTCAGTCAAAGTTTATAACCTCGTTATAATGTCTAGCTTTCTTTGGCACTAAAGGCTGAAATTCTGACACATTTGTTTTAAAACAACAGTGTTGATGGTTAAGTCCCAAAATAACCTCTAAAATTGTGTTTCAAATAGTGGCTTAAGTTAGAAATGGGTTTGTGGTAGGCGTTCTATTTACTGGCTTATCGATAACTGTATCTGGAAAAACAGCTATCTCCGACCCCAGTGATTCCCTGTTTTCTTTGAAGAGATTAAACCGTGGTACCAGTCCAGACCGTCGCACAAGTTCTTACGTGATGAGAAAATACTTAGGATGGCTTTAAGTGTGAACAGGTGATAATATTGTTTTAGAATCTAATGAGTAACAAACCGTTTTAGAGTGGGGCTTATACAAGATCTGACTTCAGATTTAAGCTCTAACCTGGGTACAGAGTGAGAGGATGTGTATACACCCTCCCCCCTCCCCCTCCCACACACACAACCACCATCCCACCACCACATCCCCCTCTGCTGACATTTTCTTGAGAACGGTGCCAGTGGACACTCGCCAAATATGATGCTTAGCTCATTCCATGCCCCATCCTCAATTTGTAAATTTTACTGCTGCTCCTATTCAACGATGTTGTCATAAGCTGCACAGCACATGCTTCTAGCGGCACACCTCCAAACCTCGAGAACGTGTGTGAGAAAGCTGCTCATTGATTAATGCATCAGCTATAGTTAGTGAGGATGTCTCTTCAACCCGAGGAGCACTCCGTTATTTCCAACTCCGATTGTTCTATTTTGGTGGACTCAGAGACAAAGCGTGGCAAGTGAAAGTACGCCTATGACGTAGATGCGGCTCCAATCTAGAGTGATATCTGCTGGTTTGCCACCGCTTGATGACAAACTGTATTGATTAGCTGAGATCCATGTCAAAGTTGCCGTAATTAGATGGTGTGCAGGGAGATAGCATAGAAAAGTGCAATGAAAGACTGCATTTGTTAAGGCGTTGGTGAAGTCTGTTTTTTTTTATCCCATGACAAGCAGATTAACTCTATTATTCAAGTATCTGATTTTAATAGGTGACTTGCAGAGAGACATAATAAAAAAAAACTGCCTGGACACGGTTCATTTGATAAAGGATGAGCTTTTCCCACTGATCTTTATTTAAAAAAAGACGGTCATGAAGCCTGTTAACTATTTCATGGCAAGCAGCTTAACTTTATGATCTAGCTCCCGTATTTAATATGCTTATAGGATGATCTTGAGTATTTACAAAACCAACTAAAAAAATAAATAAATGACTAAAAAAATTGCTTTTAAAGACATCCGAGAAAAGTGCAATAAATCTTTGCATTATTTCAAAGAAAGCACTTTTCCTATCAGTTTATTTATTTTATTTGTTTCACTCGTCTTTTCACTCGTACTCAAGCATATTTCGCTTATACGACGACAACCAGCATTGTGGTGGGAGGAAACGGGCAGAGCCCGAGGGAAACCCACGACCATCCGCAGGTTGCTGACAGACCTTCCCACGTACCATATCAGTTTAATAAAGATGTTGATAACGTGCATTTATTATTAAATAACAACCAGTTTAACCGCCAGATTTCCACACGTCACGAAAACAACTTCCTGCTAAAAAGGAGGGGAAAAAAGGGTCCGCATAAAATTTAATCAGCGGCACAAAGCAATTAAAACATAAATGTGTATTGTTTTAATTATGGAATGTAACAGTCAATGTGTAAGTTACATGTAACTAACATAAAGAAGATATGATATCACTGCTCCCAATATTGTCAGAATACAATGGCTACCGTAGAATACAATCTTCACGATGCATTTCACAGGCTTGAACTAATTCCTAAGAAATAAATTGAACTATTTTTCATGGACAGTGTTTAATGATCTGACATGTACTTTACCTCTGTGGTTTTCTTTGCCTTGAAGTAGGTGAAGGTATATTCTCTCTATTCAGTCGGCCAGACTCTTGACATCCTCTTAACACGATACTCATCTTTATTAACATGGATCGTTCTATCCATTAAAACAGTCACACGTATTTCCCAATTATCACATTGTCGTCACTACCCTGATTTTACGCTCTGTTCTCTAAGTTTTATATTATATTGACTGAATGCGAGCCTGTCTGCCAGGCGCCAGGGAACCACACACTAGGGATGATCCAGTTATTGCGAATTGAACCTTATTTATACATATGCATGTAAAAGGCGCACTTTAACAAACGGACAATAATTGACAGATTTTTATTATAGTCATGTGTTTCTTTCTTAACCAGTGTGTTACACGTTTGTGCCTCATTTTGTCTAAGCCACGTCCCCAGGGAGGGGATGGCTGTGATTTAAATTACTAACATGTAAGCAATTATATAACTAACTAGAATAAAACCCTACCGCAGGTTAACTGACAGGTGGTCGTATTTCAATGGCAACGTGTGACAATTTGCCACCTGTAACACCTGCTGTAAGTCTTATCGTGATACATACTTATCGTGAAGAATGGGTTCATCACCATCCAGAGTATTCTACCTCTTTTCAACACATATATTATGACAGACGCTCTGTTTGCATTTTGCAAAATGCATTTATATCAGGCAGAATGTAGTTTGGTGTGCGTATGCCGTGAAATGTATCTATCTTTTTTAAATGTCAGGCCATTTATCTTTGTATTTAGGACTAAGCTAATTCTCACAGAATGACATTCAGCCTGACAGAGCGATGTAAACTTATGAGAAAAAAAAGCAATCGTTTTTATCTTGTTGTAGATCTATCATACTCGTTTTTATTTCCTTTACATCATCACTCATATAATTCCATTATCTTTAGTCTGCACATGGAAGGTCCACTCGCTCCAGTTTTTCGACTCATACCACAATAATAGAATAATAAAGCCACGCTAACGCAGGAATACTTGTTTCACTGAAAATGACAAAATAACGAAAAAAGTCTCACAGTATTTTGAGCTGCAATTGAATATCTTTAAAATAACATCTCCGTTATTTGATAATATATGTATACACACGTACCGATGATGTTAAACCCATTTCGGGTGGAGGCCCTGGCCTAGTGGTTAGTGGGGATTGTCTTTTTTAAGCGCTAGGGCTTTCTAGGTATGGGTTCAAACCAGGCCTTGGACAGGGAATTTATGAAACCTCCCGATCATTGTTAGGAGGACCTTGGTGACACCAGTGACTACACACCTGGCCGTTTGCCCAATCTAACGTTCGTTCCACAAATATGGTGTGTATACGGCACTTGAAGTGAGTAGAAGCTAGGAAATTCCTAAAAATATTGATAATATGCGATGAAATGTGAGAGTGTACACACAGGTAGATAATTTTTCAAATGTTATGCGTAGTGATTGCAGTAATGATGGAATACCTGCGTATACTCTAAGCCCGAGCCTCTCACAATTTCACGATTCGTATGTCCATATAGCCGTTGTCACTTTACACGAATCCAGCCCTTAGATACTCTTAGATTTAACAACAGATTATTGCTCCCAATTACTGAAAAACACGAAACATATTTCAGCCATTTTAAGTATTTCTAGACCGCTTATGTCTAATAAATTACAATTATGATCACTGCATTTCTTTTCATAATTCTGCTTAAGTCATGGTACTTTGGGACGTTTAATTTGAAACTTTTCTATTTAACAATTAAAATTAAACCCTAACTGTGGTGAACCGACAAGAGGCTGTGTTTCAGTGGTTAGGACTAACCACTTGCCAGATAACACACTTTCGTTGCTACTCTGGTTTCACTCCCTATGCTGTATGTCTTTAATTATATTATATTTATTGCCGTTATTGAAGGTGATATTTTGTCTAGGAAACAAACATGCCTTTCTGGGGTCATAGACATTCTATGCATTTTCCCAACCTGAACCTATTTTTGCTTATATATCTGTGCATTTTACATTTAATGTTTGTTAAATGTTTTCTGCTACTGGACCCATTCAGTGTCGTGATACATTTGGACTGTGCTTACGGTTAAGCTGTATATTCATTGTGCAGTTATCAATGTATTACCATTTTGTCTTTGTTTATATGGTTTACAAGTAATTCGTAATGCCGGCTGGAACACCATCTTTACGATCACTGACATCCGAGACAAGGCAGTATACCATTCACGGTGCTACTTGTCTGAACTGTTAAAATGACGCTGGTATGGAAGTTGGTTATGGTCATCATCGTACCATCTTACTATAGCACTATCTCTCCAAAGTCCGTTGATAGAAGGAAGCAATTGTACGATAGTGCAAAGCGATGACACGGTACTGAAAGCGATAGAGCCATCGATTCATTGCTTCGAAGTATCGTGACATTGTTTGGTTCAATCGCAGTATCGTTCAACTCCTTCGTAATATCGTTCCATCGTCGAGCGATGGAACAATAGTACGACGGTACGATGATGGCCCTAACAGGCTTCCATACCAGCGCCATTTTAACAGTTCAGACAAGTGGCACCACGAATGATAAACTTAATAGCTTTTTCCTGTTCAAAAAGCTGCAGGTAATCAAAAGTTGTTTTCAAGAGAGTTTGACATTTTTTTGTCACACTCACATATTGTAGCGGTCTTAACGAAACCATCTTCGCTCATACGCACAAATCTGAAACGTCTAATGGCAAAATCAATTGTAATTTTGTAACTCACTGAAGGTTTTAATACGTGGTTACGGTACAAATTCTTAGTCTTCTGTGGCCAGATCTCGTTTTTAACTCCATGATATTTACGTTCAAGACGTTGAATGTAAATTCAGTTGCTAACTGTACACCATACGTTGGTTCAAGCTGTTTTCGCTAAATTTGTTTCAGCATTCAGTTACCGATAACCTCATACCACATTTCATTTGATCTCTTACTGCTTCGGTGAAATTGGATCCCTTGTGTGAAATAAAGAGTTTACTTTCTTCTGTAATTATCGACAAAATCGTCTTTTCTTTTTTTCTTTTTTGTTTTTGCTTTACAAGTGTTTTGCAAAGTCGGCATTAAAGGCATTTATACACTCACTGGCTCAGCTTAACAGTTGAGACAAGTGGCCCTATGCATGACAAACCTAATGGCCTTTTCTTGTTCTAAAGGCCGCAAGCGAGCTAAAGCTGTTAGGCAAAAACTGCGCCGGGGAACAAAGCAAGTGTAAAACAATGTGTTATATTTACCCGGCAAACTGTAAAAATGCCTAAGAACACAACGAACCTGCTGAGCTACAAGGAATCGAACAGACAGACTTAATTTAAGTGAAGATATTGGAATCTTTCTTTCTATTTTAACATCTGAGAAACGATGCCAGCTGGAGGCGCACTTTCTTTCAAATTCTTTATCGTCATGATACTACCTAAAGGTCACCGCGCGTGTATTTACTCTTCGAAAGGTCTGTCTTCGCTCAGTCGGATGAAAGTTTCTGTCACATGTGGGAAAGTTTGTAAGATACTTGATAAAGGCTATTGTTTTTTTCTGGGCAAAAGGGTTTTCTCCTGTCATAATACTGGCTGTTGTCGTGTGAGTAAAAACATTTTGAAAGGAAAGTGAAAAGTGAAAACAAGTCCAAGCACGGCCAATCAATCCGTCAGTCAACAGATCTTTCCAGCTTGATTCACTCGCACAAACGTCTAACTACACAGGCCTAGTCCATGAGTTTCTTCCCATCCTTAGAGACAACGAAAACAATAAAATTTTACTTTAGAATGGTCTTTGCCTTTGATTTTCACTCTTTACGGATGTGCCGTGAAAAGTGCGTATTGTATGTAAAGAAGTCACAAATCTTTCATTTTCCTTACCTGTAGAATGAACTCGAAGACATGTCATTTCAAAACTTTACTGGAATTTCTTGTCTGTGATATCAGTGGTTTTCTTATTTTTCGCCATGAATATATATTGGCAGAGATCATGTTCGGTGTACAGAAATCGCAAAGAGGAGGACACGGGTATAATATATATTTAAAGAAATCACAAGAACAAGGAGAAGTATTTTGTATACATGTATCAGTACGAAGACAAAATGCTCGGGTTAAGTGAATCTAAACCTGATTTATACAATTGAGCTAACTTAATTCGGAAAACTGAGTCATATGATCAGATCAGCTGAGCCATTAATCTCATATGGTTACATTGTTGACTCATTTGGTTAGTCGGAAAACTCGCAGGAATTTTTCATGACTCAGCTAATCTTGTCGTATGTTGAATTAGATAAATTGTATTTCCTGTTTTTGAGTCAGTAGACCCAACCTTTTCTCTCAGTGTGTATACCATTATCCGGTAGTATTAGGTCGATTTATCTTCATCCTAGCACCCATCTAGTTTAGTGGCTCAAAATTGTCTTCAAATTCACGAAACAGACAAAACTCAAAGTTACATAAATGAAATTGTGCCCAGAGTAAATTCAGCCCCAGGAGAGATGGGATTGAGCTTCAGGCGCAATGTGTTTATCACTTCGTTGTCCCAAATAAAATATCAACTGAGACTGGAAGTTCGTCTACAATTTTGTTGGGGTCGGTTTGGTTCAATGTTTCAAATCATGTCTTTTTGGTATATTCCCTGAAGATAATTTTGATAAAACATTGTCATGCTGAGGAAGAAATTTGTTCACATTGGTTATTTGCAGTCGTCGATTTGTCTGGGAATAAGTGATTACATGCCAGGCATGTTTCGTGAGATGTCTGATAATTTAAAACTCCTAGGTATTCAGGCACATGTAATTGGAAACCGACGGAAAGAACATCATTACAAAGATCTGATGGAACAAGCAGCTTTCCAAGCGTATCAAAAACGAACCACATTTAAAATCAGGGTCACAAATGTCCGCCAAAACAACCCTTGCAAAAGAACTCTTAATCAATAGGTTTCCCTCTTGAAGGAGACCGACGAAATGTTACAGTACATGGTCAGTAAGTGGAAAGGTCTGCCACCAACTTACGGATGGTCGTTAGTTTCCCTGGGGCTCTGCCCGGTTTCCTTCCACAATAATGCTGGCCGCCGCCGTATAAGTGAAATATTCTTCAGTACGGCGTAAAACACCAATCAAATAAATAAATACAACTTGTTAAAGCTCCGCAGTTTAAAATGAACCGCCCGCCATTGAATAAGCGAAAAACCCATGACTGGCGCCAACCACAATCAGGCCCCAATATATATATATACACGATTGGTAATTAGAACGTGTATAAACTTGATTAAACGTGTAGTAATACAGCGTTTTCTCTGTAATGATGCATTTGACGATGAGTAATTTGAAAATTTCTATCAACGAATGAGGTTTTTTTTACAAATTACGTATCAACCATGTTCGTGAAATTTTTATGTATAACTTGTAAGCCGCGCACCGGGCGTAATTGCGGTTGGCACGCTCACAGGTCATGAGTTATAACTAACACGTTATGTGACACAACGTCTTTACCAGCATCGGGTGCACATAAAAATACAGGTCACGCACCGCTTTAGGCTTTTTGACGCCTGTCAAATGAGAGCGAAGATTGAACGTAAAATCATGTACAAAATCAAATGTCAGGCTAACTTACCTATGTCTCTAGGCGTAAGATGTTAACAGATTACGGAAGTGCCGAGAATGGCCACGGCTTGAAAACTGTATAACTTCCGTCTCTCTGGAGATAACATCGTTCTCGCGGTCACGAGATTTCGCGTGATTGCGTGTTTCCGGGAAAGATGATGGCAACCCGACAATAATATAGTGAAAATGGAATATAAACACCCGGTAAATGCTATTACCCCATGCCCACGGTGGATTACACCCAGTCCTAGGGTTCTCCAAATCATGTTCATTTCTGAGAAAATTGAATACCCGCGAATTGGAACAGCAATTTCTGATGCACTGTCCTGTATTATTTCGAGGTGCTTTTTGTAATAACCATGCCTATTACATGTGGGAATTGCAAATCACAAACCTTGTAAAGGCATCCCCCATCAACTGGATGACGTCATCCAGAGCTGAATAATACAAATATCACTCATTTGTTGGTAGCCATGAGTTGAAAAGAGATTGTTTCATCTTTTACGTTATTTTATGCGTGTACGTTTAGCGACATTAAATGTGCATAAAAATCTGTTTTAAGCTTGTGTTTTGCCATGGAATGTTAAATTACACCCAAAACATTAAAGGGAGTTTAAGTGATACATTTATACTTAAAAGTCGAGCCACAATTCAGCCACATAGTTACGCGAACATGACTGAGCCAGAAAATTGTATTCTTTTCAACATGTTCGAACTTCCAACAAACTTCCAACATCAAAAATCAAGGATGGAGAGACGGATATTTAAAACATAGAAAAAGATTATGTTATGTATTGCGCGTACATTGAACAAGAGCGCCAAACAGTTGAAATTTATTTATTTGTTTGATTGGTGTTTTATGCCAAACTTAAGGTTATTTCACTAACATGATGGCGGCCAGCAGTATGGTCGGAGGAAAAAGGGTAGACCCCAGGTGAAACCCACGACTATCCGCAGGTTGCTGGAAGACCTTCCCACGTACGGCCGGAGAGGAAGCAAGGATGGGCTGGTCTTAAACTAGCATTAGTGAGAATCGTTGTGTTCTACAATTGATATATAGAGTCGAAGTCCACGCTCTTAAATCTCTTGAAGCACTCGTTGGGGTGGGGGGAACAATGTTTCCATCGTGAATGAATGTTTGTAAAAATGAGAATGCCCTATCCGGAATCTCGTCAGAACTACGTTTGGTCCCTTTCAGATATACCAATTATATCAGTTAAAGCTAATTTGTAACTACATGTGCATACATATTTTGGTTGTACAAATGTGAGCATCGACGAAAATTGGATCCAGGTACATAGCTTTGTGTGAACGGCTTTTAGCTATGATGATTGACTAGATAGCTGGGTTATTGACTGACCGCTTGGGGTTTCAACTATGACTGACCCTCTGATCATGTAACTCGTATATATACTTACAAAATGAAGTTTCTTTCAAGATATACGATTTCTATCACTTGAAATACTCAAGTACGCTGAAACAAATACTAAAAAAAATCTTTGATCTATTTATTTTCTGGGTTGTTCAACACTTACTATTTTTTGAGCTTATTGATAAAAATATGGTCTGTATATCATGGTTAGTGGAGAGTTATTTTGAAAAATTATTTCCAACAGTGAAATATGTCCTTTAGGCAGAAAGTCAGAGTTCTGGAGCTATCGTTATGAAATATTACACAAGTGAGAGCCGTCGTCAGGTTATTGTCATTTCGGCCCCAAGAAGAATGGAGTCATGAACATTTTGAAGAATGGAATATGAGCTTCAACCCAGGTTTCGTGTGACATAGCGAAAACTTCTGGCCATGACGCTCAGTAAGGAGGCTGCCGTAAGGGATGAGCCATTGAATCATGGTCAGTTTGCACTACGGCGTCGAAACAGGCATTCAAATACTTGCCGTCAGCCATAATGGACGTTCCCGGCCAAACATCGAAAGGCCATTTCACAAAACAGCGTTTAACACACACTACTTGCAAGCACCTTCCTCTGGCACTGCACTACCTGAGGACGGTTCCCTGTGGGAGCACCCAGAACAGAGTCGGTAAATCAAATCAATAGTGAAATTCTCAAAGACAATTTCCAATAATTGAATTAACATCCCTTAAAATAGTCACCTGGAAGTAGAAGTTCTCCACTGGACTCAATGAAGTCAAGAAAATCCACCTGTGTATTAACCAAAGGGGCAAGTCCAATACTTCGTCCACAAGTCTTTATGTTTAAAACATTAAATAAGGTCCATATTTATTCTATACAAGCCATCACGCTAACAAAAAATTATTAATGCATCGCAGTTACGCTTTATATTGTACTGGTTCATATATTGAGAGAAATAATAATAAAACTGTGCCATGTTTATGTAGCCCTTAGCAACGGGTTAAGGGGAATTAGATGTGTACTTGCAAAGAATAAAGGAATTAAGAAACGAATGCTTTGGTAATCGTGACAACCTTTCATCAGATAACATGCAGGCTGTGTCTGTCTTACAGTTATTAGGCGTGTTTTAGCGGAGCACACCTAGTTTCCCTTTTTTCATTCCACCCTTGCGAAAGGATCATCCATCATTCCGATAAGGCACTGCTGAAGTGGGGATAAAATTGCAGAATCTGTCTTTAGCAATTCATGAATTTGTCTCTTTTTAGCTGTCTTAGAACAGGCAAAGGTCGCCAGTTAGTGAAAGTTGGCGCGTGAAGTTTGACACCAGCCAATTACTTAAAGTTCAACCGTGTCTCTTGTCCACATACTCATCCTGTGGACTGAATATCATCTAGACACAAGTGCCCAGCGAATCGATCTGTATCGAAGGCATTTTGTTGTCTGATAGTACTGCAAATTGAATTCAATGCTGCTTCAATATGGTTATCCCCCGTTCACCCCGAAGCGCACTCTGGATCAGGCATTGATCCAGACGACAATATCCCGGCTACCGTATAGCTTCGGGGTTGCAATTTGACTCTACGGTGACCCGTTGCTGCCATTATGTAGGGAATCAAATGTCACGTTTAAGGACTCAATAATGTTGACTAGAAAACTTGCTTGTCGTGATTTTATTTCACAACGTTTTCTGTACGTATCACTTTGTGACCTTGTGTTTCGCCACTTGCTATTTTTGAGATATTATTTTGGTGCTTGTATCACTCATTGTATCTCTTTTGTGATTACGTACATTTTATTCCAGTTTACACCGAAAGTGACTTTGTGTATATGGGTGAAACATACATGAACAGTTTGGCATCACGAACACTACTGCCACCCTTCCGCCCTGAGAAGTTACACATTCACAGGCAGTAGGGGAATAAACCACTTATCGGACTGTCATGAGAAATTCATCTTAACTGTGGCTTTTATATTTATGTGGACTGACTCGCCTTTGGAAGCCATCCGGAAGCCATTCCATCCGGATTTGTACGCTGTAAGGGACTATATAAATTTGTAATTATTTGTACTGTTTTGCATATTATTGCCAGATGTATTATTTGTCTATTTTGTTAAAATATATGTATTGAACTTATTTACCCGTCTTCGTGTTTCTGTGTTTGATCTTGTGTAAGGTCTATCGCTGATCTGAGAGTTAAAAAAAGACAATCGTTTCTCATCTTTACTCACCGACAGTGGTACCCTTGCACTGTGGATTTTGTTTAGTTATTCAGTGGATCATCTGACTGGTATAATAAAAGACATGCAGCATAGACAGTAAAACTAGAGCAGCGAAGGCAGTGTGACAATTGACAAATGGTTACGCGTAACCGGTGAAATACGGCCTTTTGTTAACTGACTTCAGTTAGAGTTTTACTGCAACTGTTTAAGTAAATGCTTACAAAGTGGCAATTACACGCAAAATGGCTTGAGCAGAATTAATCAGAAACCGAGTCATTCGGCGTGTGTACATATACTGTGTTCGTATTCTGCGTATTGAACCAAGAGCCTCCCACCAGTGCGGTCGCCGTGAGTTCAAGTCCGGCTTGTATGTGGGAAGGCCTGGCAACAACCTGCGAATGGTCGTGGGTTTCCTCGGGCTCTGCCCGGTTTCCTCACACCATAATGCTGGCCGCCGTCGTATAGGTGAGGTATTCTTGATTACGGCGTAAAACACTAATCAAATAACTATATCAAATAAAAAAAAAAATAAATTGCTGAAAGTGCACTAGATATTACATGTATACATAGTCTCGACAGTCTGGTGCCTAGAAAACGGCACTATAACTTAATACCTTTTCCAGCGCGATGTCGACTCAGATATATGTATAACAGTGCAATATTATCTTGCAATGTATAAACGATACGGCAGTAGTTTGCCTACACAACTGTGGCCCAAAAAACTTAAGGCGGGAGCAGTTTCCCATTCACACCGTTCTCTGATGAGTCAAAATGAGGCTTAGTGAGAAAAAATAGATGGTTTATAAAGGCACGTACAGCTTTAGACAATCTGGACAATAATTCTACAGATGTGTGCCACGAGTATGAAGATTTTCTTATTATTTACATATCTATTATGTCTATAGAAAGCCTAAGCTGTAGGAGACGGGGTGGTGGTAATAGATTGGGCAACATTGTCTGAGTGTCATGACCGCCAGTGACTACAAGTGTCTTTGTTCTCTGAGTGTCATGACCTCCAGTGACTACAGGTGTCTTTGTTCTCTGAATGTCATGACCGCCAGTGACTACTGGTGTCATTGAGCAGGTACTGAAAAGATCTAAATGTTTCAATTCCATTGGTTCATTCCAACGACAGACGAACAACCACTGAAATTTTTGGTGTAATGTAGGTGTTTTTAATCATTTATTTAATCAGTGCACGACTAAGGAATGAAAATCCAGTATTTTTAATATGTCTGCTTTTGAATACTTCTAGCCAAACATCAAAGAAAAACTCACAATTGTGTTATTAGGTTGTAAAATCGGTACTTACAAGTATGATAGTCAAAACGTGCAGTCCGTCAAAAGCCTTATATAGAGAATTGACAACTATCCTTCCTCTTCACGACTTAGGCCATGTAGGAAATGTCTGAGAATTCGTGTAAACTGTTAGCCGTGGGCAAATTTTGATTTTCTTTCGAGAAACCAGTGGATCTACGCGTCGAAAGTAACATTCGTATACGACCCGACAACAAAGATAGACGTTCCAGCTTTTTTTCTCCAGATGAGAACACAAATGAGAAAAACATATCGGGAGACTTCGGGAATACAACTACGCACCTCGTTAATTAAAGACAATAAAGAGCGCAATTACCAGCGCTCATGTAAGCTCTCAAACCACCATAAAGTACCACACTGAAGGCAACAGTGAGTTTTAAAACTTTAATAGCAAAATCCATAAAAGTTTTACGGACACTTGATGAGCAGGGGCCACATAGCGGTTTACGTTTGTACACCGCGTTTGAGTATAACACATTGTCTGAAACAATCGCTCTGGGCTAAAGAATGCCCCGGGGATCTCTTGAAACTATTTACAGCAAGATTTTTCCATCTGTGGAGAAAATGTTTTGATATTTACCTACTCCGCGGGGATAATCTTGCTAAATATGGAAAATTGCAAAGAAGCACCCCAGGTCCCCATCCAAAATGTAACCTGGGATAACGTTTCCATTTACTTCAGTCATTTCCTCTGTTAATGATCTATTCACGTGAAATAGGTAATAAGCTGTTACAATGGATTGCCTCGTGGGATATTTTCTACAGCGAAGTAGTGATTTTGCGACCACTTTAGTTGTTATCAGCTAAATTTTCCAATAAATAAGAAATTTTCAATCAAGGAGATTAATGGATATTTGGTTTTCACCGAGGGTTCCTTCACTGAAATGACCAGCGTACGATATGCAAGAAAACGAACCTGTCAAGAGTATCAATTTTTATAATGCATCGTGGAGATAAAGGTAAAGAAACTAAAAAGACCAGCGATTTGTTTATTAAACTCTCTTGAGTAAAAGATGTTTTAGAAGTTTTAGAAGAAATCATCAAACCAGATAGATAGAAAAGTGATTTAAATTCTTTTGGATTTTAGCGAACAGTGCAACTACTTATTTTATAAATTTACACAACGTGGTCCCATAATCGGAATTTATGTCTTAGAGCGACGTGTCCTTAACCATAAAACACATCATAAAGTGCCCAAAACAAAACACTTGATGATCTAGAATGGTCATTACACGTCTCGTGTATTGGTCGACGAAATTTAAATATGGCTCGTAGACTTTTATGTCGCATGTAGTCCAGATTTGTACAGCATGGCCTTCGGCTTTGAAAGCTCTTTGGCGTTCATTGATGACTAAATACTTCCATCTGCGCCGGACATTTTTGAAAGTTTATGTGGTCCTCGGGGAGACTGTACTTTGTTGCAAAGTCGAAGTGTCAGGAGGTAAATCTAATCTCTTTAGAGACCGTATGGTCTTTTACTGTACTCGTTTGATCACTAATTACGTTTAAGAGTAAAGGGAATCCAGGGAATCGTTTATTTCTTTCATTCCCCATGATTGAATTCTGGAACAAAATGTATTTGTGAATTTCACTTACGCGCTAGAACGACTGTTTGTTTTTAAGTCAGATGAGCTATAATGATATCAGCGTTTTCAAATGATGACAGAAGAGACAATCAGTGTTATTTTATAGTGCACTGTTTTCAAGCTACTGTTTTTAAGCTACTGTTTTCAAGCTACTGTTTCATGCTTATTGGTTTCACTCCAATGTGTTCAGTTACCGTGTTCTTGTTACTTGTTTTTGTGTTACACTATATTAAATGTGATGAAAACACAACATTTGAGTGACTCTAAAATGGTGACGTAAAAAAAATTATAATTAGCATCACTGTGTTGTGTTAAGGAATGGCGCTAAAGTAAGATCAGAGCAGCGACGACAGTAACCGGTGAAATACGGCCTCTTCTCGGTTTAGCTCAGTCAGTGATTTATTCTGCCTGTTCATGTAAGCCTCTCTGAAACATTTACTTCAACAGTTAAAATAATACCCTATTTGAGGTAAATGGGCAAGGAGGATCATTTGCCAGCTATCACATTGTCGTCGATTCTCTGGTTTTACTCTCTTTACTGTACGTCTTTTCCTACGTACGTTAACGTTATGGAAGTCAGTACTGTATTGTCATAGCGAACGATCACGTGTATGTAAAACTGTGTTCCCTACAAAAAACTGGGCCTTAGGCAGATAGGAAACCGTCATAGGACAAATGGTGATTACTGCTTGTTGTGATTTTGTCTCTTTTTCAGCGGCACAGGAAAACATTATTGTCAGAATTTGTATAAGTCATGACTTACGTAGTGCACTAATACGTTTTACAAATATTGATGCATGACGGAAATTCGTGGGCTGCACAGCTACGATCTTTTACCCATTTCCCCTGCTGCATCAAGAAAAATGAAAGGTAATTTCTTTTTGTCAACCGCGAAGTCTTAAATTCGTGCTACGAATGTGGTGTTTCTTTTCACATAGTTACTATATACCATTGTTGTGTCGTTACACAGGAGTTCCAAACAACTAGAAGAAAAAACACATTATTAACTTTAGTTTAGGTTTACATTTTTCTGGCACAGCGAAATTTTTAAAGCTGAAAATTAGGTGAGCCCACTCAGAGTACCTTCTGTGGGACCTGTTGATCTAGACAGTTGACATGTTACTGTCAATTACGTCACTGATTCTGGAGTTACTGGTTTGAATCCCAGAGTGATCTCTACATTTTTTTCAGCACTAGAGGCACTAGCGTACACTAGCGACATATGATGACACTGTTTTTAAACCACGTTCTATCATGCTTAAACCACGTTCTGACATTCGTATACCAGTCGTCAACCAAAATGGATGTTCGGGGTCTTCTAGGATATTTATGTGGATTTTGTACAGACTGCATCATGTTATATAAACATGTTTTCTAAAGTTTTCATGTAATGGGCCTTTTTGTAAGACGACTGACTATGGATGCCAAATCGATCCCCGGCTTGGAATTAAACCTGAAACTCACGAAAATTACGACATACAAGAATGAATAATAAAGGCGTTGACAATATTTCGTCCATACCATGGCGGACGGATAGAAGGATGTTGTCAAGGCGTTGTGGGGCACCTACTGCAAGCAACGCTGTTTCAATAATATTTTTGTTTTTCTGGTTAAGAATGATAATTGAATTTCTTTTCAAGGATATACACACGGGAAGAATGAACAGTCCTCTTCACCCAATAGAGACAACCTCGTGGCCCCCTGGGGTATATTCGACGAGGCTTACTCTAACACGAGTTTGCCTAAGCTCTTTGATTGTGGCCCAGGAAAAGTGCAGATTCAAACGTTCAGTGCTACATTATTGGGAAACTCCTACCCCAAGGCGGTCACTTGGACGGAGTTATCGGAGAAAGGCGAAAACAGCTGGTAACTGTCACAAGCTTGTATCACTCAGAGATTTCCGCACTATTTGCACCTCTGTGCAAGCCATGCTGTTGGACTGTCAGGGCGCAAAGAACATTTAATCAATGGGGAATTGGCCGGTCGGCTGCACTTCGGCTCGACGGTAAGAACACGCAATGTTCGTGACCGTGGAGATGGTTTTGAAATATGGATGGCAAGGTCAAAGGAAAGGGTTTTGCACTTTAAGCATTATGTCGGTAGGCAGCAGTGAAGCATTGTGCCTAATGCCATTATGTGTAGAGCACTGCCAGAAAGATTTTTTTTTTTTTTTTTGATTGGTGTTTTACGCCGTACTCAAGAATATTTCACTTATACGACGGCGGCCAGCATTATGGTGGGTGGAAACCGGGCAGAGCCCGGCGGAAACCCACGACCATCCGCAGGTTGCTGGCAGACCTTCCCACGTACGGCCGGAGAGGAAGCCAGCATGAACTCACAAGCTTGTATCACTCAGAGATTTCCGCACTATTTGCACCTCTGCAAATGTTCATGTCTTGAACTCACAGCGACCGCATTGGTGAGAGGCTTCTGGGTCACTACGCTGCGCTAGCGCGCTAACCGACTGAGCCACGGAGGCCCCCACTGCCAGAAAGAAGCTTCACGCTAGTACTATTCAAGCTCACACACCCATTCATGTTTTGGTGACCGTCGATGTGACATGTTGGGAATGTTAGCATGTTAATCCTTCATTAACTTGCCAAACGCCCGTGGTTTTATCCCGCACATGCCGTTATCTCACACACTCCCATTTCCTCCAGCAATAAAAGTGAAATAAGTCAAAGTCTAGGTGTGGCGTGAAACAAGGGTCAGATAAATAGGCCGGTCAGTCATACTGAACTAACTCTGAATCAATTAGTCCGTTGTGCTAAGAATATAGACGGCACATAGTCGTGTAAAAAATCTTTTTGGTGTTTAATTACAGTACTCTGGAGTGTGTGCAAAAGACAGACAAGCACCAACACTTCTACAACAAAAACCAACAAACCAGTCATAATTCGGTTGCCATAACATAAAGTTACTTAAATTACAGGTTAGTAATATAATATTGGTGTATCCTTTTATGCGTAAGATGCAGTATGCTATAATGTCAATGTCAATTAAAAATTAAAATTAAATAAATACGCATTAATGTTCAATATTTATTTCTTTATTTGATTAGTGTTTTATGCCGTACTCAAGAATATTTCACTTATACCACGGGGCGGCCAGCATTATGGTGGGGGGAAACCGGGCAGAGCCCGGGGAACCCACGACCACCCGCAGGCTGCTGGCAGACCTTCCCATATACGGCCGGAGAGGAAGCCAGCATGAGCTGGACTTGAACTCACAGCGACCGCACTGGTGAGAGACTCCTAGGTCATTACCCTGCGCTATTGCGCTAACCATCTAAGCCACGGAGGCCCCATTAATGTTCAATAGGCAGGCACTAATAGCCAATACATACAAATGTGAGTTAGTACCCAAGAAGTATCCATTAATACGCAAAAGGGATCCATTAAAAAGCACAAGAATTATTTACTCAAGCCATTTTGTTATTCAATTTAAAGCTAACAGTTAGACAGCTGTATAACTGAGACAAAATTGTATTTGTCACATTTAACTTATTTCTTTGTCGGATGCCAAACAAGCTGAGTTGTACACTATCTGGCTACATTTTAACTTAGATAACCCCGAAAAAAGACATGTTCCTATGCGTCACAAATAGTTCAGAGGTAAAATCCAATTAATGGATACCAAAATGTCTTCCCGCAGATTTTTGATCTTGATGGTTTTTTAGTTAGGTCTAAATCGAGATAAATGACCTTGTTTTGCTAACCGAAAATAAACACTTTCACTCCACTATGAGAAACTTTCTGCGCGCTGGAACGATTGTTTTGATTTGACATATAAACCTCAATTAATCATCACAGTGTTATAAACACCAAACTCTGAAATCATGCCGGCTATGCATGCGCCATGGTATTTAAACCCTGTATTAATTATCTACCGAGAAACGGTTTCCATAAAGAAAAGCAAGCGACTGGGACCACTCGTCCCAAGGGCCTCTTTTTGTCCTTCGCGATATCGCAGTGGAACGCGACGGCGGTAAACTGCAGACAACATTATCGGTATAGAAAACTTATAAAATATATCGCCAATTACGGACCTGTTATAGAAGAATATCCAATCCGGAGATTGTTCGCGGAGTGCCTGAGGTGAACTGTCCGGTATACCGGTAACGACGAGTGGCTTTGAGTCTCAGTTCTGAACAGAGAATTTCTCCGATAACGTGAAGATCTTGGTTTGCAAACGTGGGACAGGACGTAGCCTGGAGCAGATCCCATGTATCTGAGTAATCAACCGTGGACTTTTCTCACGTTTCAAACCTGATAGACTGGGCTGGACACACTGAGATAAGAACGTAGATTTTGACTAAGTGGGATTACCACGTCGGATGATATAGCTTGCACTGGTAGGAAATAGGTTTTTACTGTTAAGAAGCGTGTGGGTGATAGGCTGGAAATTGACGAAAATGTCGACTTACCTTAAGTGTCCCAATACGACTGCTGGCCAACAATCAGAGAACATGGCCGTTAAATACGCTCTCTTCACATATCAAGGTTATATTTATAATCAGAAAAAAATCATGAAAAGAAATATTTAGTGTCTTTTTTGTGATATACCTGTTTGTCCAATGATAGTGTGGATTTCAAAGATATTTCTATTCATGGGGACAAAATATCGACTCACAAACCAAATCTCGGACCGATTTCCTCTATCCATAAAAGTGACTGCCCATTTATAGGTAAGCATCCTTGGTTACATGGCTTAGACGTATCCGTCCTAATTTCGTTCTTTACATACTTTCTTAGTTCTTTGGCGGTTGTGTTAAACGTTGTGTTCGGAATTTGTGACGCGGAACGTCCATTTTGCTTGATGGCTTATGTCTAGATCCAACAATCAGTCAATACGTGTATGCAATAATAACAAAAGACTAGCCAAATATTGATCAACCCGATCAATCAAGCAGCCAATCATTCGATTTATCAGTAAGTATTGAAACGAAGTAACAACCAGACAATCACGTCACTGGTACGTGTAAATACCCAATGGCAAACAGTATCATACATGTTTCCTCTGTTAAAAATACCCCTGTCCGTGAACAACAGCCTGGAAAACACGGTTCCCTCCAGTCTCTAATCTTTGATTTAGTACGCGGAAATATAACCCCTGTTCATTCTTTTGCTGCATCAATGCGTCTGCGCAAAATCATTACCTTGGAGATTTTTTTGTCGTAAGTTTGACAGGAGTACGAATCGAAACTGACGGCACAGTTACCTGGATATTTGATATGGCTCAGGGGCAATGGAAACAACGCGAATTGATTCCGTCGTCAATACACGTAGACTGGAATAACCAATGTCTGTCTCAAATTCTAGTCAGTCAATGCGGCCCTGGCTCGACGGACGGAAACGTGCCACAATCGTGGTTCTGGTCTTTGTAACGATATCGCGTTTCCAGGAAGACAGTAACCCGGAAATGCTGTACACTGTAACCTTACCTAATTTAATCCCGGATCATATGTCTTAAACGGCATCATTGATAGCGCTAATCGTTCTCCTTTCTGTCTTTCTGGTATTTTTTCATGCGAAGCTTAGTAACCTAATTCTATTGGACCTGTAGTCACCGTTCTTTGCAAATTTAAACTTGGAATTTCGGCTCCCGTGTCGTCTAATAAATTGCTGAGTTTTTAGCTAATTCTGCTTAAGTCATTGTACCAGTGGGAAATTGCTACTATTTATGCATTTACATAAACAGTTAGAAAAAAACCCTAAGGTAAATTGAAAAGAGGTCGTATTTCAAGGATTAAGTCTGACCTTTCGCCGGCTATCACAGTGTCGTCGCTGCTCTTTCTTACTCTTTATGCTGTACGTCTTTAATTATATTTCTAAGCTGATTAAGGAATGTAAGGATTTCTGTTTGGATGCCTAAATGGAGAATGCATCCACGAAAGCCAGAAAGCGACGCATTGTTACAAACAGGGACGAACTTCTCTTAATTTGACCTTTCCACAAATGGTTCATTGAAAAATTATCCGGTCCGCTTGATATTAATTTCTAACAGGGAAAGTCCTTAGGAGATTTGTCAGATTCGCGGTAAAGTAAGTGTACTAAAGAACAGATATAAAATAAACCCCAACATATAAAATGAAACCACGGCAGCGACAGCCGTGTGCTAGCTTAAGTAGCCATACGGCCTGTTGTGAATTGACCTCAATTGTCAATTGACCAGTTACAATTTTATTCTAACTGTTCATATAAATGCTTAAGCATTACTAACTTACACATCATGGCATAAGCAGGATTAGGTAAAAAATATTCGGTGATGTTAATTGCAATTTGTTAGAGGTCACTTTAATCAGTTAGTCAACATACTGTATCATAACCACATTTGCACATGTGCAAACACATTAAACACGTGCGAAGGACCAAACATTATTCATCTATTAGCTCAGTGCTGCTGAAACGATGAGATGATTAAAACATGGGCAAATTAAATATGTAAAGTAGAGCGCACAATCAAAGACGCTAACTTGGAAGGTACTATAACATTTTGACGTCAAAGTGTATAGATCTTTTAATTTCAGGTGAATCAGCAGATCTTCTCCGCGTACAGGTCTTTTAGATATCTTAAGCAGTAGGTAGTGTTTCTCAGTAAAGAGAAAGAAAGAGAACATCCGACTGTATACAAATTATCTCTTTACATTAGAATACATATAAAGGTATATTGATTATGTGTGAATTGACACATGTTATTGTTAAGGTCTTTGTTTCCTACTTTTTTTTTCTCCGACTAATTAAAATCTTTTCGACTGCTTCTCTTGGCCTGAAACCGCCCTAAGTATTATTTCTAGACTTTCTTAAATCTATGGAAGTTTACAAAACCGGTTGTTTTAAAATGCAAACTTGAATTATCCCGAAACGTTGATCATGCTCGACTCTTTTGTATATACAAATGTCAGCGTAATCGAGTAAACCATAACCCACAAAACAGATGCCTGGCAGACAGCTCGCAATCTGAGATGGCTGGCATGGTATCCTACAGTGTTATTCTCGATTCACAAGCTCTCAAGTGTCCCCCAAATGAAATTGTTTCTTACCAAAACTGACGGGTCAATAATTGGGCGGTGTGGAAATTAACTCTCTATTCTTGGTATTTGGGAAATCTGAATAGACTTGCTCAAATTAAAGGGTAATAGTCAATATCTTATTAAATCATACTTTATATTCTGTTATTAAGAAGAAAGTTTTAGAAGGAAATTTAGAGCTAATTTGGTATGCTTCGAATATGTTTACCAGTGACAAAGTTTTAAAATTGAAATAAATCTCAAAGCATAATTTAAATAAGGTCGTGTGTAGTTTTTCTGTATTAGAGAATAACTTATTAAAGCACAGGACCACATAAAAGTGAGCATTGAAACTACCTATATTTATGTATCTTTTTACTTTATTTTTTTCACTAAAATAAATTGATAAATTTTACTACTTTCTTTTTAAATTTTTACACGGAAACAAATGAATTTAAATATGTTGATTGTATGGATGTTTTTTGTACCACGTTGATAGTGATTTACGCCGGTGACGTCACGCAGTTATACACACGTTTACATTCATTTCTTAATACTTTTCCCGTAAAGTGTACTCGTGTAACGAGTGCATTAACACCTGCTTTACTTATTTGACTGGTGTTTTGCGCCGTAAGAATAATTTACTTATCCGACGTTAGCCACATTATTGTGGAAAGAAACCGGGCAGATCCCGTGTTAAACCCATGACCATCCGCAAGTTTGCTAGCAGGCATTCCTACATACGGCCGGAGAGGAAGCCAGCATGAGCTGGACTCGGACGCACAGCATTGGTGAGAGGCTCCTGATTCGTTGTGAGGGCTAACAACCTCGGCTACGGAGGCCCCGAAATACCTGCTTCAGAACCAGAAAATAGTCGCCGTGGCGTAAATGTATGCATCTGATTAACATGTTCCATAAAACCCACCAAACAATCAAAATATGTGACTGCATTTTACTCAGTGAATACAACCTAAAACAAAACGGATGAAGGTCTTTTCATTATTGTCTTCAATGGTCTTTGTTGTGGTACCTACTTTATGTCTTCCCTTTGCTTCATCCTGACACCAGTTCAGTGGTCACTCATAACCAATGAATGCCTGATAAAACGTCAGGTGACAAATTTCCATGTGTCATACTGGATGTCAAGACCAGCTACCCCACCGTCATCGTCACTGATTTATTTATTTCCTTTCGCTATATTAAATGTGACCTTAAACCGTTTTGTGCGTCCGGTATTAGGACAGATCGGGTAACGTTAGGGAATAAGTTGACTGACGCAGAGCCGATTGCTATCGGGCCGCTTTAATTTCGACGCCTTCTTGACGTGAAGTCGGATTACATCGGCTTTTCCTATATCGTGCTTTCATTCTGAAAACCCCGTATCTGATTTGTCGGATAACGACAGATCTTATTACCACGAGACGCATAGTAACCTCTTCACACCGGACCCCCCGGAAAGAGATCAACGAGCTTTCTCCATCATATTTTGACGTGATAAAAAAAATTCATCGTGCAGGCTTTTAATACTGAGTGTTTTTTTCCCTAGTCGGGTATTTGTCATGCCGAGCGTACACGATTTTGCCCGACCACTTCACCCCCTGTCTCCCTCTGCACGCCCCCCCCCCCCGCGGGGTTGTCCACCAAATGACGACTGTGTATTTTCTTGCTTCATTAAGTACATTCACATTTCATTGACCCTGGCAGAAATGACCAGGTTGCCAACACCGGGAACTGACCATGGCCACTTGCTAATCAATCGCTAGAGGAGCACCAATAATTAGGTCAGTTTTTGGGCTGCTGAAAAGTGATTTTACGCCAGGGTTACCCCATTTGACGTCCTTCGTCAACTAGAGCGTCTTATCCCCGAGTATCACTTGCAACCACTTAATCAAAATATACGAAACAGTTGAGAAACGACAAAAAGTTTTCCCTGACACTTTCCAGTACTAACTCTTAAATAAACCTTCATCTTCTTCAGGGGCCTCCGTGGCTCAGTCGGTCAGCGTGCTAGCGCAGCGTAATGACTCAGGAGCCATTCACCAATGCGGTCGGTTTCCACCCACCATAATGCTGGCTGCCGTCCTATAAGTGAAATATTCTTGAGAACGGCGTAAAACACCAATCAAATAAATAAATCATCTTCTTCATCAATTATTGCTGTTTCGCTATATCGATTATCGAGTGTCCAAACAATAATTTCATCACGAATTTGCTTGCATTGAAACCAGATTTATTATCAATATCGATTATGTTAATCATTCAAGCATTTCTTTTGCAGAACAAGACGTGCAGTGTATGAAGAATGTATCCGTCAAAAACCAAACAAGAAATTCATCAAGGCATTACTTTTCGTGACTGCTTTCTTGACACCAGTATCGGCGAGATTCGATCACTTAACTTTATTATGTCAGGGTACACTTGTGTGCCACCAAAGATCGTTTAGCCAGCAACGTCCATTTACATTGCAACAATGTTTGCAATGTTTTACACAGTTGTGTAACCAGTCACGTTTCCACAAGCCGTTCTTGATCAAAGTCTGCCAGTTCAAAGCTCTGGGTTTTCAGTCATTGTTGGACCTTGAGTATGGCATGAGGTATATCACATATTGTGACAAGACTAAGAAACCGTGGTCTTAGTTACAGGAAATCAAGTTTCCAGCATTCAAAACTTTCAAACATCGATTTGATTTTCTATGGAAGTATTTATCCTATGTTAAAATCTTTGCACCAAACTAGGATTATTCACTGAGGGAACCCTTGGACCAAATTTAAGTCTTCTAACAGAAATTTCGTTTCTTTCCAGAATTGGTGGGGAAATCTTTCAGCAACGTGCGGATGGTCGTGGCGCTTCCCCCGGGCTCTGAACGGTTTCCTCCGTTTCACAATTTTCTCCTGACACACACCTTACTCCAAACCAGCGCTACCAACTAACAGAAATCTCGTACCTGAATCAGAGTATCTCAATGGAACACATGCATCAAACCAAAGTTAGCCGCTGTTAAAATCAAAAATGTTCAAGTATTTACGAAACTTACGATGTCTGTTCACCTTCCGGTTAACGCTTACTTGTAGGACTTTGCAGTTTAGAGAATGTTTTTTCTCTGTTTTTCAGTTCAGTGGGTTAATTTTTTCCCTCCAAATGTTTTCTTCGTCCGCAATCTAACAAAGTCTGTGCTCTTGGTGTGAAAATTTGTACTTAAACGCTAAAATCATATATACACTTGGAATGCACATTACTCAGAGCCGTCATCTAAAGCGGTCATATATTTTCCCTTTAATACACAATGCTTCCCGGACAACAACGCATTTACTCCTCCATTTAATTATGTACTGTATAAACCAAAAGATTTTCACAGGACATGAATGAGAAAACGCTTACAACACTTTAGTAAATGGGAAAAACTTTTTACAACAAAACATTGCATAAAGTTTTTGTAAAAAAATGCAGCGAATTAGGTGTTTGTGAATATACATGTACGTGTATGAGCTAAGGTATATAAAGCATATGTGTGCAAGCTGGCGTGTACAGAGTTGAGGCATACGGACATCAAAACATCCAGGGTGAACCAATGTATGCCCACACCTCAGCGTGGATTGCCGTAAGTTTGCCATGTCTCTCACGTATGTGTCGTCTGTCTGATATCCACGTATTACTCGAATTCCCTCGTTACTCTATACTACAACGTGAAAGGCGCCACCGTTAGTGCTGAAGAAGTGAACTGAATCATTGAACCATTGAAAAACAAATCCGGTTTAAATGGTCACTAATTTGACATTCGAGTCTCCGCCAGTCCCACCCAGGGGGCCTGTCTTCTGCTAAGTGTTGACGATTATGTAACCGATTTAACATTAGGATGCTGTTGGAATAGCAATTTCGGGGAAGAGAAGTTGCTTTGTCGAATGAGACGCGGAGGTTGAGTTTACCGAAAAGACACGCACACAAATGTCGCTGTGATTATACTGGAGGTTTACGTAAGCTGCTCTGGATTTACTCTCAATACTGTAAGTCTTTTACAATCTTCTGTGCTTACACACTAATCAGTCAGCCAAGGATGTCCAATCTCATCCACATGAGCCAGTTGCTAGAGATAAGCAAACAATATATCCTTGAGAATTACCTGGAGTTTTAAAGAGATTATCTCGATGTTTTCAGATTACTCCAAACATATTCTACCAAAGCACTGCGGTGAAAAGTGTTGGACAGTATTGCCATCCTTCACATCATAGCTTCAGCATAATCCAAAATGAGACATAAAATAAAAAGAGTAGATGGCTACGACAGACTTTGGGAAATTGGGGGTGGCGGAGGTGCGTTGGCCGTGTCTGCCACCGGAAGTAGATGTCACCCGATTCTGGAGGCAATGACTGACATATTAATACTTGCATTCTCCTCCTTATCTGATAACGGTCTAGTGGTTGTTTAAAATAACGGACATCAATTTAGTGTCAACTGCCTAAAAGCATAACGGAACCTTTAAGATCAATATATATATATATATATATATATATATATATATATATATATATATATATATATATATATATATATATATATATATATACAGAAAGTTAAAACGTAAATGCTGAAAAATAACCGCTGTAACCAGGCCATTGTCCATTTACTTCAGCTGGAGTGTTATTATCGACGTTCATGTAAATGCTTGAAAGAAAGGCAACTTTTTGGCACCATGTCTTAAGCAGTTATGTTAGTTGTATTTTATTAGATTTAATCGTTGTTTAATGAAAATGCTCAAGAATTTTTCACTGACATAATGGTGATCAGTTTTATGGATGGTGGAAACCCGAGTGCATAAACCATTGACCTTTGGCAAGTAATTTATTAAAAATCACAAGTTTAAAATTACTCAAAATTCAATATTGTCATCAAATGTAATACACATTTACAGGAAGCTGATATAACGACTGACGAAATGCTATCCCCCTCCAGATAACATAATGCCTATGACCAAACCGTTCTTTATAGAAACAAAAAAGGCCAATTCATTTGGATCAGCTGGAAACGAACGCTAACTAATTAATCCCAGTATTCATAAAATTACTAAACACAACGATGCGTCACCCAGACGAATAGGCGAGTTGCCACTGGTGTTTAAAATGTATTACCATTTTCAGCATATAATGTTACAGTGTATGCCCGGTTAATTATTACAACATTGCCTCAGGCGATGCCATTAGTCTAAAGCTAGGGGATTGTAATTAAGGAAATGACTCAGGGGCCTCTTATCAAGGCAATGGCTGTCAGTTCACCTGGAGCTCAGGTTGACCTTGTCACAAGCCGCACGTGTGAAGGTCTGACAGCAACATGCGGATGGTTGTGGGTGTGCCCTTGATTATGCCCGGTTTCCTTCCACCATAATACTGGCCGCCGTCATATAAATGAAATATTCTTGAGTACTGCGTAAAAAATCAGCCCAAATCAAAAAATAAAAATAAATAAATAAAAAAATAAATAAATATAATTAAAGACGTGCACCACAGAGAGCAAAACCACAGTAGCGACGACAGTGTGATAACTGTCAAATGTTCACACGTAACGGTGAAATATGGTCGCTTCTCATTTTACCTCTGTCAAGGTATTACTGTTGAAATGCATTCTAAATGTCTTTGTAGTAATGAGATTGTGGTGATTATGAAGTTTTAAAATGGCCACCTACTCCTTCCAAAGCGCCCCATATCTAAGCTCCCTGCAGGGATACTTAAAGGAAATGTCATTAATTTGTGGGTTTGTGTTTAACCGAGAAGCTGGAAATGTCGAGAGCTTCCGTTTCAAAGCACCCGTGACACAAGCCTCTCTGGAAGGAAGGATTTTACCCCTATATGCATTATTTAGGCTTATCTATGTGTAAGTGTCAACGGCCATCCTTGGAAGAAAAGGTCTGTACTCACGACCCACTGCTATCTCGTCTGACCCCACTAAATCACAACGCATGCCATTTTGAGAGGTCGATTTCAGGCTCCCTTAGTAAATAATAATTCATCCACGTCCTGTCGCCTCTTGGCAAATCGCTCAAAAAATATGACTGGTCTATCCGTGCTATGTCAACTTCGACGTGTTGCCCGTCAATATTGCTTTCCTATGCGGTATTAACAGAAAAATTTGTGCCGAACCTAATAAACCGAAGTTTCCATGATGAGGCCCTTAGCGAATGCTGAATTTGAGCTTAGCATTTTTTAAAAAACTTACTTCGACACGTATGTGGTATAAATAATTTTGAGCAATATCCAAGCCGGGCTGAAAAAGTCCGATTCAAACCTAGTTTCTCAGAGCGCTCTCCACATAACCTTGAAACTATGTACTTTCTGCGATGTTTTTTTGTACGGTGAATACATTTTCCCGCTTGGTTCTTTGGTGTTTGTGTGGGCTTAGAGAAATTTCATTCAAGTCTTTTGATCAAGTATATCCTCTAGCGGTGAAAACAGGCTGTTTATTTAATTCGAGGAAAACGCATCAGTTTGTTCATTATGATTAAATCGTTCAGAACTGTGACTGAGACCTCCGGCAAAAGACCTCCGGAAAAATTCGACCTCTTTTACACCTCCGTGGCTCGTCACTACCAGAAAATATTGAACTGGTCGGACTAAATGTTCACTGATGCAGTTTAAAATGAGAAGTAACAATATCAGAAATAGGTTGTCCAGACAACCTTTGCGCTTGAATTCTAGGCTTTACTTTCACATACATAAACAACAGCATGTTGCCACCAAAGTGTCAAGAACAGCGGAGATACGGCTATTTAAAAATATTCTCTCAGAGGCTGGAAGTGAACACAAAGTGAAAGACAAAGCATGAACTGGCATGACTTTGGATTCTGATTTAATTCATTTGCCTAGAACATTTCCGTCATCAATGAAAACTGTTACTGTTTCTTTGCATAAATCCTCCCATTTATCTTTATTTACACACTTTTCAAGTTCTTTGGCGTTTTGTGTTAAACGTTGTTTTTCACTCGTCTTGTGATTATTGGCCGGGAACATTCATTTTGGTTGATGTCTGGTAAACGAATGTCTGTTTCCACTCTTATCGTTAACACCTCGCTTGTTTGAACGTTTTAAAGATAAGCAGACTGACTCCCCCTACGCCTCGCTCACCTTAAACGATATTAGCGAGAGTCACTTGGTGATAAATGCAGAAATTCCGGAAAAAAGATTTTTACAAATGACGATTGGGTTTATTTTTTTCTGGCAGTAGGTTGGTTTGCTTTTTGAGTTCACACATGAGTTTTGGTGTGGCATTAACGCATTTTACTCATAAAACTTAGAATAAAACCCTAACTGAGCTAAATTGTCAACAAGCCGTATTTCATCCGTTGCGAGTGACCATTTGCCAATTATCAAAGTTGTCGTTGATCTGGTTTTACTCTCTATGCTGTACGTCTGTAAGTCTTATTATATCTTACATTTGTATCTTTATCCATTTGTCAGTTAACCATTATCGTTGCATTCTTGATGGTGACGATAAAATACTCACCGCACGTGTATAAGACTACTTACCTGGAAGGCGTAACACATACCCACAAAAATGCTACCACTCAAACATTCGATAAATCGAAGAAAAACATATGTTAACCCAAGTGCATAGGACTAAAGAATTCTAAGATGGAAAACAATTCAACACATGTCGAACCTTACAAAATTCAATAAATCGAAGAAAAACAAAACGACCAATAGTCTAAAACGTGCTTTTTGGTTAACAGATTGGCAATTACCAATGCAGACATGCCAGTGAACAATGGTTGTAAGAAAATCAATGAAAAACGCATGTATTATAAGACAGTTCGAAGACAACGATAGACTAGCGCCAACAAGTTTCATTAGTAAAAGGTCCTCTTAATCATTACCGTATTCGCTGATATTTTGAAGTGACGTCTGTGTCATTATGTGACGCTAGCCTGACAGGATTTATAAACATGCTATTCCCTCCCAACAATAGATCGACTATAATTTATGCCACCAAGAGGACAGATTAACAAGCGCAGCACTGGTCTATGCATGACCAATTAGCAATAATACTTGGCCGAGGTGGTAAGCGTGCCCACGCGGCAAATCACTCAGGTGTCTCTTACTAATGCGGTCGCTGTGAGTCCAATTCCTGCTCATGCTTTCTCCCTTTCATGTTGTACGCGGGAACTCACAATAGCCGCATTGGTAAGAGGTTATTGATCCGTGCTGGCACGCTAACTACCTCGGCCACGGATAATGTAATTCTTCACTTAAATAACGGCGGGCAGGAGTCTAGGAAATTAGAGTATCCGGAATAAACCAGCGACATTTGTTGAGTAACTGGTGGAATCTCTCACGTGAATCACGTTTGGTTTTCAGTTTAAGAGCGAGCTCAATGCGTGGGCAATATTGGTTGTAGTGTTTATTGGTTGGGCTAAAATTTGCAAATCGTGTGTGTGTGTGTGGAGGGGGGGGGGGTCTTTTCTTTGTCAGAGAGGATACTGTTGTTTTTCATCATATGGTATAACACATTGTCACTTATACCTGTTGACATAGTATACATTTACAGCAGTATTGCAACACAGCTCACACGATTGCACGATTCATTGTTATATGTGACATGGACAATAAATGTCTAGTGGTCATTCCACGGCTAACACAAAAGATATTGGTGGAAGGCACACTATATTGTACCAACTGCAGGCAAGACCACGTTAAATTACCCCACGAGCTCCGACGGCCGGCTTAATATTGCGAGAAGAGGAGAGGCAATGGTGACTCGGATCACCTGTCTAAGGCAGTGGTTAATACAACACTCCGTTACGCATGAAAGAATGTTGGCCGATAATTAAAAGATAATTTCAATCTCCCAACCCTACATGCACACCGCACAAGTAATATGTTTGTCCGATAAATAGAATTTGATGAGATATTTTATAACATTTGCAGCTGGTCATATGCTGCTGACAGAGAAGTTTGATGGTTTCCACACACGTGTGTGATAACATGAGTAAATACATGCATGTCGCTATAAGTAGCACCGTAGTCCTAAGTAATTACAAGACATAACGAGAAACGCGGCATGCTTAGGTTTGGCGTTTGTTAATCACTTGTTGATTCTGAGAGACTGGCGTAACCTTCAGTTAACCATTAAAATAATCTTTGCAGATACGTACAAACTGGCACTCCGAAGAATGTATAGCCCCAAATACAAGCTACGGCCATGAAAATATATCAGAAAAAAACGGAATATCCACGTCGTACATGGAATACAGCGTTTGAATCGCTAACTTTGAGAATGTATCTCAAGCGATTTCTATCCATCTTTAACGCACCCGACATGCGCCCGTAGATTTCATTTGTATATGTAACTTATAACATAAAAAACATGTCCAATGAGTCTTCTAAAACGGGATGGTTTCCCACTTTTGACATGGATAATCCACACACTGGTTTTTAAGAGACGATTGCCCAGCACCCGGTCCCTTAGACTTCACAGACCTATAATAAGAATTCTAGAACGTTTCCTAGGACATTCAGTGAAAAGTCCACCGTGGCTAGGAATCGTGAAGAAGCGATTGGCGTCTATGAGGATTTCACACTCAAAATAACTTAATATCTTTGAAGGTTAAAACAGAACATAAAACGTGAAACCATGGTCTTGAGAGTGTTAAAGGAAGGTATTTTTAGAAAAAAGTTTTCATTTAAAGCTCACCGTGACAGGAAGGATGAAAAAATCGTTGCGTGAGAACGCAAAGATATTATGTTCGTCTACCGTCTTGGGCGTCGTAAGTCCGTAACTTTTCCAAGTAATTCCAGCAATTCTACTTCAAAGAGATCAAAACATAGCTGGTCAAAGGGCGGAATTCGCGGTACCCAGTTCGGCGATGAAGCCAGCAGACTGCAACGAATTGTGATGGAACACGTTTGCTACTTCTCATTCCCCTAATTAAAGCACACGTTAACTCTTTCCTGCTTTTGACTGAGCTGGCGACAACTTTTTCGAACGATATTAACTGAGGCATACGGTTAATGAGCGTCGACCTCAGCACGTGATTGCAGATTTATTCATGATATCAGTAAGATAAAACACTAATTGAACAAAGTAATCATATAAAATGGCAAGACATAAGTGTTAGAATGTGCATTCATGATTTGACAAATTTTGCATTTCCCAAATCATGTTTTTTTTAGAAGCATGTAAGGCTATCTAATCTTGTTTCGACAAACACGAAAGTTTTATGTCATCGCCTGGTCAAAGAGCCTGGTCCCAAATATCTCGCATGTTTGAAGAGTATGGATTACTCCGGCCTCTTAGAGTCCACGCAATTCTGACAAATGTTGAGTACATTGAACCCAAGGCAAAGGGGGGTAATTTATTTGTTAGTGTCACTTGAACTGTTATCACATTCACTTTTCTCCAGAACAGTCCTGAAATCGTCTAATTAGGGTACCAGGGAGTTCTTTTACAGACCTATCTCATGCCTAAGCATCAAGCGTACTTTGGTATGGTAACGTATTTCTTTTACCGGGCATGCGCATACACCTAGTGATTGTTGCGACTGTGATATACTATGCACCCAAGAGAGCACACGTATTTTATAACTTCAAGCAAATGGGAAAACAGCCCTGAAGCAAAGACCGTATGGAAAGAAATCTGTACTTACCAGATCCAACCGGTCCAAATATGACAAGGAACACAGCAAGCAGGTATCTGTTATCCATCTTTCAATAATTCTCAACCAACCGAGACAAGCACGATTCAAACGGTTCACAGTACTACTGCTAAAGGTTGTTGTTTAAAGAAAACGCACAAATGAACTTGGGTTCATTAGACGCCGTCTTTTCCGTGAAGAACAATAAGCATTGTTCAAAGCGCCTTTTCGCTTTAGCTAATTGACCGTCAAAGCGGGAAGTGGGATTAATCACAATTGAAGATCTTCCGTTTATCGTTTCTTGCTATCCCCAACCTTAAAGAATGCCGTCTTCGTAACTTGGAGAGATAAACAATGCAGACATTTACTCTTCTTCAGTTGTAAAAATTATATTACAATTATCGTATTGAAACGGTTTTTAATTTAGAAATCCGTTGTTTGTAAAAGATTCCCTCTGTTGGAAATGAGTAAAAATCCGTTTTCGTCAATCTAAGGACTTCACTCCAAAGTCGGTAAAATAAATCCATGCGGTTTTAGCAAGTGAAGAAAATGATCCCTATTCTCAACAATTCTCTACAACGCTGCTATTAGCGCTGGTTCGGCTATGTTGATTCCACTGTGACCGTAAGCTTGTATGCTTCTAGTTGCCATTGCTCCTCTTCCATCGAGCAAAGAGAGGCGTCTGTTCGCAACCGTCTAGTCGATCACCTCTTCAACGGTGGATTACGGCGATACAGCGGGCACTAGACAGGGTCAGCCGGCGAACCAGGACGGACTCTATCGACGAGCACCTGACTTGTACCGCTCGATGACGCTCTCGTCATTCTGCAGCCAAAGCGACCGCCTGTTTGCTGCTCGAGACATCGGGATCTAAGAGTTAGTCTCCGCGGCACTGGTAATTACGTGAGTTGGAAGGCGTCTCCTGCAGTTGTTTGACCGATGCGGGCAATGCGGGCAATTTACCTGCCTGTGGCGAAGGAATCCCCGTCATTCATTACAGCCTGAAGAAGTGCTCCACTACGAAGGGTATTCTCGCACGGCAGTGGACATGGTGTTAAGCACCCACTCTACAAGACGTTGACACTGGACACGTTCCAAGGAATTGCATTCAGTTACAACTGTGATTTTTGCTGCTAGGAAGAAATGGGGGCCTCCGTGGCTCAGTTGGCTAACGCGCTAGCGCAGCGTAATGGCCAAGGAGTATCTCACCAATGCGGTCGCTATGAGTTCAAGTTCAGCTCATGCTGGCTTCCTCTGATGTCGCATGTGGGAAGGTCTTCCAGCAACCTGCGAATGGTCGTGGGTTTCCCCCGGTTTCCACCCATCATAATGATGGCCGCTGTCGTATAAGTGAAATATTCTTGAGTACGGCGTAAAAACACCAATCAAATAAATCAAATAAATAAATAGGAAGTAATGGTTTACACCGGCAGAGTGACTTATCTCCTATAAAAAAAATAGTCAGACAACGAAATACCATATTTTATGTTTGCGATTTGCACATTGAGCAATATATGACATATAATTTCCTTGAAAGCCGACGTGTCAAGGGACTCACGCTGTACTCAAGGATATATTAGGGAACCGGCCACAGTCCGGGGATAACTCATGACCATCTTCAAGTCCACGGATCTACCCAGTTTCCACTCCCCATAAATCTGACTGTCGTAATGTAAGAACATTATTCTTTATTGTGGCGTCAAACCAAAATCGAATCGATAAATCCTTCATCTAAACATTGTCAGGAACGGAATCTTAATCGTAACACATCGATAGTTAAATGGTAATATCCAACTGGAGTATTGTAGGCAACATGCTTACCCCAAATGGGTACAGGTAGGTTTTCCTACACAACGGCGGTTCTGGTTCAAGCTGACTTTCTCGTTGTTTTCTTTGAACATGTAATATCTTTCAGGTTTGCTCACACAAGGTCACCACAAAAGCAGGAATGAACACGTTCTATGGTATATATAGGTGTATGATTATAACAGTTTTTTTTTGCCTCTTTTCTTTGTGCCTTGCTGATAATAAGCGATCAACAGCAATCATCACACCGTTTACGTCGCATGATCTGAAGTTCACTGGAGATACCAACTTATCGCCTACTACTTATTACATAAACCAAGGTGCACATGGGAACATCTGTGTGCCTAACTTGAGAGAATTTCATGTCAATTAAGTGTTAATAGCAGATTGTTTAGCCAACTCCCAATCTAAAGAACTGTCCACGGTCGAATTTAAAAAAAAATATTGCGGCCTAAGTAAAACACCAGTAAAATTTATTTTTTTGTTTGATTGATTGATGTTTGTTCCGTACTGAAGAATATTAAAAAATAAACTAAGATATTCTTCACTTTGTCAATACAGACACAACATGGACGTCGGCGGAACAATTAGCCTAATCATGAAAATGCACAAAACTTCCAGATTTCATACCTCTGACTAGCTTACAAAATCACTCTAATAACTTATGTATTATAGTTACCTCGCTAACAGATTTGCAAGGATAAATCTTGCAAAGATAAATTCATTCCTGTGTAATTTCCCTGTAAAATAACGGCAATAAGTCTAACCACTTGAGACAAAACTTCAGAGGTCATTGAAAAAGGATATGAAAAACATTAACTAACAGTGGAGATATTTGGAGTGGGGCTGCATAAACCAAATGACGTGAAAAACTTAATAAGTATGTAAGATAAATACAATAAGAAGTTTTTTCTTTCGAACAAATGGGGTTCAATGTCGTTCTTCACAATTTTTCAGTCACATGACGACAAGGAGTCATTAGGTGAGTGTACATACACTGTGCATTCTTGTGGCGGGGCAAGCCCATGCCGCCAGAGTTCAGCCTCCACTGAAATATCACACCGAAGGTACCAGACATGACACCCCACCTATCCACATTATACACAGTTTCAAGCAATTCCGTTTCCTTGCTCAGCCTCTCAATACCGAGCTACAAACGAGGCAGCAACAAGTCCGCCTACCATTTTTAAAGTCTTTGATCTTTTTGAAATCTTTTATGTTTTGATCATAAATGAAACTGCCAGCAGGAATATTGTGACTAAAAATAGAGAAAAATGATAGGGTACGAAGAATGGGCAACTTTTATTGATGTCTGTCTTTTAGAGGACGTGTAATTTGCGATTATTTAAGAACTTACCTAAATAGTTCGGGGTAAAATCCTAATTGAAATTCAGGCATTTTGATAAGAGGATGTGTTTCACCACTTACGAGTGAACATTTGACAACAATCACATTCCATGCGACTGTTTTTATCTCGTGCTGTCGTAACAAAGTTTCCATGACCAGAATTACATGTTTGGTTAGTCTCATACATCACTGATACAGACACGACCCTGTGGTTTTGTTAACGATGAAGTCAGACACGGAGAGCTATCATGCAAATCGCAACAAAGAAAACCAAAGAACTGTCTTCCAAGCCATTTGGTTGCACTCCTTCAAAGAAGCTTATATTTAAAAGCAGTTTGTGACAACTGCTTTATATGTCATAAAATATATTTCGCCTGATTTTACCAGTGCAAAATGATGAAAGAAAAACAATGTCCGTACAGTGAAAGTTGTATCTTGGAATTTTTTTTGATGCTGCGATTTTCCGTTTTTTTCCGTTGCCTTTGTTGGGTCATAAAAACACGTTAAACCCTCAAAGAGATCCGACTGTTTTGACCCTAAACGGTCTCTATCTGAATCCTTTACAACTTCACGATGTTGAAAATCTCCGTCTTTCCGGTTGCCTCTGTTTGGGTCAGAGGAAAAACACATTATGCCCTGAAGGAGATCCGACATTCCCATCGAGGTTAAACAACTGCTCGTTTCTGCCTCAATTAACAGACAGTTTTGACTTAAACGGTTTTTAACTGGATGATACAATGACACAGTGTGGCATCCTCTGGGCCAACCTCCTTTCACTACTGGTCACTTGCTGTCACTGATAATACACGACACGTTGCCAGGATTCTGGAGTACAGGGGAAGCCTTCACCGCCCGTCCTTTACAGATGTATTGGCAACCACCAAGTGCTAGGTTGCGAACGTCGCAAATGACAAGGCTGGTAAGGAAATCATCTTCATCGTACCAAATATTCCTAAAATGTGTCATCTGGGCGTCTTTAGAACAGGTTTCACTGCACAAAACCGGTGTTATTCCTGTGAAGCTGCAATTTATGAAACTTTCTTTCACCTTTTGCAAGTTTGTGACGTTTTATTTACATGTTGCATTTAACATCACTGCATTTTCTTATACTTAATTCTGCGTTAGACATTTATATCAACAGCTACAATAAAACCCTAACTGAGGTAAATAGGTAAGAGTCAGTGTTTCTTCTGGTATATGCGGCTATTTGTCAGCTATCACACTGTAGTCGATACGCTGATTTTCATATATTTGTTGTAATATTTCATTTCATATTGTTTGTTTATCTTTATGATAAGTGATGTTTGATCATCGCGCGAGTTGTACGCGCTTGCTTGGTACTGATTGTCTCAAGTTTACAATGCTTAATACAATGCAACAGAGAGTAAATCACAAAATATACCTACCTAGTCACAATATCCTGATACGGGTTTTTTTTATGAGGTATTCCGTAATAGCTTGTGCCAAGCAAAACCCAGATTGCTTATTTTACCATTTTGCTAAGAAATTGCATTCACAACAAAAGTAAATCAGTAAACACTCAATAAACAACAGAAAGTCCTTATCTGAAGAGTTTAGTATGGACAATGATGTCACTGTTTCGTCCGAAAACTAATTATAAAATCGCTATGCTGGAACATTCTTCTCTTTAAAAAAGGGAAAACAAAAGAAAAATGAATGAGGTGTTTGAACGTGTGAGGGATACGTCTCACCATTAACCAACTATCCCCTGCCATCGCTGCTCTGTTTTCACTCTCTATGCTGCGGTCTGTTGTATTCTATATATTACCCATATATAATAATTGAAATCTTCTTGAGCACATTTGGCCAAATGAGGTGAAGAAAATCTTTTGCAGTTCTAACTGCACCTTTGTAAAATCGATTCTTCTAATGTTAGATGGAACAAAGACAATAATACCAGTACAAATTTAAGTACAGGGACCTACGCAGATTACGATGGCAATAAACCATTAACCATTTATTGGAAAAATCAAAATCGACATGACGCCTGAGTTTATTATTTTCCTCAGACATGTTCGTGTGGTAACTCATCTATTTACGATCCAGAACATTTCATTTATGACAGCGATCTGCCTAAATAGGTTAGTTATGGCGGAATCAAGCTTACTAAAACCTGATCAAATATTTCAGTAAGTATCTAACATACATTCGAGGAAAAACTCACATCTGAGCCAGTGAGGACTATATTACAACAAATAACCCATATTCTGGCAAGGGTTGCCTGAAATCTGCTGCGAAAACCCATTTATACCCGTGTTTGACTGAGTGAGTGAGTGAGTGCTTGGGGTTTAACATCGTACTTAACAATTTTTCAGTCATATAAAGACGAAAGATTCCTTAGAGTACATGTAATGTGCCTCCTTCTTGCAGGACGATTTCCACCGCTCTTCTATTTCGTGCTACTTCACTGAGACGCCTTACCGAAGGCCAGTAAGGCGACCCGCCGGAGCCATTATGCTGATATGGGTCAACCAGTCGTTGCACTAGCCCCTTCATGCTGATCACCAAGTGAGGAAGCTACAACTTCTTCTCTTAAGGTCTTAGGTGTGACTCGATCCAGGATTGATCCTGGATTTACCACTTCCGAAGCGGACGCTCTACCAACTGTCCTATCGGGGCCGGTTTTGACTTTCGAGGTGAGTGATGCACACCTCGTAACTTGAACCGCAGCTCTCTTTTGTCGGGAGACAGAAGTCACACTTACAGTGTCCTTTACATCGGATCAAGTCTGACATAAATTCTCAGCCTGACGCTTGACTGGTTTGTCTGGGGAAAAACACTTGTTGACAATATCAGGGTTAATCTACTGGTCTGAAGCTCCTGATCTTAGATGATATCTGGCGATTTGCTCCCAAAAGCTGATTAAAACCGTCGTTATGTTTTGACGTTAACGATGCATAGGATAAGAAAAGCAACCAAAGGATTAACTCTGATCTTCTTCGGCGACATTAAATTACACCTCACAAAAAACCCGAGAGGCGATATTTTACGTGAAAAGCTAAAATTGATTTTATTTGTAAGCCGGATTAGATTCGGAAAATGATACCGCTTTGGCGGGATACAGCACGTGGTGTGATTTGGGAGCTGTTAAAAACAGATTATCTTCAGTTAAAGCAGAAGTTTGGCACACCTTAGAGGGTAAATTCCCGCTCGTCTGCCCAACTTCTTTGAAGCGCTGTGATTTGCTGCAATAATGTAGGAGAAATTGCACATAAAAGCGTTTGTCAAAGGTGGGATATCTCCGACAGCCATTGATCTGTTCTTGTGTGATATGTCAGAGGCTACAGCGTCGATGTACCGGTTTGCGTGTTGTCATGATTACAGCAAATGTTTTAATACCAAACATATCGAGTAGATGGTTGGATATATGAAACAATCATTGATTTACAGTGACATCATTTACCTCTCCAGACGTAAGTGGGAGGATCTGCCAGGAACCTGCAAATGGTCTTGGGTTTTCTCCGGGCTGTGTCCGGTTTCCTCCCACCATAATGCTGGCCGCGTCGTGTAAGTGAAATATTCTTGAGTACGGCGTATAACTCCATTCAAATAAATAAATAAATACAACATCATTTATTGAGTAATATAACTGATATATATCCTGGCTGACTGACTGACGGACGACCGTTTGAATATTTACTTATGTAGTTGATTGGTGTCTTACGCCGTACTCAAGAATATTTCACTTATACGACGGCGGCCAGCATTATGGTTTGAGAAAACCGGGCAGAGCCCGGGGGAAAACCCACGACCATCAGCAGGTTGTTGGAAAACCTTCCCACGTACGCCAGGAAAGGGAGGCCTGCATGAGTTGGACTTGAACTCACAGCGAGCGCATTGGTGAGCGGCTCCTGGGTCATTACGCTGCGCTAGTGTGCTAACCGAGCAACGTGGGCTCCTCCGCTTTGAATAAAGCATAATGTCTGATTTCTGGTTCCTTAAAGAATGAGAATGACATTCGCTAAGTTTGATCAAGCCAAGTGTAATGAATGCCTTGGAGAGTGGTCACGCGAAAATCCCCAGCTATGTTATATACTGGAGACACCGCCAGTTAAATTTCCTTCTCACAGACTATTTCAATAAAGGTAAAGGTCTTTCCAACATTCTGAGCTCTGTTTATTCAAACCAAGAAGATATTTATAATAACACAAACAACAGAGAACCCGACCACGTCCCTCCAACTGTATAGTCACGCGTTTGGCATCATACTAACACCATCGTTTTACTCGACGACGTCATGCCTGTTTCAATCAACATGCCACGTTAAAGACACTGTCAGGTATGTTAAACGGAAGCTACAGCCGAATTTTCTGTATCGTTGACACATTCAATGAACAAGACCCCATGGACACGCACCAACTAACATTATACAACGCATATCATTTTGAACAATTCTGTTATTTGTAATCTCCAAAGAAATTCTTTGTTTATTTTTTTCAAATCAGTTTTTCCTCTCTCTGAAGGAGTACTTTCTACCTATCAAAATCTAGTTCACAATCGGTGCGCATAAATCCGCAGTCTGATTTGGCTCGTTTCATTGTCTTTGTTTGCGAATGACTTCATCTGGGGACTATTGGACGCAATACATCTCTGCGTATTAGTTCACAGGTTATCCATATGGTATTACCGGACGCAACAAATCTTTTCTCATAAGCTCATAGGTTATCCACGGAATCCACTTTATCACCAGGCTAACAGCTAGGCTCACCAGAGAGCAGACACAAAGGTTGACAATAGGCACATCTTGTCTGGACAGTCTCAGAAACACTCCATTGACGGATGACAGTCTCTGCTCAGCATGGTCACCCTTTTCTCGCCATACACACAGCTAATATCTTTATTGATATCGAGGGTCAGTTGTTCAGTACCCTGATTTAAATAAAAGCGTACGCCGTTATACAAATGTTTTAATTACATAACTAGTGTTAGTCTGGGGATCCAAATTCCTCCACATCTAAACCTGACCACAGCCATATATTAGTAAATGAACAGTTCTTGTTTACGGCGTTAAACACCAATAACATAATGTCAAACCCCAAAAATGAATAAGTTAGGAGGAAGATTAGGCCTACACCCAAATCAAGACCTCCCTGCAACTTTGCATTGATTAAAATTGATAACATGACGGTGATATTGATTTGCCCAATTTGCTCAAGTTTGCTTAATTTGAGCTACGATTTCATGATGTTGAAACATCACCAAAAATAAAAAGGTGTACTTTTTGAATTTCTCGTGGAGTGCTTTATTGATGCATGGTCTATTCATTTGGTCTAGTGTTATTTTCGTTTAAAGTTTGCATGTGAGATGACTTACTGACCTATACACCAGTCACAAATATCCAACAACGAGGGTTTTGTTGAGTATGAAAGAAGCCCGACGAGAACACCTGGAACAGAAATCGCGGAAGACGAAGAAAACGAAACGACTGTCCTTCAACAAATTTGGTCACCCGTGACTGCTTAAGTAAAGGCTTAAGTATATGTGCACTACGTAACATTTGATCTTGTTGACATATAACGACACTTCATATCACACTTTGATTGCATACCTTTGCAAAAGTCCGTCAGTATTATATTTCGAGTGTTACGCCAGTGTAAAGGGAAAAAATAAAAACAATGTCCATACATTGAGAGCTGCGCGTCGGAATTTCACGATGTTGAAAATCTACACCTTTCCGGTTGCATCTGTTTTGGGTCCTATGACATACACGTTACGCCTGGCACGAATCCGGCATTCGCGTCGAGATTATACCACTGCTGGTATAGGCCTCAATTAACAGACCGTTTTGACTTAAACGGTCTCTAACTGAACCCACTACAATGATAACATGCGATATCCTCTGGGTCAACCCCCTTTCATTATTGGTCACTTGCTGTCACTGATAATACACGACACGTTACCAGGATTCTAGAGTACAGGGGAAGCCTTCACCGTCTGTCCATTACGAATCTATTGGCCACACAAAGTGCTAGGTTGCAAACGTCGCAAATGACACGGCTGGTAAGGAAATCATCGTTATAGTACCCAACATTCCTAAAATGTGTCATCTAGAACTCTTGATTTTGACGCTGCACAAAACCGGTGCTATTCCTGTTCAGCTGAGATTTATGACAGTTTTTGTCAGGTTTTGCAAGTTTATGACGTCCTACACATATAATGCAATTAACATCACTGCATGTATTTTTACCTAATTTTTCTTAAGCCATGGTGCTTAGGCATTTATCAGCTGTTACAAAAAAACTTTAACTGAGGCAAACCGAAAAAAGAGGCAGTGTGTCATCTGTTATTTGCTACCATTTTTCAACTCTCACGCTGTCGTCTTTGCTCTGCTTTTACCCTATTTGCTGCAGTCTCTTATATTGTTGTTTTTTTTTTGTTTTTTTTTTTTTGATTTTATAATGAACAATTTTTAATCATCTCAATACGAAGTTTTGTGATTTCATGCTTGCCAACAAACCTTAACGCAATGCCGGAGAAATGAAATCGCAAGTAAATCACTACCTAATCACACTATCCTGATACGGGTACGACCAGCACTTCACGTAATATGTAGTAATGTCACGTGACAAGCAAAACACCACAGGACAATCAGCATGTAATCAACAAACAACAGAAATTCTGTATCTGAGGAATTTAGCATGAGGACTCATGTTATCTGTTTCGTTTGTAAACTGGTTAGAATATAACATTCTTCCCCTTAAGAACGGGAAAACAAGAGTAAAATGAGCGAAGAATCTTCACGGGGATATGTCCATTAGCCAACTATCTCTCTGCCGTCGATAATTTGCTTTCCCTCTTTACCCTGCAGTCTGCTGGTTTCTATATTTTACGGCAGTCGTATAAGTAAAATGTTTTTGAGTACGGCACAAAACACCAATGAACTAAAAAAATAAATATTCTATATTTAGAATGTGTACTACTTTTTACGATCTTTCTGTATCGATTGGAAAAATCATAAATAAATATTACACCGGATCTAAAATCTTAAGACACGTAATATGCATGTTGTTCAGTACGTTAATGTCGACATGACGCCTGGGTTTATTGTTTTATTCAGACAGGTTCGTGTGTTATCTCATCTACTTACGATGTATTTACCACCCGGAACATTTTACTTTATGACAGTGGCCTGTCCAAAATGATTAGCAAAGACAGAATCGAGCTCACTAAAACTTGCTACAATACTTCACTAAATATCTACATCCGGGTGAAAACTATGAAAGCCAGAGAGAACTTGATTAGAACACATAACCTATAGTCTGACAGTGTGTATCTGTCGTCTGTTATACAAACGCCATTATAAATGTGTTTGACTTTCGTGGTAAGCGATGCAAACAAAGAAGCGTAACTTGAACGACAGTTCTCAGTTTTACCTCGTCAGGAGACACTAGTAGAAGTCACACTGATAATGTCCTTTATCTCGGATCAAGTCTCACGTAAATTCTCATTCTGAGACTTGACAGGATTGTTTAAGGAAAAACGATTGTTGACAATATCAAGCTGATTAAATTTGGAGGGAGATTACACCTGAATTAGTAATATCCTCGCAATATTGCAGTTGGTGTTATTGGCTATACGACGGCAATTTCGATTTGCTCAATTTGTTCATGATACGATATCATACTCTTGTGACATCACAAAAATCAAAAAGGGTATCCTGTTTAAATGTCTCAGGGAATACCTTTTTGTTGGGTATACTCATTTGTTTAATGTTATCTTGTCGTTTAAAGTTTGCATGCTAATGACTTGCTGGCCTATACACCAGTCACAAATATCCAACCAAGAGGGTTTTGCTGACGATGAATGAATTCCGATGCTAAAACTTGGCATAAATATCACAAAAAAACGGAGAAAACCAAACAACTGTGTTCCAACACTTGGCTACAGGTAACTGTTTCAGAAAAGGTTTTGTGTGAAAATGGCTATTGACTTCTGCTTTATATGTGCACTTTGTAATTCTTGATTAGAATTCACTTTCTCACAATACCACATTAAGACTTTTCGCGTTTTGAATGGATACCTCATATATTAATATAATACATGAGGTATGAATTCAAATCATTTTAAATGTGATACCAGTTTAAAGGGAAAAAAGAAAAGGTATGTCCGTAAGCGTGCACTGAAAGGTGCACGTCGGAATTTCACGATGTTGAAAACCTCCGTCTTTCCGGTTGCCTCTGTTTGGGTCCAATGAAAAACCCCTTATGCCCTGCAGGTGATCCGACATTCCCGTCGAGGTTATACCACTACTCGTATAGGCCTCCATTAACAGACATTTTTGACTCAAACGGTCTCTAACTCAAACAGCTACAATGATACGGTGTGATATCCTCGGGGTCAACCCCCTTTTATTATTGGTCACTTGCTGTCACTGATAATACACGACACGTTGCCAGGATTCTAGAGTACAGGGGAAGCCTTCAGAGTCCGTCCATTACGGACGTATTAGCAGCACCAAGTGCTTGGTTGCGAACCTCACAAATGACAAGGCTGGTAAGGAAATCATCTTCATCGTACCAAATATTTTCGAAATGTGTCATCTAGAACTCTTGATTTTAGAACAGGTGTCGGTGTACAAAACCGGTTTTGTGGTGATTTACTTTTTTCCTGCTATGTTGTTTTACTTCTGAAGATTTAGAAAAGTTTCTCTGATGTTGTACTTATATATTGCAATTAATATTACTGCATATTTTTTTTACCTTTTTCTGCTTAAGACATGTTGCTAAGGGCTGTTTCATATGCCACTATTTAAGCGTTTACATGACGCTGCCCAAATCCAGTATTATACTGGTTCATTTATTTTACGTACGCGATTTTATCCTTGAAAAACTTTTTGGTAACTTTTATAGTACTGGCAAATTTGATTCTTGAATATACACTTATAACTGGCATGTATATGAGGTATTTAATATGTGAAATGTTACTGTTTCATTTGAAACCTACAGTATTACTGACATAGACCATTCTTCACTTAAGCATAGAGAGGAAAAACAGGTGATACGGGTCAATGGAGGTTCTTGGCGTATGAACGTCCATTAATCAACTACAATGTTGCCTTTACTGCCCTGGTTTCACTCTGTATATCGTAGTCTTTTATATTTTATATTCTGAATATGTACGATTTTTTTTCTATCGCTCTTTACTTAGAAACTTTACTTTAATTTGGTCAATTGATGAGAAGGCAATATTTTTCGGTTCAAATTTCATCTATGTACAATGGATTTTGTAATGCTATATACAGTGTATATACTACAGTGTAAACACTGTTACGGTATAGGGGCCTACACAGATTACGTTGACAATAAACCATTAAACATATATTGAAAAAATCTTATAAAAGTATAACCTCTTGTCTAAAATTTTAAGACACATATTTTGGTATCCAGTTCTGTCTGAAGGAATAGAATTGTTTAGGTGTTTTTGTGCATCCTCACAACTTAACGTCAAAACTTGCGTGTTGTTAAGTAGGATGGTATCGACACGACTCCTAAGTTCTTTGTTTTATGCAGGCAGATGTGTTAACTCATCTATTTACGATGTATTTACGATCCAGAACATTTTATTTTATGACAGTGGTCTGCCCCAAATAGTTAGCAAAGACTGAGCAGGGCTCACTTCACCAAATATCTGACATACATCCGGGTACAAACTCACATCTGAGGCAGTGAAAACTGTATTTAACACATAACCTATAGCCTCGCAACGGATATCTGAAGTATGCTGCGCATGCCCAATTATGCCTGTGATTGACTTTCATGATTAGCGATGTACACAAATGGGCATAATTTGAACGACAGCTCACAGCTTCACCTCGTCAGGTGATAAAAGTCATACTGGCAATGTCCTTTATCTCAGATCAAGTCTCACATAAATTCTCATGTTTAAACTTGACAGGATTGTTTGGGGGAAAACGCTTGCTGTCAATATCAGAGTTAAGCAACTGGTCTGACGCCCCTGATCTTAGATGATAACAGGCGATTTGCTCCCACAAACTGGTTAAAGCCGTCATTATGTTTTGGCGTTAACGATGCGTAGGTTGAGAAAAAACAACCACGGGATTTAGTCCGATTTTCTTCGGCGACATTACATTACATCACACGAAAAACCCGAGAGGCGATATTTTACGTCAAAAGCTAAAATTGGATTTATGTTTAAGCCGGATTAGATCCGGGAAATGATGACGCTTGGCACACCATAGAGCGTAGATTACCGCTCATCTGTCCAACTCGATCTGAACTTCTGTGAAGGGCTATGATTTGCGGGCATAATGGAGAAAAAAAAGTGCACATAAAACGCGTTTGTCAAAGGTGGATCATCTTCGGCACTCATTGGTCTGTTCTTGTGTAATATGACTGGGGACTTTGCGACGCTGTGCCGGTCTGTGTGCTTGCATGATTACGGCGAAGGCTTTGATGCCAAACATATTGAGTAGACGGTTGGATATATGAAGCGATCAAATGTGGTTAAGAGTGACCGCAGTGACATTTGCTGATGCATATGCTTGATCTATCTGACTGGCTGACAGACGGACGATGACTTATTGCACCGTAGGACGTCTGATATATCATTCCTAAAGGAATACCGCTTAGACACGCGCAACGTTATTGAGGTAAACTGCAAACGAATGTCGAGGGCAGTGCTCAGGCACAAATACCTTGGCTCAGTTATTTCCTGCTGATGCCAGATTACCTTCTTTGGAATTATGGGTGAGAAAGTCTGAAATGCCTGTCCTACTTTCGTACCCTGTGGCTATGGGAACAATGTTCTTTCCTGTATCACCTGACATGATTGATTAAGTGGTCCTTTTATGGGGTTTCCACATGTATTTTTCCTGGATTCAGGTGATAGGCTTAACAATAATTTCATTGAGTATAGTGTACCATTGGAAAAAGTTGTCTCAATTTACACAGGCATTTTGTTGTAGAATGTTGTAGGTAAACTGATCAAAACTGAAGATAATCCGAAGTGGTTTCCTAAACGATGACCAATTAGTGAAGCTACTGAGGAACATAGATATAGATGGTGTTACGACCCAAACTGTCTGTATTATAAAGAGATGGCTTGTTCGAAATACACGACAGTTTAGGCGCACAAAAAAGTAACCAAAACCAGCAGGGTTTATTTTACAACAATTTATTAGGTTTATCAAGAACAGATAACAAGACTTTTACAAATACTAAAGTACTTAAGTTTAACAAGAAAGGATAGCAATATCTATACAAATACTAAAGTACTTACATGTACAACGGTGTCCAGTCCAAACGGACGCATATATTACACAATGCGGAAAACCATACAGGCATAAATGCAGAAATAAGAGGGAAAATCCACAGTATAACTGAATGTATGACGAAATATACACAAAATTCCACAGACAGGGTCCGTCTACTAATAAACACTGTGTACACAAGAGCACAAATTAAATATACAAGTTCAGACTGAACAAGTGCTCGGTGGAGATATAATATAACAAAGCCAGAGGCTATAAAGACACCAAAATTCAACACAAACGGACTACTAAAGTAATACACAGCCGAAAGCATCCAAAACTCTCAATAATTCTCCTTTCTCCTCCTTTGACCTGCTTTCATAGGTCTTATACAGACTGGTGGAATTTTCTAGAATAAGAAAATTCCTGAACACTTGTTGTAAACAAACAGGCCCCGAACTGTGGGTATTCTGGAACATTCTAAGGCAGAGGCAGACAGCAGGCCTTGAACTCAGCATATGTAATCAGTGGGAAGCTAAATTTAGAAGTTGACGGCAGTTGTGCACATAACAATGGTTTATCTTTCACCTTGTTTTATGTCTGATGTTACATGTCGAACGATAACACACCATGTAGACTCAACCTTGGGTTGTATTTTCACTAATCATGTAAATACTGAAAGAGTAGGCCACGGATTATCCAGAATTAGATTAAAAAAGAATAGTGTGATGTTAATTGCAAACTATTCATCTAGAAATCCTCAAAATACAGTGCTGACAACACATTTAATGAACAATGTCTAGTTATATTTATACGCACCAAATGTTGTTACACCACGTACAGCACGTTCGGAAAATGGCTTCATTTCTTCCGTGAAAAGTATTCTTTCTATATGTTTTTTAAGATCAGTTCTATTTTACCGTCTTTCTTGTAGAGCTTTGAGTGAGTGAGTGCTTGGGGTTTAACGTCGTACTCAACTATTTTTCAGTCATATGACGACGACGGAATCATTAGGGTGCATGTACGTGTAATGCGCCTCCTTGTTGCAGGACGGATTTCCACCGCTCTTATATTTAGTGCTGCTTCACTGAGACGACTTACCGAAAGCAAGTAAGCTGCCCCGCCCGAGCCATTATACTGATACGGGTCAACCAGTCGTTGCACTATCCCCTTCATGCTGAACGCCAAGCGAGGAAGTTACAACTTCCTCTTTTAAAGTCTTAGGTGTGACTGGATCAAGGATTGATCCTGGATCTACCGCTTCCGAAGCGGACGCTCTACCAACTGTGCTATCCGGGCCGGTGTATAGAGCTTTGAATCCACAAAGAGTCTGGTTCATTAATGGTGCAGATAAATTTTTTTATTTGGCTCATTTCTTTGTTGTTTCGGAATGGCTTCTTTTGGCAATTATTGGGCACAACACACGTGTGTTTTTCATTTCATAGGTTATCCATGTGGGATTATTGGACACAACACACGTGTGTTTTTCAGTTCATAGGTTATCCATGTGGGATTATTGGACACAACACAGGTGTGTTTTTCAGTTCATAGGTTATCCATGAGTGATTATTGGACACAACACACGTGTGTTTTTCAGTTCATAGGTTATCCATGTGGGATTATTGGACACAACACACGTGTGCTTTTCATTTCATAGGTTACCCAAGTGGGATTATTGGACACAACATACGTATGTTTTTCATTTCATAGGTTATCCATGTGGGATTATTGGACACAACACACGTGTTTTTTCAGTTCATAGGTTAGCCATGTGGGATTATTGGACACAACACACGTGTGCTTTTTAGTTCATAGGTTATCCATATGGGATTATTGGACACAACACAGGTGTGTTTTTCATTTCATAGGTTATCCATGTGGGATGATTGGACGCAACACAATTGTGTTTTTCAGTTCATAGGTTATCCATGTGGGATTATTGGACACAACACAGGTGTGTTTTTCAGTTCATAGGTTATCCATGTGGGATTATTGGACACAACACAGGTGTGTTTTTCAGTTCATAGGTTATCCATGTGGGATTATTAGACACAACACAGGTGTGTTTTTCAGTTCATGGGTTATCCATGTGGGATTATTGGACACAACACAGGTGTGTTTTTCAGTTCATAGGTTATCCATGTGGGATTATTGGACACAACACAGGTGTGTTTTTCAGTTCATGGGTTATCCATGTGGGATTATTAGACACAACACACGTATGTTTTTCAGTTCATGGGTTATCCATGTGGGATTATTGGACGCAACACAGTTGTGTTTTTCAGTTCATAGGTTATCCATGTGGGATTATTGGACACAACACAGGTGTGTTTTTCAGTTCATAGGTTATCCATGTGGGATTATTGGACACAACACAGGTGTGTTTTTCAGTTCATAGGTTAGCCATGTGGGATTATTAGACACAACACAGGTGTGTTTTTCAGTTCATGGGTTATCCATGTGGGATTATTAGACACAACACAGGTGTGTTTTTCAGCTCATAGGTTATCCATGTGGGATTATTGGACACAACACAGGTGTGTTTTTCAGTTCATAGGTTATCCATGTGGGATTATTGGACACAACACACGTGTGCTTTTCAGTTCATAGGTTATTTATGTAGGATTATTAAACACAACACAGGTGTGTTTTTCAGTTCATAGGTTATCCATGTGGGATTATTGGAGACAACACAGGTGTGTTTTTCAGTTCATAGGTTATCCATGTGGGATTATTGGACACAACACAGGTGTGTTTTTCAGCTCATAGGTTATCCATGTGGGATTACTGGGCACAACACACGTATGTTTTTCAGTTCATAAGTAACCCATTGAAGCCCCTAAGTTACCAAGTTTTTTTACTAATCTCGCTCAAGAGCGGACACACTAATTGACATTAGCCCCATCTTGCGTCTGGGTATTGTTAGAACCCCTCACTGATGGATGACAACCTCTGCCCGGTAAACGTCAACATTTTCTCGCTATTTCCACGGTCGATGTTATTAATGTGGATGGCCACTTTGTTCAATACCCTGTTTTATATAAGAACATACACCCTATGAGTAAGGCCGCGTACAACCCATGAGGGAACTCCCGCCAGCAGTTTATTTATCTTATCCGCGAGTTAAGACGTAGTCACTCATACAGATATTTCACTTAAAATATATAACCACTATTCCTTTGGGGAATTCGGATTCCCCAACCCATAAACCCGTCTACTAGTAAATGAACAATTGTTGTTAAACGGGATTGAAACAAATAAATAAACGAATATAAAAGGGAGTTAAACTAGAGCATGCGATCAGTGATCAGGGCAAATGGTCACCAGCAAACATTTTATTACGACTTTTTTTAAAAGTCGTTCTGTGGTGGTGTTTTACACTATATACACTTGTGCAAATATTAGACTAACGTGATAACAGACACATGTAAGTGTTACTTTATCGTGGATGTTGAAATCATTCATGCCTCTTTCACACCACATTCAGCACCAGTGTAAAAGTAATCACAAGAGAATAAGCAGATTACCACATTCAGTGTTTGAAGATTTCAGGACCAGGTAGGTAACTATGATTATCCAGACATTATCTGGGTAGTTTATGATGATCTTGGTCTGAGTAAGGAGTTGAAGTAGGCTATACCTAGCGGAATAATCATCCCTACCGCGATAATGATCCCGGGGGTATCATCTCCATCGCGCCAGCCGAGTTTATCTTCTTTCAATTCCCGCTTTGCTTTCTTTACACATTTGGGAAAAAAACACAGTTCCAAAGTGACGCCATTTTGCTTTAAACGCGTATCTGGAGTGATCGTCTTAAAAGCCATGTTAGCTGTATAACCTTTGCCTTAGCTTTCAGCAATGGCTTCCAGTGAAGTCAGAGACACGATTAAGTTCAGGTTAAGCCCTGGAAATATGTGTCTTAAGAATGGACTACCCAACTAACTGCGTTTTAAGCTTGGCGACTGCTAATCAAGGAACGACCAATGGCTCTATTACCAGTCCCTGAAAAGTGTTTTGTGAACACGTCAAGCGTGAAATAACGCCGACGTGTGAAAACTGTTCAGTAGTCCATCTACTTACTAAAACTCCGAAGTAACTGTTATACGGGATCCATCATTAACCGATAATCATTATCGGCACCACGTAATCAATCGCATTAATTTGTATTTATGCTAATGAGGACTTTCAATAATATCTTCATTACAGATATATCCATAGAATCCATTGGCTAAAATGGAAAGCAAAGTGTCCAAATTACATTTCAGGCCACCAACAGGCAAACAATGTCCAAATCGAAGTTGCACCGGTTATATGTAATCATTGGACAAATATTACACTGAGGCTGTCATCCCTGTACAAGTTTTACTGTCCATGCTGTAGTGTTTTATACTCGTGCATGTACATAAATGTTTTTGACTTTACACCATTACAACATTTCCGCCATGTCACGACGCCATTTTTGTCAGAAACATATGCTTGTAGGTTTGAATGTTATTCTCTTGTATGGAATGGTTATTATTTATTTATTTGATTTGTGTTTTACGCCGTACTCAAGAACATTTCACTTATATGACGGCAGCCGGCATTATTTTGGGAGGAAACCGGGCAGAGTGAGGGGGGGGGGGGGGATCCACGACCATCTGCAGGTTGCTGCAAGACCTTCCAACAGGTGAGGAATGTCTAGAATCTATGGGGGTCTGTTTCATAATTGTAACCAATAGGTTCGTTATATGCACAATGTCGAAGACACCCGTCACCATGGATACACCGCCTGTTGCAATCAAAGTGCAATCCAGATTCACATAAATCATTAATGACAACTTACGCGATTTGATTACTTGTACTGATTTATTAATGTTTACTCTTCTAGAAAATGCCTTGCAAGCTTCTGCCATCCCTGAAAATAGCTGACAGTTACTCTTTACATGAGTCCGACCTAATATCGTGGCTTAATTTTTATTATTATTATTATTATTATTATTATTATTATTATTATTATTATTATTATTATTATTATCGTTTTTTTTTGGAAGTCTATGTCGAACGTTCTCTTGGAAATTGGTTTTGCGGTTACCGGCCTGGAGTTATCTTTGACGACTGATGTACGAATTGTACGAACTCCGGACTTACTTCTATCCTAGGCAAACCATCACTCTGTAAAAACACCAAAATATTTTTTAAAAAGAAACCACTTTGGTTAGGACAGATACAATAGCTTTATGGCAATAGAGGAAAACCATGAAAACCATGATGATGGGGAAAGTTTTATTTATCACAATTTCAGTATTTATGCAAAACCCTAAGGTAAATTGACAGGAGGTCATATTTCACCGGTTGCATGTGACCATTTGTAAATCATCACACTGTCGTCACTTCCTATGCTGTAGTCTTCTGCGCTTAAGTCTCTTAGCCCATGACTTCCTTTCTAGACAATGGCAGCCGATATAACAATACTTTAATACGCCTGGTTTGCCTTTAATACTCACTGCTCAATTAAATAAATTATCTGTTCATTTGACCAGCACCTCCAAACGCCAGACGCAAAGTCACGTGCCTGAGGACTGACGAGAAGTGGTCAAGTTGTTGTGCAACGGAAATGTCAGCACGACCTTGGCGAGCCCCCGATCGGCCAGATAGTAGTTCTGGACAAGAGTGGGAGTAATGAATGACATTCTCAATCAGTGGAGGAAATCTAATTCTCTGACTTCGAGGCGTCAGGCTGTCAAACAGGGTCGATCCGACCTAGCCTGGCGTAAGTTTGATTGTTTATTTGGTATTAAAATAGACAACTGCAATATATGCGCCACTATGATACGTGCGATTGAATTTGGTATTATTTATAACTTCGGATTTACAGTGCGATTTGGAGTCTGCGCCTAGTCAGACTTTATTTGTGATGTCATGGAAAACTGTTGGTTTCTACTCTGTACTCTTATGTCACTTATTTCATACGTGTTACTCTGTACAAAAACCTCAGATCATACCAAAGGCGTTAAAATGGTAATAAATATGCGCCCTCCACCGAGAAGTTAGAGAACGGAAACAGGACAGATTGGCACGGTGTCAATATAATAAGACTGGGTGGGGTGTCATGTCTGGTGTCACTTTGGCGGCATGAAACTGCACTGCGATAGGGGCCGTAAGTCCCGTGCAAGACGTTGCATGGTTTCGAGAGATTTTCTACTTCAGGTGAAAAGTCGCATTTTAACATGGCGGTGTCAATTTGTTATTGGTCAAACTTCGTATCGGGGAAAGCAAAATTAATGCGAAAATCAGAATGTGCTGACACCTGGGACACCTATCTGAACACCTGAAAATGTCAAGAAATAATCTAATATTATTATAGTAGTTTATCTAGCGCATTGTTAAAACTTGACCATATTTAGACCTGCAGATACCATAACTGATAATCCGTATACGTTTATAGCGTGCGAAATTGATATATGAATTATGATAGGTGTTGACACAGGAGCCTATACAATATAAACAGGGGCATAAGGTCCACAGACAATAAACTACGAAATGCGTATTTTAAATGTTATTTATAACTTATAGTTATTATAATAACCACGTATTTATGAAAAGCATTCTTTGTGCTTGTCTAACTACGTCTAACTAAACATAACTGATTTTGTCGAGTTGTATTAGGTTGTTGTTGTTGTTGTTGTTGAAAATGCTCTCAACAGTTTAGTGTTTTTAAACGTCGCAAATCAGTATTTTGAACAATATATATTCATTATCTTGCTAAACGGGTCCATGGGCTGCGCTTGTCCTTCGGAAAAGGAAAAAAGCTGTACTTCTCTGTGTCACTTCGGTGAGAACACCCAAACACGAAGCAAATAACCATGTTTGTCGCAGTTACGGCTTTGATAGATGTCATCGGAAGTTAAAAACCGGAAATCGTGATCACGTGATTTACGCGCCCTATAGGAAGACTCGGTATATGTACACACAGCTATGGACGAAAATTGTTACTTACAAATCATACATACACATATATATACATACATACATACATACATACATACATACATAGATACATACATACATACATACATACATACATACATACATACATACATACATACATACATACATACATACATACATACACACACACATACATACATACATATATACATACATACATACATACATACATACATACATACATACATACATAGGATATGCAAATTTTAATAGACCTGTTTGTTTGTATAAGACACCAACCTTTTGTTTATACATTCTGCATTTCCCTTTTTACACCTGGAAAACGGCGAACAGCCCTCATTTGGTCGTCGGGTGAAAAGAATAGCACATAAACCATCTAAGCAAGCGTGGGGAAAGGCAACTAACCTAAAACTCTGCCATGCGAGCCGAGCTGACGATGCCATGTGATAATGTGCGCTGTTTGACTTACACGACAACAACCACATTCAACGGCTACATTAAAGGGTTCGGTGGTCGAATGGTTAGAAAGTCCGACTAGAAGTCGAGAGGCCCGGGATCAAACCTGGGTCGGATCATTCCAAAGACTCTAACAATGGTACGTTTTGCCGCGTCGCTTGACGCTCAGCTCTGCTGGGTTAGAGCAAGGAAACAGGACTGGTTGGCATGCTGCCAGTATAATGTGACGGGGTGGGGTGTCATGTCCGGTGTCCTTGGCGTTATACTTTGGTGGCATGGGCGCGCCCTGCCACAAAATACACTGTATGCACATACACATGATGATTGTTTTTTGGCTATATTAGAGTTATTTAGCGTTGTCAGTCTCCGCACGCCCTAACTTGGTACTCAGCATAAGGGATTTGCCACGTGCCGTTTTGCATTGAAGTAGCACTATAAATATCTGAACACTGACAACAGCCTGCTTTGCGGAGGCATCATGACTGAACGGGGATAACAGCGATGACAAAACTTCACAAGCAAGAACCTCACAGTTCCCCCCCCCTCCTCCCCCCCGAACAGTCTAATGTCCGTTAGATTACACGACGGAATATTCTAAAGAGGTAGATTCCCCTCCAACTGTCGTTCTGGTTAAGGTTATAACGAGATTTTCTCTTATCTTTTATCACAACGTTCTGCCAAGTCAGACGCAGATCCAAACGTCTTTAGCCTTAGGCAGTCTTGGGTGTTCTTTGTCATTAATATTGGACGGAAAACTTGACACTATCTGCGCAAAACTATCGCAGCTGTGAGCTAGATAAGGTTTTGAGAACCTTTTTAACGTCACCAAGATCGGAGAGGACCATTATTACCTATTCTATTCTCATCCAATAAAAGCGAGAAGCTGTCGGCGTATCTTTTTTGTGCGAAACTCCGTTGTTGACGACATTATGGCGACTTTGGTTGCATGCAGCCAACAGCAGAGAAATACCGTTCAACTTAATACTTTTTATGGATAATCTTTCCCACCTAAACAATACAAACGAAATTCTGTGTAGTCTTTTGTTCCTCCCTGCATATGTTTGTAACGCTACACTAAAGTGATACAAGAAAACAATAGTCAACCCTACTTGGCCGCGGGTCGTCAACGAGCAGAGATAAAGTACGACGAGCTTGAACTGCAAGCTGCAAGAATGCCGTTTAAAATAGTGTGTAAATTATAGGTTTACAACTGTGGACACATGCAAAAAAGGAAACAGAATGAAATACAAATTTGATGTCAAAATAAACGTAGCTTTACCGTGCTTCAATAAAAATGGATAAGATGATTTATTATGAAGACACATGAAAGTCACAAGTATCAACATAGTTGACGTGTACTAAAAAATGTATTAAAAACATAATCAGCAACACATACAGCTTGAGAACGGTCTTTCCATATATTGGATTTTTCATAAGAAAAAAATGCGTAGAGGCTTTATGGCTCTTCAGTATTCCGCCTCTGTTCGGGAATTAAAACGAAACACCAACCAAGTGAGGGGAACAAAGTAAGGTTTATGGAAAAAAAGTAATAGCCAATATATTTTAAGCAACTGTGTGGCTCTTTGTGGCACGTGTGTATTTATTTATTTATCTGGTGTTTTACGCGGCACTCATTTCACTTATACGACAATAGTCAGCATTTTGGTGGAAGGAAACCGGGCAGACCAGGCGGAAACCCAGCTCTACCTCACGCACAACTGTGTATGTTTCGTGTACAGATGATAGCTCTGACTATGTGCGAGTTTGAAATCGGCCTGTTCCCCACCTAGTCTCTTTGTCTAAGTGTTCAAGATAATACAAATGGGCAGATATATCCCAGAATGCCAAAGCCTATTGTATATGCCGCTGGTTCTAGTCAGATCAGGTCGTTCTACAATTAGAGCAGATCGGACTCTGAGGTCACGGATTCAAACCCAACAGTTGATTTGTTGTGGCTTTAAATAGATTTGTCGGTTTTTGTTAGAGGAGCGCGATGCTTTTCTCGGGTCATTGGCCAGTCTATAACCCTGTCTGCCGTTAAATAAGCGAGTAATTCTTCAAATATGCCCTAAAATTTTAAATCCATCATATATTTGTATGTCTGTGTTGCTGTAAATTTGCATACTCATTTGTAATATTGTGTGTCTTTGTGAATCATACCACCTATCCCTCCATGTCCATTCTACCCGTTTCTGTGTGAATGTGTGTGCTTTATTTGCATTGATAACATCTCCCAGTATGTCTCTCTCCTTCTCTGTCTGTCTCTCTGTTCCCCTATCACCCCGTCAGCCTACCGATATATCTCAAAATCACCCGCTGTCAAGGAGTTTTCCTCTATTTCTTACTTTCGTATATCAAGTGATAATTGGTCTGTCAACATGTCTGCCTAACGAATCACCCAAACCAGAGGTATCTTCACGGTACGTCTCATTGCATATTCAAAGACAACGTCACGGAGGGTTTTTGAAGTTGTTACCAAGGGAAAGCGGAAACTCTCGTGCGTTCATCTTATTACTCTTATAGTATAGACTTCCACAACTTTTTTTCGCGATAGTTATCAAGTCATAATGAGATCTTTCCATAGGCTAACCTCTGGTGGGACAGGAAAATGTTCTGAGTGTTGACGCCACTTGACTGTCAGTCTGCTAGAACCAGGGACTTAACGGATCATCCGTCTATTCAGTATCTTGATAAATATCTCTGGCTGAAAATGAATCTGAGAGACGAGGGCTAATTTAACCCGTCCACGCAGACGTTGTTGGGGGAATCTCTGAAGTGGAGAGCTACTTGACACACTCGTTTAGCTGCCGTCACATCAGCGTGTTCACAAGCCAGCGCGTTTGTCAGGCAATTAGCTGATAACATTATTGATTGCTGGTTGAACACTGCAGACGACAAGTGTTTTGATCGATTCTGAATGAAACAATCTAGCGGCATAGCTTCCACAATGTCTCCCTTTACAAGAGCAGGGAAAAAAAACTTGTCGAAATCTGCTGCTAGGTGCATTAGTACCGGGTTTCAATTTGATCAGGTCAAAAGCCTTGCAGACAGCCAATGGCTGGCCATACGTAGTGGAAAATATTGACTGGTTTTATTTCAGTACCATAATGAACGATATGTTAATTGTTGCCTGTTGACAAGTTTCTCTGTCAGAGAAAGATATGCTCTATTATCTTTAATAACTTGACCTATGTCTTGACACTGCACAATTTCCTTTTTCCTTTTGTATACATTGATATCTGCACTTTGTCCGAGTACTCCTGTTGGAGTTTGGATTCCCTTTGCAAAACTCTGGCTAATTAACTGATACCTGCTCTTTCAACTTCCCCTGTCTTCTCTGTGCATGATTTCGTCTTAATTTCGTACTTAATGTACTTTCTTAGTTCTTTTGTGTTAAACGTCATATCGGGAACTGGCCTTGCGATTATTGACCTGGAACGTCCATCTTGGTTGACGGCTGGTACACGAATGTCTGTTTTAACGCATGGATTCTTCCACAGATCTACCCAATGATCTCGAAAACGGAACTGCAGGGTTTTGTTCGACTCCGAACCGAGGTAATATTTACATTTTGTCCATCTGGAGTTCTCCAACACACACCTATTTTGTTTCCAGCTTTGCACCTTCTGCTGTATATTTACCAACACTAGAATATAGATATAAGATACAAGTTGTGTTAACCCGAAAGGCGAAAAAGAACGCTTTAACATGTCTGAAAATTTCAGCATTTATTTCGCCATCTTTTCAAAACTAAATAATTCCTAGCATGGGAGAGAGGACAAAGCATAACAAAAAGAACGAGGCAAAAATTTCATGCAAAACAACTAAAGTGCGAAGTAAAACAAAGAGGTTACTTTCGCTTCGACCTTGTAGTATTTTTGTTTTGCCCTTTTGTTCTTTCGAATTTTACTCCACATAAAACATACAACAGAGCAATACCACAAAAGGGTGTTACTTCATCAAACCCGGCATTTTCGTACTTTAGCCTTCAGCTTTTAAATGGGCGTGTGCATGACAAACTGGAAGGCATAAAGTATGAAAGTGCGAGGTTTGGCAAGGTCTCGTCCTTTCGACCTTTTTCCTTCCAGTTCGTCATGCCCGCAGTGAGATAAAAGCTGCTTTGACCTTTTGCATTCAGGTTTGTCATGCACATAGCTATTTAGAAGTGGAGGGCAAAAGTACTAAAGAGCGAGGTTGGGTGGAATCTCGCGCTTTCGTCGTTTCGCTCATTTTTTTCATGATGCAGAACTAGGAAGAACAGTAGGACAAAACAGACGTACGACACCGCAAGGCGAAAGTACAAAAGAGCGAGGGAGCAAAACCTTTTTTGGTTTGTTCACCCTTTTGTTTCCTTATTTCATACTTTGTTTGGCACTTTTGCTTTGTCCATTCGTTGTTTCGTCCTTTCGCATTTTTCTCTCTGGTCTACATAGTCAGTAGAACAAAACGCGCAAGGCCGCCTCTCGCTTCCATTGAAACATCATTTTTTCTCATCTAAAGTGCCCTTGTTTATTTTTTTTTATGTATAACCATAGAAACAATAGATGATGTTTAGAACAGACCACATTTATCACATTTCGAAACAACCCCATTTCCCGTTTTTTTTTTTTTTTGTTTGGCAGGATATTTTCCCAGTGTTTAGCAGAAGATATTCTTATCTATTGGCAGGATAGTCTTTGGCAGGATTTTTCCTTCGTGTATGGCCCGTGTAAGGATATTTTCTTTGTGTTTGACAAGATGTTTTTCCACTGTTTGGTTTGTATTTTCCCACTGTTTGGAAGGGTATTTTCCCAGTGTTTGACAGGATAATTTTTCAGTACCTGATGAAGAGCGGTGCTTTAGGGCACACTGGCCTAGTTTCCTCTATTTATTAGCCTAATCGCCTCATTATGGCATAAAATAAAGTATTATGGACATGTAGTTAACATGGTACATTAATATTAAGTGTCAAATTTGAAGCGCGAAATCAAACTGCCTTTCTATGACTGTGTGATTTATTACCAATGCTAATATCAGCTTAAAACTCGACCGCGGTCACGGCAAGTGTGTCACCGACATTTGGGCAATGAGTTTAACTCGGCCAGTAACTCGCTGCCATTTACCCCACTAAGATAAAATAAATGTCTGCTAGCATCTGGTCAATATAGCGAAAAGTTGTGATAAACGAAAAATTTTAACCCCTTACTAAGTAATGTTTGTTTGGTAAAACTACGAGTATATGCTTGATGTCCTTTTGAAAATACCAAGGTGCACTAGCAACCACATAAATCTACATCAGAAGTTAAAAATTCAGAGCGATGTTAAGTGGGCAATGGAAGGGTTGAATAAACAGAGCCCTTCAGTGAGATTACCGGGTCCTTTTGGCAGCGGAAAAGCAATGGCTAGCATGTTTGTATACGGGCTGTTCGTGCCCTTGAGAGACAAGAGGCTTAACCATAGCAAATTGGTAGCTCATTATATCGTTTTTATTGGCTTTGTGAAAGTTAATTTAGGCGCAACGCCATCGGAAATAGGTGGCGCCATGACCGCCATTAGAGATGTCGCCGTTTACGAGCTAAGATAGGCCGCCTAAGATTTCTAGACTTAATACTATTTGGAGCTCTTTTTTTCAGTCAAAATAACTTTTGCAGTTGTCTTGCCTCCTTAAATCCTTTATCTAACTGTGATCCACATTTCATTTCCGGATTTTCTTAATTTCCCTTGAGACCCAACAAAAAAGTCAATGCGGTGTGGATAGATTTGTAGAATTTGCAAGAATCCAACCGTAGATCCCATCGTGCCATGTCCTATGTAATATACGCTGTTAGCATGAATCTAACACAATTAACACAACGGCTATTAATTACCAGCTGTCCAAGCTAATCTGAACATGATATATTTTTCGCAGGAGATCTCTTACATGTGCCTCCACCCTTTAATAAAGCGGTTCAAAGAAACGTACGCATTGCTCTTTCCTGTAATATTTCACACTTTGTAGTTTATCTGTGCTTCTTAATCTCGTGGGCAAGACTTAGCCACTAAAACGTTACACCAGAATACGTCCAAGTTTACCATAATTTGGTCGTCTTTGTGTAGCTCGTCTGATACGTGTGGTACAATCTCTACAAACCTATAGCTGGTCGCCTTTCCTTGCGTAGACTGTCACCCTGTCTTCCTTCTCTCAAATATGAATGGATGATGGAAGCCGGCCTTTTATTTTACTGTGTATTGAAGCGACAATTCTGATCAGTACAATAGTTTGACAACGAGGGGTCACCAGGGGACTGGGGGGTGGAGGAGGAGATGTTCTTCAAGACCGAATAAGCAGCATTTTAGTGTAAGAAGCTGCTAGTTTGTTTCGTTTTTTTTTCTTCAAATTTTCTTTCTCTCGTTGGTCGATGCACATAGCGTCTGTATCTTGCTACAGATGCTTACGTTTATTTTGTTACAGATGCTTATGTATATCTTGCTACAGATGCTATATTTAACTTGCTACTGATGCTACATTAACTTGCTACAGATGCTTATGTTTATTTTGCTGCAGATGCTTACGTTTATTTTGCTACAGATGCTTATGTGTATCTTGCTATAAATGCTATATTTATCTTGCTACCGATGCCTATGTTTCTTTTGCTACAGATGCTTATGTTTATCTTGCCGCAAACGCTTATGTTTATCTTGCTACGGATGCTTACGTTCTACTGAAAGCTGACTTTTCTATCAAATCAGTTAAAAACGTAGACTTATAAACACGTTGTCAGTGAAAATTGTGCACGGCTCGGTTTTCACAATGAATTCAAATAATCAAAATAAAATTGTATGGAATTACCCGCGCGTGCAAAAACAATACAGGAATAAAATAATACTGTAAATATCTTTTTATTCCCGTGGTATAAACATTCGCGGATTTCGCGGCAAACACATTTCCGCAAAAATATGTGCCATCGAATATAAAACCCAAGTAAGTAATTTATTAATGTAGCATGCTTTGCAGCTATAAATTCATTAACAATCACTACAGTTTTAATACTTTTTTAAACACGTTAATTAGAAATACCTAATTAGAATGTAGTCCGGCTTTCAAAAATCCACCTTAATTGATTGTCAGTTAATCTTGCCTTTTTTTAAGGAGGCTTAGCTCCGTCTAAATATCGCCACATTGCGACGTTGTTGTTGTTGATTTATTGCCACGGTTAGAGATATAGAAATCGATAATTTGTACTGGACGTGTGTACGTGATACGATATACATTCGAAGAGAGAGGCTGTTTTTTGTTGACTGTACTTGCCTTCCAGTCAGATCAATTTTCCGACGCGCCCGATACATCGCTCGGGGGTTTCCGCACTTCAAACTTCCTTTTCATAATGATGATTTCTGAGAAATTTACTCAAGTCTGTCACAGTCCACTCAAAGTTTCACTCATACTGCTGCTGCATGAGAATTAAATAGTGGGATTTATTTATATCACATTTAATCCTCCGTCGTCTCCCGGAGTGAGTGACACGAATTTTTTCTCACACAGCCGGTAAGGGTTTCGTCTTATAAAGACTAACAGTCTTCAAAGGATTAAAAGGTTAGGAGGATTAACTTCCTTAGTCTGATCAAGTTACTGTATTGTATTATAGAATTTTTGTCACATCTTACAGGTACAATCAAGTTAAAATGAGAACATTGTTACTTGAATACTTTAGTTGTTTTATTACTTTACGTTTCTGTACTGAAGTTTGATTTTCTTTTATCAGTTGTCCACAAATTCTGTTAAGATCCGCGAAAGTTGATTCCCGCGAATTTAACTGCTTACCAAATCAGCGAAAGTTTATGCCCGCATACAAATTCATTTACAGTATTCTAATACAGTTGTTTAACGCGTCACAAATGTAACTCACAAAGTATAACCTAGGCAAATAATGCCTTATGGTTCAGCTGGAATGGTTCACATGATGTGAATGATTTATTCCAAGAACCATTAGGGTTTTAGCTTTCGTTCCTTATAATTCGTTAGAAACACTTTAATCTTCAGCACTACATATGCTGACATCACACAAGTTTGCTTTACCTTGAAGTCCTTGTTTATGTCCACTTTTTTATGCAAAGCAATGAAAAATGTCCAAAAAGCAATATAGAGCGCAATTTTATTGAAAACTTATGCATTTGCTAAATGGAAGAACGCATACCGGTTGCGGCGTATTGGGATTAAAAGGAAAAAAATTAACAACTACATGCGTGTGGAAATATTTGTCAGAAGTGGATAGAAAATGGAAGTCATCCGAGTTTGAAACTTGTCCATCACTCACCACAGAAGATTACCAAAATTAGACTAAAAAACTGTTTCATGCTGAGCTGAGAATGAGAACAAAATTCTTATCATCCCAGATCTGGAAAAAGTCTAACTGAACACGAGGTGGCGCCAAGTTATAATTATTCATCTATCCCACAAACATGGCGTGTGTCACACGAGAGTGTTTGGGTTGGTCGCTTGATAACCCTATCACTTGGTATAACCTGTCAGCGAGTCAAGTTTTAGTTTTATGAGGAACCTGTCGAAAGCAACCTTTAATTGCAATAAACAAAGATTATTATTTTTTTATTTGATTGGTGTTTCACGCCGTACTCAAGAATATTTCACTTATACGAAGGAGGCCAGCATTATGGTGAGTGGAAACCGGGCAGAGCCCGGGGGAAACCCACGACCATTCGCAGGTTGCAATAAACAAAGAACACGTTGAAGATATTAACTTCTAGGTCATCGATAATTTGTATTTTTTCTTGTTACCGAATGCTTGTATGACCCTAATGAGTTTTGTGTCACTGGTAATTAGTGGGTGTTAGGGGGTTACCTACTTGATGGAATGCCAGAGCAAAACCAATAAAATTTAATTGGTGTTTTACGTCGTATTTAAGAACGTTTCACTTATACGACATGACCAGTAATATTGTGGAAGGAAACTTGAGAGAGCCCGGAGGTTGCTGGAGGGTCTTCCCACGTACGACCGGAAAAGGAGCCAGCATGAACCTGAACACACAGCGAACCTTTTAGTGAGACACTCCTGGGTCACTGTGCTGCATTAATGTAATGACTACTGCTGAAGGCGAAGACGTCCCCGTTTACAATATGGTTTAGTGATTAGGTAAAATAGTGCCATATTAAAAGCGTTTGGAAATTGTAATCTTCCCACGGTATGGCTACAAGACTGTCAAAGTGGTAAGAAGACATAATAACGCATTTTAATTGTACAAAAGCCTTAAGGTCAGCAGTCATATTGAACGATTCACATGGCCATAAGCATTAGTTATCCTCACAAAGTGAAGCATTAGTTAATAGAATTAATAAGTCATTTCCAGAATTTTACATGGTGAATACTATAACTGTCTCTAAATATTTAAGTGTGGATAGTGTTGCACAGTTAACACACAGTGCAAGAGCATTTTTAATACTATTAAGTCAGACTTCCATTGCTGGTTTGACGACAAAATGCGATGGAAGGTGTTATCTTGTGTGATTTAGTATGAAGATCTTGATGGCGGAAATATTTGACGACGCGCGGTTAAGTCATCATCATTCATTCATAACACCAACATGGGACTTGTGTCGTGTCATACGTTGTCGAGCTTACAAGTTTACTCTGAGCACAATGATATCTCCAGCCCACCCACAAAATTGGCCTCGAGTCAGTATGTGTGAAAAATTCTTCGGTGTGGCGTTAAAGAGCGATGAAAATGCATGTACATAATTTGGCGATCACATTATTGTTGGAAAAGATAACTTACAATACATTACCACCACAACTTGGCACCACAGAGAGCCCTTGAGTAAAATCCTCAGTCTATATATCAACGATACTGGAATCCAAAATGAAAGTTATGTTGTCCAACTAGAACCAATACTCTCCAGATATGTATTCTACTTTCCTGAACCAGAGCGTGTTGAAGATACTTTGGTCCAAACGCCCCCCTAACACGAGAAACGTAACAAGACTGACATATTGCCTCCGGACGGAGATACATCCGGGCATTGTTATATTCCGGTATATCGATACAAATTACGCAACACGAACTTTGGCCTGACATGTCCGGAAGAGACGTGATGACAGGTAAGTTGCCACCATTAACTTTCGCTGGGAAACAGGAAGCATATCGGAGAGAGTAGCCCAGGGCTGGTGGAGAATGGCGCAAAATTCCAAATGTCACTGAATATGTTTTTTTTTTCGTGGGTAGCGGTTTTCTTCGGATTTAAAAGTTGTTTTTATGTTCAGTTTGTTAGCGGAATAGAGGATCACAAAGAATTATAGAGAGTACTTTTTGTATACTGTTTGCAATGTAGACATTTTTATATTGATTTTATGAATCGACAGGACTAGGGGTTCGTCCAGAACAACCCCTAGTAATAACTTGCTTGAGGATAAATAGAAGTAAAACATAAGCCAGTTGATATTCGTCCTGTTTCTGTGATCAGTGCTAAAACGTAACTACTGTGCCCCAAAGGCATTTTGTTATCATGTATTGTTCTTTATTTTACTTTTTTTATTTTTGATTGGTTTTTTCTTCTTGACAGCTTTCTCCTCCATTTCATCTGACTAGAGTAAATCGGATTCTTTTCTGTCTCAAACAATCCTACAAATTGTAGAGACAATACAAGTGTATTTCGACATTTTCTAAAGCAGTACCCATGTGTCTTATCTGGTCCCTCCGAATGCTCTCTTTGCGTCTATAAACCGTTGACAGATATCTACGCTCTCTCGAGTTTATCTCGAACACCGTTGATTCAGAAAATAGTGCTCCCGATATATCAGGCACACAACGGTAAGGTTTCCTCCAGCAGACAGTTATGTATTGATTATTATCCCTCCAAATTACCATCAGCTTTAACCTGGACTGCTCTTGCGTAAAACCTTGTTTTCGTTTAATTTTGAGGCTAATGGGGCGTCCATAGACGTACAGTTTTAATATAACCTTACCTTACCCCTAATATACAATAAACTCTTAAATGTCTACAGGAATAATTTTTTTTCATTTTCAAGAGTGGTGGATGCATTCCAGTTTTAAGAATGTTGAATGCAAAGAATAAGCTGGGAGTATAAAATCCGATCATCTAGAAACTGGCAAAACGCAAATAACCGTATCTCCTACACATGTTCAAAACATTCATTACGTTTACAAATATAGTGGCTATTAAGCTTTGTTTTAAGATTACTTCATGCATGGATTTATAAATATGACTGTTTATTAACATTTAAGGTGACCAATGAGAAGGACTAGTTTTCATTTGCAATGGTGTTGATCATAGTTTAGAAGTCAGAATGTGTCATTGATTAATGGAAACTGGACAAATCTTTATTGGGTTATCTATTCCAAAAAGTGATAGAATTAAAGCATTAACAGAGAGCAGGATGGGTTCAGGATATTAGATTATTCCCACACAAGTTACTCTACCATATCGACAAATAGTTTCAAGGTGAAATCGTTTTTCTATAGGAAAAGCATTGGAATAATAGTTACAGAAATCTGTTTCTCCCATGTATGACATGTAACGTTATGTCATTAAATACTAATAATGAAGTCGAGACATTACCACGTAAATGTAAAAGGTTTCACAAGCCTTCGATCCACATGTCGGCATGATTTGCACATAAAGGTTATCGTGCAGAAGCAAAATTCTAATTTTGCCGTATCTGGTGTCATGTTATACTTTTTTGGGCACCATTCCAAGAACAGTGTCTTTCAACCCGGGGCTAGGGGTCCTTATATGCATCGAGCTGTATTAGATCCCCACGTTGGATATATGCACAATTGCAAAGCGCAACTGAGGTACATATTTCGATTATTGACTACTTTATATTTTCACATGGTACACGATTTGAATACCGATTTCCTTCATTCAGCTAGAGTATTCCTTGCGTCTTTCAAATGACATTGGGAACTGTTGACTGCTTCTCTTTGAACGACTCCGTCTTAATTTAGCACTTGATATACTTTCTTAGTTATTTGTTGGTTTGTGTTACAGGTCGTTTTGAAAAGAGCTATTTTTGAGTCGGAATGTTCATTTTGGTTGACTTCTTACATAGGAATATCTGTTTGGACGCATGAAGTACGCGAAACAGTATTACAGCAGGCACCTCACGTTTTGCTCATTGATAAGTGTCTAATAAAATTATCAGGCCACGGAGATCACGAAGCGATCAAAATTTCAATCTTTAAACTTGATATTTTCCTTTCCGTTATTTTAACTGAAAATTATATTACAATAGCTTATCCAGAATTCACGTTGTCAAGAAATATTTTGACAGGGTCACGTAAGAAATAGCAATTTTAAAGTGATTTGAAGTTTTGATTTAAGTCAAAGATCGCTTCCTGATCCCGGGACCAGAGCGACAACAGAAAGACCACAACATTAGGTGAATCACAAGGAGTTTAAAATGTTTCCCAGGTATAGTGAAGATGGTGGTGCAAAGTGAACAAAACGGGCAGAGCGTGAGCAGTTGGAGAATAGCACAATGAGCTTACACTGTTTTGTTGAAATGGCTGCAACCTGTTTAATTTCCTGTTTAAGTACATTTTCATGTCCAGCAGTACCGCTGCCTAAAACCCTATTAACCTGGTATTGACAAGTACAATCCTTCATCGAGCATAATGGCCAAATCTGGACAAACATCCAATCAAACACAACATGGGTGTGAAGGTGACAGCCCATGAACAACGATGTTTGCTTTACTTCCTGTTTGCAACCGCACCTGCTTCTCTCTGTGACAACTATGGACCGGGAGATTTCGTGGAACGTGCACATGTCATTATGTCTCCGTTTGCGCGTGTATTGTAGGAGTCCTGCCTCGACAGGTTCAGCGCATGCTGGTGTCCCTTTTAGTCTTTAAAATAATGTGAAATTCTGTATGATAAAAACTCCTGCCTTCTTGGGAGTTAGATAGGCGTGAGATCGGGAGATTGCATGTGGAAGCTTTCATAAATTCATAATCGTACGGTTTGAGAAACGTGACGTGTAAACTCCTAACCAGAACTGTGACACTGTTGAGACTTTAATCTCAGATAGTGTAAATCTTAAAGGCATTCACACACACCACTTCCTGCATGAGACCCCCCTTGTCGTTCGAGTTTTCAGGACATTGCATCTCGTTAATTGGTAGGCACAAAATCTTTCTGCACATTAAGTTGGTGCACCCGTGTATATAAACGATATCACCACAGATTGCTTCCTTTTTTAAAAAAAATTTATACCATCATCACTACACTCAGTCGCACCAGGGAAAATCATTAGCGACTTTCGCTAATGGAAACATTTCCATTGTACAACTATCGCTTCTTATCTACTCGGCAATCGTATCGGTAAAAATTTAATTTCCTGAAACCCCCGCGTTCTCGATTAACTGGTTCAGTTCATCACTTGGTGCGGTAAATAAAACACATTTCACATTTAATTGCTTAATTTCCGACGCAGTCATCTGTCGATAAATTTAATAATTTAACAGTTTTAATGAAATTTTAAGTATACTCAGTACATGCTTCTTTAGACAAAACCACGTTCGCTTGCCAAGATATTAAATCTTTAAATGAATGCAAATCCATGTGTAAAAAGGTCCAAGAAGAGATGTTTTTTTCACCATTTTGGCTAAAGAAACTTTGAGGCGAATCTTCGATGTTCGTTTTTTGTATTTATTTTGCTAACAGTAGAATAGAATTTGTACACAGACCTTGAATTCACACTGATCGCACAGGTGAGTCTTCTGGATTATTGTGCTGCGCTAGCACGTTACTCACAACGCCACGGAGGTTTCCTCGTTCGTTGTTCAGGTTGCAGGGTAATGTCAAGAGGGAACTGGCTGGGGTCGATGGTTACTCTTGAGACTCCAGGTTTCTCCATATGAATTCCTTCAAATAAAAACCTGGGAGTTCAGGTTCCTCCATATATAATCTGGGGCTTGAGGTTCCTCCATGTAAAAACCTGGGACTTCAGGTTCTTCCGTATAAAATCTGGGGCTTTAGGTTTCTGTATGTCGAGACTTCATGTTCCAATATATAAAAACCTGGGACATCAGGTTACTCCACATAAAAACCTGGGAGTTCAGGTTCTTCCATATAAAATCTGGGGCTTCAGGTTTCTATATGTCGAGACTTCATGTTCCAGTATATAAAAACCTGGGACGTCAGGTTACTTCACATAAAAACCTAGGAGTTCAGGTTTTTCCATATAAAATCTGGGGCTTCAGGTTTCTATATGTCGAGACTTCATGTTCCAATATATAAAAACATGGGACGTCAGGTTACTCCACATAAAAACCTGGGATTTCAGGTTCCTCTATATAAAAACCTGGGATTTCAGATTCCTCCATATAAAAACCTGGGACTTCAGGTTCCTCCATATAAAAACCTGGGACTTCAGGTTCCTCCATATAAAAACCTGGGACTTCAGGTTCCTCCATATAAAAACCTGGGACTTCTGGTTCCTACATATAAAAACCTGGGACTTCAGGTTCCTCCATATAAAAACCTGGGACTTCAGGTTCCTCTATATAAAAACCTGGGACTTCAGGTTCCTCCATATAAAAACATGGGACTTCAGGTCCCTCCATATAAAAACCTGGGACTTCAGGTTCCTTCATATAAAAACATGGGACTTCTGGTTCCTACATATAAAAACATGGGACTTCTGGTTCTTCCATATAAAAACCTGGGACTTCAGGTTCCTCTATATAAAAACCTGGGACTTCAGGTTCCTCCATATAAAAACCTGGGACACTAGGTTCCCTCGTATAAAAACCTGGGATTTCAGGTTCCTCCATATAAAAACCTTGGACTTCAGGTTCCTCAGTATATAAAAACCTGGGACTTCAGGTTCCTCCTAATAAAAACCTGGGACTTCTGGTTCCTACATATAAAAACCTGGGACTTCAGGTTACTCCATATAAAAATCTGGGACCCCAGCTTCCCTCGTATAAAAACCTGGGATCCTCCATATGAAACCTGGGACTTCTGGTTCCTCCATATAAAAACATGGGACTTAATGGAACCTGGAACGCCCTTAATGGTTGACGGCTGGTATACAAATGTCGACGCATAGAGTGAGTGAGTGCTTGGGGGTTTAACGTCGTACTCAACAATTTTTCAGTCATATGACGACGAAGGAATCATTAGGGTGCATGTACGTATAATGTGCCTCCTTGTTGCAGGACGGATTTCCACTGCTCTTTTATTTAGTGCTGCTTCACTGAGACGACTTACCGAAGGCAAGTAAGCCGCCCGGCCCGAGCCATTATACTGATACGGGTCAACCAGTCGTTGCACTATCCCCTTGATGCTGAACGCCAAGCGAGGAAGTTACAACTTCCTCTTTTAAAGTCTTAGGTGTGACTCGATCAAGGATTGATCCTGGATCTACCGGTCCCGAAGCGGACGCTCTACCAACTGTGCTATCCGGGCCGGTCGACGCATAGATTAGCATCACGACATGAGTGGAATTCGGTAGCAAAGCTGCAAACTAGAAGTGTTGCACGAAGTTTGTTCTCGCCTATTTTGGCGATTGTATCATTTTCCTGTTATTCAAAGCTTTGCAGATCATGTAAAAATGTTCTCAACATGACAAAATTGCTGGAACATTCCAAATTTCCCAGAAATTACACGACTTTTAACTTTTATTTTATACTTTTCCCTCCCACCTGTAAAATTACATTTTATTATAAGTTGAAGTGGTGTTATATACAGTGCACGAAGTTACCACACCAAATCAATACCCTGTTCTCGAAAATAGGTTCAGGGGAGTAAAACTGGTTTGTTGTGCTGTTACGTATGGTTGAATGGCTTCAGCTTTGTTGCCGCCCAAGTCGTCGTGACATAGGGATTAGAGACGCCTAGCCGATAACGAAACCATAAACTTCCCAAAACTGACACGAACAGGATTAGTTCGGTTTTCATTGTATACATGGGTTTTCTTTCTTGTGTCCGACAATACGGATCAAGGTTCAGACGATCTGATTAAAAAAAAAAACAGTGCAAAAAAGTGATGCACACCCCATTAAACTGAAAATGAAATGAAAACATGGTTTTCTGTCCGACCAGACGAGGGTAAACCTAAGGGCAATTAGACTGGGTAATAATCAATAGACATTTATTTCGTGCAAGAAACCTTACAACTACTGTATTGTCATGCTATATAAAACACTGTACGCAACAACATGTGAATTGCAGCACTTGAAGACATCGATATGGCCCCTGGCAATGTAGATCAACCTCTTCATTGTCTTCGCGCCTCGAGAGAAACAAATGCGAGGTATCAGCCTTCACAATTGAACAAGAATCCTCTGCACCGCAAAAATGTGGGATAGTGCTTGCATTATTCATAATATCCGTGGGGTATGTTGAACTGAATACAATATGTATGTCAAACAATGCAATAGAATATTGGAGCACTCTGGTCTGCCTGATAGGGGGTGTGCTCGGCGTAAGCTGTCTGGTTACCTTCCGGATAGGATATTGCAGACATTCGTACTCCCAACATCCTTCCGTGATCAGCAGATTTCTGCTGAATCCCGTTTATCCCGATGCTAGATTCGGCATAAACATAGCGCAGTTTCACTGAGATATTTTTATGCTTGTTCATAGTTCACAGCGTCTTTTGTTATCAGACAAAAATAGACCCTTTCAATGTTGTCAACATAAGAAGTGTTGCGAGTTAAGTATTTTACTTGATGCATTTGTTATTGCACATGTGTGCCTTTCCAACATCATACAAAACTGCCGATTACCATTACTTCAAGGTCGCTATCTTCCGTTGCAATTAATAATGAAGCAATTGCTGGCATGAGTCAAAGTTTTAAGCATATTTACAATGCTTAATTTTGGCACTTGAAGTTGAAATTTGGATACGTTTGCTTTAAGATAACACTGGTGAGGTGGACAAAATTGTATTTTCTACAGCCAGAAAATAAGTTGTGAGACTGTAACTCAAATTTTGACTTATGTCAGAAATAGCTTTGTAGAATTGGCCACTGATCTTTGGGAATTTTACTGTGGATTTTGTTTCACTGGTTTATAGCCTGATCTGTGATCTGGATATTTCGCTTATTGTCAACACGAACTCCACATGATCATGCAAGCTTTGTTTTAGCACAGTGATGGGCTAGGTAGAATTTTAAAATACATGTGAAAAATCAGATGGGTATTTTCCTTATGGACGTCACCCCGAGACAATCACATGCGAGATACGATTGAAACCTGAAACTAGGATCCATGGGACATTACCGGCCCCGATAGCACAGTTTTTAGAGCGTCAGCTTCGGGAGCGGTAGATCCAGGATCAATCCTGGGTGGAGTCACACCTAAGACTTTAAAAGAGGAGGTCGTAACTTCCTCGCTGGCGTTCAGCATTACGGGGATAGTGCCCGTGTCAGTATATTGACTCGGGCCGGACAGCTTACTTGCTTTCTCACTAGATAAAAGAGCGGTGGAAATCCGTTCTGCAACAAAGAGGTACACTAAGGAATCCTTCGTCGGCATATGACCGAAAAAATTGTTAAGTACCTCGCCCTACTGTGCGTCAAATTTGGAAAGTTTGTCAGAGACTTGCCAACGGTAGGTGGTTTATAACAGGTAATTCAGTTTGACTGCTGTTGGATACACATAATCTTCTTCAGTACACCACGAATCTCCAAGTTAGCGAGTAAATGATTGCACCATTGGTTTAATAGTAATTAAACATGCACCCACTGAGTTAGAGGAAAACCGGATTGAGCTTTCGATGAAAACACAGCATTTTTGAGTAATTCTAGACCAGTTGGAATCATTACATTTTTTTTTTACCAAATTCTGCTTACGCCATGGTGCTGGCTTAATTAACAAGAGGCAGTATTTCACCGGTTATGTTTCACCATTTGCCAGCTATCACACTGTCTTCGCTGCTCTGGTTTTACTCTCCATGCTGTACGTCTATCACACTGTCGTCGCTGCTCTGGTTTAACTCTCCATGCTGTACGTCTATCACACTGTTGTCGCAGTTCTGGTTTAACTCTCCATGCTGTACGTCTATCACACTGTTGTCGCAGTTCTGGTTTAACTCTCTGTGCTGTACGTCTATCACACTGTTGTCGCAGTTCTGGTTTAACTCTCTGTGCTGTACGTCTATCACACTGTTGTCGCAGTTCTGGTTTAACTCTCTGTGCTGTACGTTCATAATTATATCCATATAACGCAGCTATCCAGTAAACTACAGTACTTAATACAGAAGATCAGGAATAACACGTCTTTCAAAATAATATTAAACTTACGGCATAGGCAGTAAATCCAGAGCAGAAAACAACAGTGTATTCGTTGGCGAAACGTCTCAGGTAACCTTTGAAATACGACCTCTTCTCGGTTTACCTCATGTAGTGAAGATGTTATTCCTAACTACTTATGTGAATGCTTAAATAATGGCAATTTAAAAGAAATTCTCGTGCTCCCAGTTCATTTCTGTCAAAAATGAGAGGATACTCCCACCCTGGGCGTCTCGAATGTAGCATTCCCGATTAGTGCTCACGTCACTCAAGCTGTGAAACGCACCCCTTCAAACCGGACCGACAAGCACAGCGCTAGGTGCCGAGTGAAAACCGCACATATGTCAATGGTTCGGGTAATAATGAGACTCCCGGTTGCACCTGTGTCCCCCGATACGGATTCCTCTGCTCTCGTACATCTCATTGCTACCAGGGGTCCCTCGCTGGCACAATCGGCTAAGGTGTTGGATTCACGTTTTCACCTTGGGCACTCTGGTTTCTTTTACCTATAAAACTGACCGCCATCGTGTACGTAAAAACAATTTGAACAAGGCGTCAAACACCAACATTATAGTCGTTTTTGGCATCCGGTAAGCTGATATTGTACCTAATATAAAAATAACACGTCATAAAGAATAGAACCAGATTGGCAACAACACTGCTATTTTATAAATGGTCACACGTACGTATTACCAGTCAAATGTGGCTACTTGCCTATCTGCCTATGTCAGGGCTATCTTCCAAATGTTCATGGGATTTCTTAGCGTCCCCTAACATCATCTCTTACGAATGAATGAATGCTTATGGATTAACGCCACATCGGCAACATTTCAACCATATCGTGGCGAGTCATGCCTTACGATGAATTAGTTTTAAAATGTTATGATGTTCGTTACAATTTAGAATTCTGTGTTCTCATCACATTTAATGTAAAATAATAATAATAATAATAATAATGGGAATAATAAAACTATTTTACACAGGCGTATTACTACGATATATATTGCTGAGCAAAGCTTATCTACTCCAGTCCTATACATGTAGACATGAATTGCCAGCGGGCTGAAATTGGCAGCCAGTTAGCTCCCCCTGACATAAGATATCTCTGTATCTATTCGTGATTTGTGAAGCCTGTTGGTGCATTTGAGGAGATTCTATTCTAATCAACCTTCATCTAGATAAAATATTAAAGAGCTTCAGTGTCGGCAGAGTGTATCTGAATTATATTTTAGTATATTCAAGTTTACCGCGTAATACAGTGGTCAGTGATTTACGACTGCTGAAAAATGCATAGAGCTGACCTAAAAATAGCGAGACTCACTCTTACAAGGTCACTTGACCTTCGTCCGTGAACAAATTCTTTGCAAGAGTTTAACAACTAAAGAAAGAAACAGCTATAAGGTTCATTGATTTATATTACTGGTTCAGTTATAACAAACTTTGGGTAAAAGAAAAACTAAAACACTGAGCTGAACAAACTTCTAAATCCAAGTAGATGCCGGTCAAATGGCGACTTATTTTTGCACTTTCTGCTTTTGTGCGAACCACATTTGAACAGGTGACATCACCTAATGTAGCTTTTTATGACCCCAGGACCAACATTTAGGTACACTTTTAGAAGTTTTCTATGCAATATTCAGGCACCGGGGAAGCTCCAACTGCGTGCAGTATTATCACAATATTAAGCACTAGAGTCCAACTAACTGCTATCGAAATTATTGCAATGTTTTTACCTAGTTCTGCCTAAACCAGAGCGACGAGAATATGTGTAGTTTGGAATGGGAAAGGGAAAGTTGCTATACTGTTAAATTTTGACTCGTTTACAGACCTTCGTATACCAGTCGTCCACAAAGATGAAATTCCAGGTCAATAATCGCAAGGGCCAATTCCCAAAACGACGTTTAAACACAAACCACCAAACAGCTGAGAAGGTATATAAAGTACGAAAATAGGATGGAATCATTCAAAGAGAAGAAGTCAACAGTTTGCAATAGTATGTTCTAAGCAACCACTTAAACCGCTTACCATTTATCTACCTCTGTCGTCTTAGTTGCACTTATTCGGTTTTGTAATCAAGCACGCTATACATTTAACCTGGATCTTTGTAAAACGACGACATTATCACAATAATCACATTTACTGTATAATTTATACAGTTACAGACAGTGCAAGTTATCTTTATTTCGACATAAACTAGGGATCAAGTAAAAAAATCACCATACTCTAGAACGTCGATCAAAACTCTGCCTGCATTCCAAAGAGCATTGTCTCTATCCCTTTTTTTAAGTGCAAGGTAAAACTGTTTTAGACCCTATCTGTGATATAAAAACCTGTCCGGCCGGGAATTAAGTTTTGAATAATTCTTGATTAACGTCTGATTTATTCAGTGAAAAAGTACAGCCTGGTGAGCAAAACTATTACGAGATTCCATTTTTATTAAATCTTTTTTGTTCTAGAGAGTACACATGACTGTTACAGTAAACAGCGCTGTTCATGGAAGTAAACCTTTCCGTGCCAGAAATATTAAACTCAGGCGTCATGAATACTTACCTTTTCCCTTCCATGTTCCGTGTCCTTCTTTGTACATAGTTCGACAATCCGTAGAATGAATACTGGATGTTACCAGCAACAGTCTATAATGTCGTTGAATGTTAACTGCGATGACAACACCGCATTTTGAGTAATTCTAGATCAGTGACGTCTAACAACTAGAATTAACATCATTTCATTCTTTTACCTAATTCTGTTTAAGCCATTTTGGTTGGCAGCGTGCAATTTGATACTGTTTATGCATTTACTATTTATGCTTGCCTGGAACATACGACGTATAGTTTTCTTATGTACCTTAGGTACATTTACATTGTCTTAGGTACATTGGATCTATCCTGAGTTGTGTGAGTTTCGATTTTGTATTTATGACTTTGCCTCTCTCAGTACTGGCTATTTAAATGTCTAGTCACGCTGTATGTTTTAACTTGCTGCTATAGCTAACCATTCCATTCTATCCTCTAGCTGTGTTTAAAACGCCCTACTCCTCACCTCAGCCTGCCCTCTGTAATTAGGAACACCTTTGCTCTGTGGTCTGGAAGTACGCACGGTTCGAGAAGAAGTGATGGATTCCAAATCAAAGATGACTTTTGAAAATGGTGACGTATCAGGTTACCTGTTGACTGGTTCCGGTTATCCGTGATTACCTTACTTGACGACTGATCCGGGTTATCCGTGATTACCTTATTTGATGACTGATCCCGCTTATCCCTGATTACCTTACTTGATGACTGATCCCGGTTATCCCTGATTACCTTACCTGATGACTGATCCGGTTATCCCTGATTATCTTACCTGATGACTGATCCCGGTTATCCGTGATTACCTTACTTGATGACTGATCCCGGTTTTCCCTGATTATCTTACCTGATGACTGATCCCGGTTATCCGTGATTATCTTACTTGATGACTGATCCGGGTTATCCGTGATTACCTTACCTGATGGACTGATCCCGGATATCCGTGATTACCTTACTTGTTGACTGATCCCGGTTATCCGTGATTACCTTACTTGTTGACTGATCCCGGTTATCCTTGATTACATTACTTGATGACTGATCCCAGTTATCCGTGATTACCTTACTTGATGACTGATCCCGGTTATCCGTGATTATCTAACTTGATGACTGATCCCGGTTATCGTTGATTACCTTACTTTTTGACTGATCCCGGTTATCGTGACTACCTTACTTTTTGGACTGATCCCGGTTATCGTTGATTGCCTTACTTGATGACGCCAGTTTGTTAAACCTGTCTATAAAAATAGTTGGGTTTATGATTTAAAAATTTGGTCAACCTAGTAAAATGCAATGGGCAGTTTTAATTTTACGGTGGGCCTTTTCCGACATGTGGTGACAATGACACCACATCAGACATTGGCCACTTAACACAGATAGACTGCTACATCTCCGAATAAGAATTCATATACATTTAGCTTATGAATACATTTGCCAAGTGGACCTAGAACCAAGCAAACCTAATGAATAAAGTATGAATGTGACGTCACTGAAATCCCTCCGGTTCACTACAGACCACCGTAGAATCTAATGTTTTAAAACCATTTGACTCGGTTTTTAAAATCCTAAAAAATTCAACTATTTGGACAGTTTAAAATGATATTTTATGTAAAATATACTTCATTTAGTGTTTTCTTTGCTTTGAGATGACTAAACTTCAACCGCGCACAAACACGCGCGACGTCATTTGTGGGAAGATTGTTTGGTGTGTAGAAGCGGAGGCTTTTCTGGTCTGTATTATGTCCCACGTTTGAAACTTGCAGCCACACTTAACGTATACTTTGCCAGAGCTGTATGGTACAACATTGAGAAGCTACGACGCGAGAGCTCAGATGATGGTAAAGATGATGCTGATAATGATGATGATGAACTGACTAAAACTATTGCAGTTATCAGACAAGGGTAACGAATCACGACAAGATTATTTGCCTACGACATTCTCACATTTTACTGTTTGTACTGTAGTGTTTTATACTGAACACCTTTAAACTATAATTCCACGTTTGTGCATTCGAATTGATAATTTTAAAATATTATGTTAGATATCTAGATTACAAACAGAGAAGTATAGTTATATAGGCTTCACCTTTTAGCAAATTGAATATACAAAATTGTATAGAAAAACACATACTCTCCACAAGAAAGATATTATTTTAGTCGAGACTAAATTGAAGTAAAGTAAAGTATTCAACACCCTAGTTCCTGTTACAATTTGTTTAGTGGTACGAGAAGTTAGAATGGTAGAGTGGAGGAAACAAATTAACCTTCGAGTTTCCAACAGAATCTGTGCGTTGCAAAAGACATTCGCATACCAGCCGTCAACACAAATACACGTTTCGGGTTAATAACTGGAAGACCAATTCTCGAAATGACGTTTGACGCAAACCACCAAAGAACTAAGAAAGTATATCAAGCACAAAATTTGACGAAATCATACTAGAAGCAATCAACCGTTTTCAATAATGCCGAAAAGACCAAAGGAATGTTCTACAGTTGAATAAATGAAATCGGAATTGTACCACGCTATCTTGTTGTCAATAATCAAAATATCATCTCCGTTGCGCTTTCATATTGTTCATATATCAATGTGGTGATCTAATTCAACGTGATGAAATACTGGCCCAATGGTTAGGCGGAATTAGACAAAATTACGAGCATAGTTTCAGAGAGTCATGACGCTATGTTCAGAATGAAGTCGATTTTAGTGACACTGATGAAGATGTTGTGGTATGCAGTAACATGCTATGTATCGTTAAGATGCTGACGGCTCAATGTATGCAAATTACCCGCGTTTTATGCTCTGCTGGCTCTCAATGCTGTCTGAGTGCCCGATCGGATCAGATTTAGGATCCATTGATGTTCTCTGATCACATTATGCCAAAGCTCCTTACATCGCCAAATCGTATGATTGCCGGCCTTTTATTCCCTGTTATACAATCTTTTACTTCAGGTCACTGAAGAGACAGTGGAATATGAATTCAGTGTTCAATAATCCAATGACTGTTGATGAATCTGTCACGTGAGACAGTTGCGTTAATTGGTTGGATTGTCCGAGATTTATATCTCCAGTACCATCACCATTAAAGAAAGACTACGTGTTGTAAGGTTTACACCCATCAGTATTGAAATGGACGAATGAGAGAGTGTTTTACATATTTTAATTGATACTTTTCACATCCTTTAATTATTTTAACTACGGCTACAGAAGACTGGCACAAGGGTTTTTTGTCCTTGCAAGTGTATTTAGACACATCCGCAATGCTGGATCGTAATTATGAGTTTCTTGGGAGACGTCTTCATTACTTTATGCCCGATTTCGCTCCTGTCGGCAGTCCTTTTTACCAACCATATTGTTTAAGAACCTCTAAGACTTTACTAAATATTTCCTTGAAATGAAGAGAATGATGTTCCATGCGGGCAGATGCTGACTGTACGATGGACTTTAAAACGATGTTTCTTTTCTTTAAATAAACCTGATGCAGCTAAAAGTATGAAAACACCAGCAAAATAATTTAGATATATAGTTGGTAAGAACATACATAATCAACAGTCATCGCCACAGCTGTCTGTTGTACACGTACATGTGTTTTATTACAAGACTATTAGATTTCTTCTAAGGCTTTAAAACATCATAAAACATTTACTTCAAGCTGTCCAAATTACTTTACAACTTTGGAATTACTTTACAACATTGGAATCATTTAACTAGCCTATCACGTCTTTGTTTCAAAATTTGCCATTAGGCTTTTTGAAAGGTCCCACCTAACAACACATTGCTGATAACGCGAGTGCAATTCATACATATAGGGTGGATTCAAGAGATATAAATCAGTAGGGTCAAAATAATTTTAGGTTTCCACCTAACAATAGCTTGCTGCTAACGCACGCGCAATTCAAACATATAGATAGGATTCAAGAGATATAAATCGGTAGGGTCAAAGTTAATTTACGATATTTAGATTTAGCGATGATTCATAACGCTTTCAAAGGGATGGAGGATTTGTCAATGTAGGCGTCACAACAGAAATTCGTGCATCTATCAACGGGCAACCATAATGAACTTTTCATGTCGATAATCGCAAAGCTAATTCCAAGAACAGTAACAGAAGGCAAAGCGTACAACGTAATACATTAGAACGATGACATGTGAACAAAAGCAGTCGTCAGTTTTCAATGATGACGGAAAAACGCCGCGCATGTGTGGAATAGGCGCGTAAATTTCACACCATTGCAAATCATATGCCGTGCTTTTGTTAATCAAAGTACTTATCACGGCTGCTCTTGTCTTTTGAACGTTCATACAATATCCGGCATTACAGACAGTAAAACCAGAGAGGCGACGACAGTGTGACAGTTGACAAATGGTCCCACCTAACCGGTGATATCCGGGTTTTTGTCAGTTTACCTCAGTTAGGGTTTTCACCCAAGTGCAACCATGATATTTTTTAAATCACACATACACAATTCTCTTACAACTCCCAGCCAGCGACGACAGGAAATGGTCCAACGTATAGCCTTTAAAATCAATTTACCACTCTCAGATTGTAACTGTTTATGTAAATGCCTATATAGCAGTAGCACCACCACCACCCCCCCCCCCCCACCCACCCTCCAAACTCTTAGCCTCATGGCGCAAGTCAAATAAGGTACAAATAAAACATCTGCAGTTTGTTCGCCGTCACTGAGGTAGGCTTATGAAATAAATAAACAAGTTCATGTTACCATCATTTATTTTTTATTTATTTATTTATTTATTTATTTATTTCATTGGTGTTTTACGCTGTGCTCAAGAGTATTTCACTTACACGATGGCGGCCAGCATTATGGTCGGAGAAAAACCTAGGAGAAACTCACGACCAACAGCAGGTTGCTGAAAGACCTTACCACCTACAGCCAAAGAGGAAACCAGCATGAGCTCGACTTGAACTCACAGCGACCCTCCTGCGGTCATTGCGCCGTGCTGGCGTGCTAACCATGGAGGTCATGGAGACCCCGTATTGCCATCGGACTTAACAGACAATAACATAAAACAGATTTGATATGGACTAGACATCTCACGCAACACAATCAGTTACCGCATCACATTGCAATTGATCACAAATCACACATGCAGTCACTTGACGATCGGACATAACGATGGCATCAGAAATTAAATAGTGGACAGCAGCTCTTATTTGACGTAGAGAGAGGGCATTTGTACAATATGATGGGGAAGGAAGTTCACACCAAGATCATATCAGGGTACTTAGTCAGCTACTCTGACCGACACATTGAAAAAATGCGGGTGATTTAAATGCCCCATTCCAATAGCATACCCATGTGCTGTTGAATGCTGAATAAATAAGCTTTGGTCGGGGAACAACTGCGTCTGTGATAAATATTTTCTCAGAGATTAGAAATACATTTGTGCACTGACACCTCTTTCAGCATGGCATTGACTATAGTCCAATTTCTTTGAGAGAGTCACCTGTATTCAGCTGGCTGTAAAGTCAGTCACACACGCTCCCAAAATTCCCTTTATCTAGTGCAACGTAAGAGCCCAAGCTTTAAACGTTGATACGTTGGACGTCCATGTTATGTCAAAGGAATTGCAGTTAGAATATTTTTCGACACCAAGACAATAACACAGTCCTACACTACTGTCTCTGCGAATAAGTAGATCGCTTAATATTGCTAAAACTATACTGCGGTGAGATCAAATACTACAAGAGATAAAGTACAATTCATTCTATAGCTCAACTCTTTGACTACGTGTCAGAAACAACATGGCTCATAGCTGGAGTACAGACACGACAGCCACTCTGAGTGAGTGAGTGCTTGTGGTTTAAACGTCGTACTTAACCAATTTTTCAGCCATATGACGACGACAGTCGCTCTAAAAGAACCATAAAACTACTTCATGTAGGTGTACAGAGTTAGTGTAAGAATCAAACCGCTGTACACAATGCATATACAATGAACAGATAAACAGAGATAAACCATTTGCTTCTGAGTCTGTGTTACATTCAAATGATTGTCAATCTGGACACATTCTGTGGAAACAGCACGGAGCTGTTCCGTCCGAACGTCTATACCACACAAAACGGAGGACCCCGCTGAATTACAGTGTTCCGTTTTCGTGTGCTGAACAGTCAAAACCAGCGAGGTAGTAAAAATACATATTTAATACAATTAAATGAATTGCAAGTCAAAATATGGCGAAAACTGTCCGCGCTGGATGACCGTTAGTGCCTTATCAGACCTTTACAAATGCCTCTCAAGAGCGTCCAAATGGTGCCCTCTACGGATCACACGGTATATCAGGACAAAATAATTTCTCCTCTAATTCGTCTCTCTAAAGAGAGAAATTGCATTATATTAAGGTTATAATATATCAAAACGTTAGAACGATTTTAAGTATGACGGTGTCCGACAGGGTTTACAGTCGAGTCGACAGCAGTTAAGGTACCTGATGTCACTCTCCTTCAAAACATGTTGAACTCCCAGTAACCAGAATGTCACTGTTTTGTTTTTTTAAATAATTATGACGCTACCCAAGGCAATTGATTCTTGTGACGACCGAGCTTATGGACTTTAACATTATGAATTAGAAAAAATGTTTTAACTTCATTTTCCAAACAAGAATATAAACTTCAAACATATCTACGTGTAGAGGTTGTGTTGTACTTGTCACTAACTGAAGGCAATATTGCTAGCGAGTATGACTGATTTTACAGACAGCTGAATATAGGCGACTCTCTAAAAGAAATGAATTATAGTTGTGATATTATTACCTGAAAAAATATACACGCGACACTCAACATTTTAATAAAACTAACTGCGTTAACAAATTCCTTTCAATATCTTTTATCATGGAGCCCGACTGTTTCATTAGTTGTGACCGTGGTTGGAGAAGAGGAGGCGAACATGGCGGTCTTGTTCGAGGGTCGTTGCGCGCGGTCGGCGGGCATGCCAGCGATTAGCTTTCGGGGCGAATTTCTCATGACGACTAACCGTCGACACATTAACGCTGATGGCTCTGGCGACAGCTATAAGGGCATGCCAGCGTTGAGAAGGCTGAGGGCGCGTTCTCGTTGGGTTTGTGGCAACTGGCATCGTGCCTTTTGACAGAACTTGTATGGATGGCCATTTGTGCACCCGAGGGTAAGGAGCTCCAGGGAAGAACTTGCAGATCACTGAATACTATTTAGGGGTGAATAGTTTTGAAATCGACAACACTTTTGTTTTGAAGACGCGAATGTACACTGGTGTAGGGTTTTGCTCTTAGCCATCCATCAGTACTACATTGACAAAAATCACAGCATTATCTGTGAGATAAAACAAAAGTGTTGCGTTTATATTTTTGTTCAGTATATATAAATAGCCCACAGCCAATTATATTAAATATATGACTCTGGCAGCAACCTGCAGATGGTCGTGGGTTTTCTCGGGTTCATAATGCTGGCCACCCTTGTATAAGGGAAATATTCTTGAGTACGGCGTAAAACACCAATTAAATAAACAAACAAACAAATAAATAAATAAATAAATAAATATATGACTAATAACACGGAGCCATCTGATGAAGGAAATGATACACGCACCAAGTTTTAGTCGCAATTTAAGCTGTCACCTCTATGGAAACTGCCTTACACGCGCTAAGGCAAAATTCAAATGAACTCCAACCAGCTTTACCTGCGTGTCATGGAAACACATGTAGAATACTGTCCCTCCGTGCACAGTGTAGCTGTAATCCTTATTCATTCAGATTTATACAATCATATTTTCCAGAAATATCGCGAAATGGAATATCCCATGCTTTTCAGCAGTATATTTGTAATGTCGCCTGCGAGACAGGTGAATTTAGACGTCAAATCAGATATTCGTATAATGTAATAATAAATACCAAGGCCAATGGGATACCGGCAGAAGTCCAAAGTATTGAGTCATTTCAGTGATGTTGGATATTCCACTGCAGCGTCACCAGCGTGACGTCACAGTGAGTAGACCATTTACGTCACAGAGTAAACCGCTGCACGCAACATGTTTCGCGTCGCACAACAAAAGACTTCTGACGTGGAAGTCCTATGTCACACTGGCGCCACATAGAGGGAGAGGAAAATCTGCCGGTATCCGAATCGAGGAGGTACACAAGACGGTCCAAATGACAGTGGAACGCAATATTTTCCTCTGTGACGTTGCAGTGCGTGTGTAATTCATATATATTTTATGAGCACCGATAATTGTGATGTAATAAAGGAAAGATCAAATGAGTTTACATCTCTGGAGCGTCTTGATTCAGGCGGAAAGGAGTTTTACGAGTTCCCCATTCCCACAACATCGTTCAACACAAAACCACCCAAAAAATTAAGAAAGTAAATAAAATGAGATCTTCAGATTTTTTTGCTTTCCCTTTCTTATCTGACCACAGGTCTTATGGACACGCGCTACTCTGCCAAATTATTAATGACGTTTAAGACACCAGACTACCTGAGTCTTAAATAAGGCACACTTCCTAAACAAGCAGCTAATTCAGTTGGATTAAAACAACGCTTCCTTATTTGTCAATCCATGTTGTGACGTGTTAAGTAATTGCTGAGCCTATCACTAGCTAAGCAAACAAAATAACATGCAGGAAACTCCGTTGTCACAATAAGTTGATCAATAGCAAACATGAAAACCATAAAACGAGATGATAAACAAATATGCCGTGGCATTGTGACTGAAATAATTAGCCAATGGGATAGCGGCAGATTTTCCTCTCGCAAAAGGTGGCGCTATCGTGACATAAGACTTGCACGTCAGAAGTCATTGTAGCGCGGTTCAAAACATGTTGCGTGCTGCGGTTTCATCTGGAACGTATTCGGCCTACCAATGTGACGTCGCGCTGTTGACGCTGTAGCCGAATGTCCAGTGTCACTGAAATGACGTAGTACGTCCCATTTCGAACTTCTGCTGGTATCCCATTAAGCAAATAAGAGATCGCTTACAAAACTCGTCCAGTGTTTTAAAATGAAGTGGTTTGCAATAGACGGAAGACAGGGCAAACGATCGACCCCACAATCGTTATAGACCACCTAACACCCATGGCACAAACACCGATGGCAGAGGGGTCTATAAATTTTTAGCCATGGACGGCAGCCTCGTTTTCAAAGTGATTTTCAAGATGGCATCTTGTCATTGTAAACGACTTCATTCGAGTATCACACCTTTGTTTAACAAATATATAAACTATGCGCATGTTAGCACTGAGGATGACATGCTCGTATACGACTGGCAAGACTGGTTATCCTGTCTGACCACCGGTCCGCCGAATCACTTATATAACTCAAAGTGACAGGGGAGACAATCGAGCTGATCCTCTTTGGCCTGAATAAAAAGAGAGCCGCAAAGCTTTTGATCTCGTAGCCAACAAAATACAATATATCATGAGACAATGTCTTAAAGCCAAGACAACGGCCTGTCTGGAACAAAAAACCATTCATGGAGAATGGAATCTGGGACAAACACTCTGTGAGGGAAATTTCTCATTTTATCTTCTGGAAAGCTTGAGCAGACTTAAGGTTCTCAGTCTGTACTTAATTGGTTTATAAATCAGTCGTTAGTCAAGAAGTTTTCCAAACGAAATTCCCCATGGGAACGAGTTTTCTTCTCTTATCTTCTGAAACTGTGAAAAAAAACCCGACAAATGCAGGCAGGTCTCTTCTTCCGGATTTAGATAGTAACAAGTTTTTGATTCTCATGTCTTGTTGGCTCCTTACGCCGAAGTTTTTATTGGCTTGGCTTATGTCTTGATGAAACACGATTTGATTATTTATTTGATATCGTTGTTGACTGACTAAAAACAAATAAAGCATAAAAATGACTCCCGAAAAACTCTCTAAAGCTTACTGATGGTAAATAAAAACTAAAATGTCTTTTCCATATTGGGACATGTATAAAACGTTTACTGCAGGCCCTGTTTTGGTGAAGTTGATCTTCCACAGACAAGTCTAAATTTAGCCAATAGTTTTGGCACGAAGTACTTTATATCAATTAAGTAAATCAGTCAAATAATTAATAATGAAGTCTGAAACGACAGAAAGCCCGACGGAAAACAAAACATTTCAAGTGATCAAAGTGAATATTAGCCTAATCAAAGGGAAATTTTATTTTGTTTTCGACACTGTAGCTCCACATTGCTAGTGTGACAAATTCTTATAGTCTACCATATATCTTTCAGTACCGTCTCATCCATCAAAGACTGTCAACAATCTTAGCTTATTTTGGATGCACTGAGGAAAGCTAAAACATACAAAATATCTATAACATATATTTAAACACGTACAGTAGGGAGAGTAAAACTAGAGCAGTGACGACAGAGTGATAGCTGGCAAATGGTTTAAAGAATGCTTGTAACTAACGCCGCTAGTGAAATTGTTGGATATCTCTGCTCTTTCCATCTTTTGCATTTCTTTATTTCGTGCCTTACAGACACTGTTAAATTCCATCTTGAGTAGGCGATTCCACGCATAGCGGTTATTCGTCAAACTTCACATGTTCTCAAGAGGATGTGATCTAGTCTAACTTTCTGCTAGATTAAAAGAAAATAAGAAGCAGTTTGTCGCGCGGCAGAAATATAAACATCTGTTTGGAGTCGGGTTTTGACAACAATAATCTGAAAGCCTAGCAAAGCCCCAATATTACGTTTTATTCTTGTAGGTATCCTGGTAAGTTTTGCACCTGCGGAGGTCTTACCAAACTGGGGTTTCTCCAAACAAAGTTTGGATGAATTGCAGTCATTGCTGTCTCTTTCGGTCAAAATTAAAACACAGTTGCCACAATGGATCCCGTAATAATGGAAGACGACGACAAGTTTTTAATGGAAAAGTACAATTCTCATATTTAACTATCGAAAGCTTGCTTTCTCTGTTACCGTAACATGACAAGGGTCCCGCTTCAACTCTTGAATTTGGTGGGGTATACTTATTGGTGTAATGCTGCAAGTTTGATCTTTTCGATTAAAAATACAACAAAGTAATAATAAATATGCATGTACATGATTATATATTGTTATGTGCACGACTGCCGTCAGTTTCTAAATATAGCTTGCCACTGTTTACATATGCTAAGTTCAGAAAGTGCTGTCTGCCTCTACCTTAGAATATTCCAGAATGCGCTCAGTTCGGTTCCTGTTTGTTTACATCAAGTGTTCGGGAATTTTCTTATTCTGGACAATTCCACCAGGCTATATAAGACCTATGAAAGAGGAGAGAACAGAGGGGGAGAACAGGGAACGGAGAGAACGGAGAATTATTGAGAGTTTTGATGCTTTCGCTGTGTATTACTTTAGTAGGCCTTTTGTGCTGAATTTTGGTGTCTTTATAGTCTCTGGCGTTGTTATATCCTATCTCCACCGAGCACTTGTTCAGTCTGAACTTGTATGTTTAATTTGTGCTCTTGTATACACAGTGCTTATTAGTACACGGACCGTGTCTGTGGAATTTTGTGTATATTTCGTCATACACTCAGTTATACTATGGATTTTCCCTCTTGTGAATTTGCCTCTGAGCATTTATGCCTGTGTGGTATATATTGTGGAATATATGCGTCCGTTTGGACTTGACACCGTAAGCACCTTAGTATTTGTATAGATACTGCTATCCTTTCTTGTTAAACTTAAGTACTTTAATATTTGTATAAGTCTTATTATCTGTTCTTGTTAAGCTAATAAATTGTTGTAAAATAAAATCTGCTGGTTTTGGTTACTTTTTTTGTGCGGCTAAACTGTCGTGTATTTCGAACAAGCCATCTCTTTATAATACAGACAGTTTGGGTCGTAACAATATATATATATATATATATATATATATATATATATATATATATATATATATATATATATATATATATATATATATATATATATATATAAGGCATATTACTGAAATAATAAAAACTTAAACAGACAAGCAATAAACGCTTCAACTGTACGTTCTCGTCTAAAGTTATCTGATTATCCAGACAGATAAAACATACAGTAAAAAATGTTTTTAGACGATCCCACTGTTACGTGTCAATAGATAAGGTCACGTAATACAATATTATGTAGGGTCTAGAATTGTACTTATTCTGTATAGTCATGCTGTGTAATGTAAGTCTGAACGATCCAGAGGGAACTGAAGCTTAGGCTGATGCAGTTGATCAATGTGAATTGCACACCAATAATGTAGGAAGTACGTGGAAGTTTACCCCACAGTTTGACAGTTTAATTGGCTTTTTTCAGCATATTTGAAGTGAACCAGACGTAAGATAAATTCCCCATAAGTTAAGCTGTCTCCATTGTCTCGTCATTCAGTCTTAAACACATGTATCACATACTTAATGTTTTGGGCGGTGCTTCACAGATTGTGTTTTCTTGCCATACAGTTTTATTGGTTGGTTGATTGATTGTATGATTGTTTGATCAGGAATTGAATTCTACGACCACGCGTAGTTTCGTCAGTAGGTACAACCGGATTGTCTGGCGTAAACCGATGAAGTTAGGCAAAACCACCCTAGCATAGTTTGCCGGTCCACTGACCTCTTCCGTGGCCTATTGCTTAGAGCGTCCTCCACAAAGTCGGAAGACCTGGGAAAAAACCCAGGTCGCATCATACCAAAGGTTTTAAAAGTGGTACTTGTTGCTACCCCCGATTGACGTTCATTACTGAGAGGTTAGAGCAAGGAAACAAGGCTGGTTGGTCCAGTGTTAGAATCATGTGAATGAATGGGATGTCGTGTATGGGGTCTTCTGCGTGATATTTCAGTGGCGGCAGCACTTTGGTGGTATGCACTCGCCCTGCCACAAGAAGACACCGTATAAATACACACAAACAATGACTAATGTTGATACATGACTTAAAAATTGTTAATTACGGCGTAAGACATCAAGCATACACACATACTATAATGACTCGAAAAGATGAGGCACCGAAACCTCGGAAGTGCCCATTCCAAAATAGAGACTACACCAATACGTCCTGTGCGACTGACTGAATCTCACCTGATTGGAATATTTTCACCATACCCAAGAATGTTAAACCTATACGATGGCGATTGGCTTTATGGGTTGAGGAAACCTGAGGGCCCAAAGTAAATCGGTGACCTCTGAATAGTTACGGGCAGACATTCCCCACACTCAACGTACAGATGCGCCGGCATGTAGATGGAAAACCAGTGTTCAATTAGGGACGTTATTCTGTGCACACGACCCTACGACCGCCACCCAAAGGTAACTTTTATCAACGCCTCACAAACAGTGAGGAACAGGAAATCTATTGTCCCTGTCCATCGCCGAGTTTGAATCCGCATCTCTTGTGGTCTAGCGACACTGTCCGAACGACTGACAGGTCAATCGTCATTTGTGTCACAAAATGAAGATGGGGAAATAACTATTAGCGTCATGTCCGACATTCGTGTACCATTCGTTGTCCGTAAAGGGCGTTCCAAGTCGATAATCGCAAGATCCATTTCCAAAACAACGTTTAACACTACCTCCCAAAGACAAAGGTGTGTAAGAAATTATACAAATAGGAAATAAAGCCGGTAACACACAAGAGAGAAGCGGTCATCAGTTTTCAGTGATGGTGGATATTGCAGGCATGAATTCCATATCAAAATTCAAATTCCTAGTCCATGAATTCCAGGTCAAATAACAATTAAACAAGGTATCTCAGTCGAGCTTTGATTCATAAAGGCATCATGCAGATGTAATGAGCATGGCTGCCTTAACGGCCCCTAGCCCCAGGTTAAGCGGTATTAGATACAGTTTGAAATGACGAGCGCTACAGACCTTAACCGAACATGCTGTGATTCAAAAGTAACGGACGATTACGTCTTTCACGTTAATATGTAAGGATGTTATACTACAAGAGGCGCCATCTATGATGTTAAACATGACATGCTGGTCTGTATAAAAGCTGTCTACATGATGGACGGTTACACTCGGCAAAAAGCGCCATCCATGTTGTTAAATACCATGTACACGATAGATATGTACATAAGGATAACAGCGCCGTCTATGTGGTTGATCACAATGCAGATCACCAGAGATTCTGAACGCCCTGTCCATACCTACCAACGAGAGTGTTATACTCATTGAAAAATTTGAGAAACTTAGAATGAAGCCGTTTGATGGAGTATCCTTCACAAACTAGATCTGACAAATGCTACGAAGAGGGATATGTATACGCCATATGCAGGACCCTTTGGTATATTGCTATATAAATAAGGATAATTTACAATATCAAAACTGAAATTATCCCATTTGTCGTAAAGGCAGCGTGAAAGGAGGCCTTGTTCGTCTTTGTACAGATATAGATCCAAATAAGATGTACCATCAGGACTATCAGTTGTCTGCTTTAAATCCAGTGAAGGCGGATAGATTTCCTTCACCGCTTCAGCAATATGGGGGTTATTTAACGCCAGTAGATCACCAATATACCGCTTGGTAAATGAAAAGGATCGAGTTTTTTATTACTTTTAAGTAATTTCTACAAATAGTCGTATTTATATCAAAACAGGTATACGTCTGCCAAAAGAGGCTCACAATTGGTACCCATTGGAATACCTATGCACTGTTGGTAAATGGTATCCCCGAATTTCACATAGATGTTATTACTGAGAAATTCAAGTAATTCAATAAATAATGTAACATCCCATGAACTGTAACATTTATAAATAGTGAACTAAAGAAAGTGTCATTGCTTCTGACGTTAATGTACCGGTGACCTGGTTTAGTATATACCGAGACAATTAATGACGATATTTTTTCAATAAGATCTTTGTGAGGAACTATATAGAGGGTATAGAGAATAGAGAAACCCATGTGGATACGTCTTTGTACGGTACGTGCATATGAGCATCGAGTTCTTCTGTTGGAGCTGTTAAGAATACACATGCAGTTGACACCTGAATTTTTGTTATGGTACAACAATACTTATTCCAAAATGACTTTATTTCTTGTAACGCTCTTGTAAGTAGGTTTGACAAGAGCTTGGTGGCACAGTTTCTTGAACCCGCAATAAATCGAGCCTTGTATGGGGATTTATGCATTTTAGAAATCTAGTAAAGTTGTGGTATTTCTTTATGACGGGTAGGTATATTTAGGCCCCTTTCTTTAAGAAAGGTTTTGTGTTTATTAAATAGTTCCTCTAGAGTACATGTAGTAGCAGAACAGGTGGATGTTGTTGTAGATGTACATAGCTTTTCAACAAGAATTTGATAATTACAATTCTTGCAAATAAAGATGACATTATCAAGAGCCTTGTCCGCTACACTGATGACAAATTTACTATGAAGGTCAGCGAGTGTTTCTTGCAAAGTGGGATCCTTTAAAGTTACGTTCCACGCAAAATAGTAAATTGATCAATAATTAAAGGCCAGCGCGGCCCTATTCCCTTTCTACCGCTCTGAAAGTATAAATACTGGCCGTATTCCCGGTGGGTGTGGTCAAAAAAATCAATATGGATTTACAAAGTCCGTTGAAATGTTAAACCCCAAACACTTCGCCGTCTGTAGCCCTTATTTAAATGTTAACCCCAATCTTTAGCCGTTTTTAACCCTAATTCCAATGTTAACCCCAACTCTTAGCCGCCTTTAACCCTAAATTGAATGTTAACCCCAACCTTTAGCCCTTTAAAACCCTAATCCCAATCTTAACCCCAGCCCTTAGCCGTCCTCAAGCCTAACCCCAACCTTAACCCCAACCCTTAGCCGTTCCCAACCCTAACCCCAATCTTAACCCCAACCCTTAGCCGTCCCCATCCCTAATCCCAATCTTAACCCCAACCCTTAGCCGTCCCCAACCCTAATCCCAATCTTAACCCCAACCCTGAGCCGTCTCCAACCCTAATCCCAATCTTAACCCCAACCCTGAGCCGTCTCCAACCCTAATCCCAATCTTAACCCCAACCCTTAGCCGTCTGCAACCCTGGCTAGTTGGTTTCTTTCGAAAAGTGGGGAGGGCGGGTCTGCGGTCACAAAACTGTGACAATTCCTCACATTCCACTGGCCGCTATTACCCAAAGATGGGGAGGGCCAAATTGGGAGTCCCAAACCAAATTCCCAACATTCTGCTGAGGCCGATCTGCGGTCACAAAACTGTGACAATTCCTCACATTCCACTGGCCGGTATTAGCGGAAAGTCGGGAGGGCCAGATTGGCAGTCACAAACCAAATTCCCAACATTCTGCTGAGGCCGATCTGCGGTCACAAAACTGTGACAATTCTTCACATTCCACTGGCCGCTATTACCCGAAAGTGGGGAGGGCCGATCTGCGGTCACAAAACTGTCACAATTCCTCACATTCCACTGGCCGGTTTTAGCGGAAAGTCGGGAGGGCCAGATTGGCGGATTTGCGGTCACAAAACTGTGACAATTCCTCACATTCCACTGGCCGGTATTAGCGGAAAGTCGGGAGGGCCAGATTGGCGGATTTACGGTCACAAAACTGTCACAATTTCCCACATTCCACTGGCCGGTATTAGCGGAAAATCGGGAGGGCCAGATTGGTACTCCCAAAGCCAAATTCCCAACATTCTGCTGAGGCCGATCTGCGGTCACAAAACTGTGACAATTGTTTACATTCCACTGGCCGCTATTACCCGAAAGTGGGGAGGGTCGATCTGCGGTCACAAAACTGTCACAATTCCTCACATTCCACTGGCCGCTATTAGCCGAAAGTGGGGAGGGTCGATCTGCGGTCACAAAACTGTCACAATTCCTCACATTCACTGGCCGCTATTAGCCGAAAGCTGGGAAGGCCGGATTGGCAGTCACAAACCAAATTCCCAACATTCTGCTGACTGTCTTTAACCCTAATTTGAATTTTAACCCAAAGCTTTAGCAGTCTCTAACCGTCTCTAAAGACTATTAGATCATGGAAGGAAGCAATGCAATGACAATTAACAGGAGCAGTGAAAACGACCAAAACTCTCCGGGATGTAACGAAGACACACAGGTAAATGCGAATGACCAGTTCCATCCAAACCGCTATACTTTTATGCTTTTGGCCGGAAAGTGATATTTCCGTTCCGGCCACACACCGGGTAAACAAAGGTTAAGCCCTGTAATCCGATGTTCCTGGGAGGCTACTGTAGCTTTCAATAATTCCCCAAATTGGCTAGCGCTGCACTGTAGGGGTCAAGAGTGCTTCCGTTATTATAATTCGGAAAAAAAAACATATAAATATGGAGGCCTGGACTTGCCTTTGCGCTTGTACCCTGATCACATCGATCGCACTCCTTGCATTCATTGCTAACTTTGCTGCATTTTCACTGCTCCGTTACTGACTACTCTTAGCTTAATATTCTATCTTAATCACATCGATTACATTGCTTTCATTTATTGCTATAGGTTGACTGCATTGCTTGTGGATCTATACCCACTTCTAAATACACCCGCCAGCGATAACCTGGAGAACTTCGCTGCACTTTCACTGCTCCTACTGACTTACCATAGCTTAATTGTTGTGTTTTTTTGTGTCATCTGTTTTTTTCATTTATAGTCCCTTAGCTGAAATTTTTGGACATCGTCATGGCCGGTAAGCTTGATATATTTATTTCTGTCTGATTGTTTAAAAAAGACCACGTGGAATTTTCCACTTTGCTTTCGAGTCCATTCTTTTCTTTTCTTTTACTTTACCCTCTCCGTGTTTTATTTTTCAAGAACATTTTTTCTTAAATATTAATATTTTAATATTTAATATAACTAGCCAGATTTGGAGTCCTGTTTAAATATATATATTTTCCAGACCGACGTTGCTATTACGCCTGCCCTCTGTGCCATCACGTGACGTGCGTGGCTAGCGACTCACCTGAAGGCAAAGTGCATGAAGGGCAAGCCCAGGGAAGAGATGCTTCGGGTGTTGCGGAAGGCGAAAGTCCAGGCCGGGACGTACGTTCGGGAGCACATGGTTATGAAGTACGACACTGTTCTGAGCGAACTGGGACCTATCACCGACGAAGTCGTGCCATTTCTGGAGGAGACACGGCCATGTGGTGACGGAAAGCCGTCGTCATTAGGGTAAGAGATACATTGTATTTTTTTTTTTTTGTTTTTTCGTCAATAGCGCAACGATAATTATTCTGTTTCTTAACATTAGGAGTACATGCATAAAGCACTGCATAAATACTTGAAGTGACTTAATAGTGGCATCTGATTTTTTTTTTATTTGCAGTACTCCGGTACAACAGCGACGCCCAGATGTTGCTACCCCATCGACGAGCAGGTAATTATTGGATAAATGCATGTCGCATTCCCGGTCTTTCTTTTGTAAATAAACATTTTGTTTTCCCGGCTTGGCGAGACATATTTAACTAATGGTTTTGTTCTCTTCACAGGCCTGCTATGGACCCCAAGAGCCCGGAAGGTCCCAACCCTTTCGAGATGATTCTGGAGGATGTCAGCCCACAGGCCTCCACGTCGGACTTGGAGGCTTCTGCCTCTGCACCGCCAGAGAGTTCTGCTCCTGAACCACGGGAAGGGTCGCCAGGCTCTGATGGGACTTCGTCCTCCAGTTCGTATGTGCACTTTGCTTCGTTGTCTAATATTTGTTACTAGCAATGCAGCGTTTTTTGGGGGGGTTTCTTTTTTCCCCCTTTTTGTTCTAAATTTGTTACTAGTGATGCAGTACTTAGATATAAGCTGATATGTTCTTTCTTTTTCAGACTGGAGTGGCGTCCCAAACACCTGCACAGATGGACCCACCCTGCTAGACAGGCCATGTACGAGAGGGAATTGTACCAGCTGCACCCGATTACGGAGCCCATCTTTGCTGATTTCGAGAGGAGCCTGATCTTGGAAGGACGTCTGCGAACCGGGCCGGCACGACAGCAAGTGCAGAATGTGGGGCGCATTCTGTACTTCTGTGACCCTGTCTCCATCAACCTTTCAGCCTTGCTCCCTAGTAAAGTAAGTGTCCTATAAGTGTGATATAGTAAATATTGCAAAAAACTATTTCCCACATTCGGCTGCCTGATTTCTGCCGAAAGCGGGGAAGGCGGGATTGGCGCTCACCAATCTGTGACAATTCCCCACATTCCGCTGCCTGGTTTCTGCCGAAAACGGGGAAGGCGGGATTGGCGCTCACCAATCTGTGACAATTCCCCACATTCCGCTGCCTGGTTTCTGCCGAAAACGGGGAAGGCGGGATTGGCGCTCACCAATCTGTGACAATTCCCTACATTCCGCTGCCTGTTTTCTGCCGAAAACGGGGAAGGCGGGATTGGCGGTCATCAATCTGTGACAGTTCCCTACATTCCGCTGCTTGCTATCCGCCCAAAGCGGGCAAGGCCGGATTGACGGTCACAACTCTGTGACAATTCCCCACATTATGCTGGCCGGTGTCTGCGGAAAGCGGGGAAGACGGGGTTGGCCGTCGCAAATCTGTGGCCATCCTATCATAGTTTGCCGGTTCACTGACCTCTTCCGTGGCCTATTGCTTAGAGCGTCCTCCACAAAGTCGGAAGACCTGGGAAAAAACCCAGGTCGCATCATACCAAAGGTTTTAAAAGTGGTACTTGTTGCTATCCCCGATTGACGTTTATTACAGAGAGGTTAGAGCAAGGAAACAAGACTGGTTGGTCCAGTGTTAGAATCATGTGAATGAATGGGATGTCATGTATGGGGTCTTCTGCGTGATATTTCAGTGGCGGCAGCACTTTGGTGGTATGCACTCGCCCTGCCACAAGAAGACACCGTATAAATACACACAAACAATGGCTAATGTTGACGCATGATTTAAAAATTGTTAATTACGGCGTACGACATCAAGCATACACACATACTATAATGACTCGAAAAGATGAGGCACCGAAACCTCGGAAGTGCCCATTCCAAAATAGAGACTACACCAATACGTCCTGTGCGACTGACTGAATCTCACCTGATTGGAATATTTTCACCATACCCAAGAATGTTAAACCTATACGATGGCGATTGGCTTTATGGGTTGAGGAAACCTGAGGGCCCAAAGTAAATCGGTGACCTCTGAATAGTTACGGGCAGACATTTCCCACACTCAACGTACAGATGCGCCGGCATGTAGATGGAAAACCAGTGTTCAGTTAAGGACGTTATTCTGTGCACACGACCCTACGACCGCCACCCAAAGTTAACTGTTATCAACGCCTCACAAACAGTGAGGAACAGGAAATCTACTGTCCCTGTCCATCGCCGAGTTTGAATCCGCATCTCTTGTGGTCTAGCGACACTGTCCGAACGACTGACAGGTCAATCGTCATTTGTGTCACAAAATGAAGGTGGGGAAATAAATATTAGCGTCATGTCCGACATTCGTGTACCATTCGTTGTCCGTAAAGGGCGTTCCAAGTCGATAATCGCAAGATCCATTTCCAAAACAACGTTTAACACTAGCTCCCAAAGGCAAAGGTATGTAAGAAATTATAAAAATAGGAAATAAAGCCGGTAACACACAAGAGAGAAGCGGTCATCAGTTTTCAATGATGGCAGGCAGACAGTGGATATTCCAGGGATGAATTCCATATCAAAGTTCAAATTCCTATTCCATGAATTCCAGGTCAAATAACAATTAAACAAGGTTTCTCAGTCGCGCTTTGATTCACAAAGGCATCATAAAGATGTAATGGGCATGGCTGCCTTTACGGCCCCTAGCCCAGGTTAAACGTTATTAGATACAGTTTGAAATGACGAGCGCTACAGACCTTAACCGAACAGATTGTGATTCAAAAGTAACGGACAATTACGTCTTTCACGTTAATATGTAAAGATCTCATACTACATCTATGATCTATGATGTTAAACATGACATGCTGGTCTGTATAAAAGCTGTCTACAAGATGGACGGTTACACTCAGCAACCAGAGCCATCCATGTTGTTAAATACCATGTACACGATAGATATGTACATAAGGATAACAGCCCCGTCTATGTAGTTGATCACAATGCAGATCGCCAGAGATTCTGAACGCCTTGTCCATACATGCCAACAAGAGTGTTATACTCATTGTAAAATTTGAGAAACTTAGAATGAAGGCGTTGGATGGAGTATCCTTGACAAACTAGTTTTTGAACTAACAGCTTGTGACGCAGATTGAAGTCATCACAATTTACGCAAGATCTTACAAATGCTACGAAGAGGGATATGTATACGCCATATGCAGGACCCTTTGGTATATTGCTATCCAAATAAGGATAATTTACAATATCAGAATTTAAATTATCCCATTTGTCGTAAAGGCAGCGTGAAAGGAGGCCTTGTTCGTCTTTGTACAGATATAGATCCAAATAAGATGTACCATCAGGACTATCAGTTGTCTCCTTTAAATCCAGTGAAGGCGGATAGATTGCCTTCACCGCTTCAGCAATATGGGGGTTATTTAACGCCAGTAGATCACCAATATACCGCTTGGTAAATGAAAAGGATCGAGTTTTTATTATTACTTTTAAGTAATTTCTACAAATATTCGTATTCATATGAAAACAGGTATAGGTCTGCCAAAAGAGGCTCACAATTGGTACCCACTGGGATACGTACGCACTGTTGGTAAATGGTATCCCCGAATTTCACATAGATGTTATTAATGAGAAATTCAAGTAATTCAATAAATAATGTAACATCCCATGAGCTGTAACATTTATAAATAGTAGAACTAAAGAAAGCCTCATTGCTTCTGACGTTAATGTACCGGTGACCTGGTTTGGTAAATACCGACACAATTAATGACGATATTTTTTCAATAAGATCTTTGTGAGGAACTATATAGAGGGTATAGAGAATAGAGAAACCCATGTGGATACGTCTTTGTACGGTATGTGCATATGAGCATCAAGTTCTTCTGTAAGACGTTTGGAGCTGTTAAGAATACACATGCAGTTGACACCTGAATTTTTGTTATGGTACAACAATACTTATTCCAAAATGACTTTATTTCTTGTAACGCTCTCGTAAGTAGGTTTGACAAGAGTTTCGTGGTACAATTTCTTGGCTTTCAACAAGCTTTTCAACAAGAATTTGATAATTATAATTCTTGCAAAAAAAGATAACATTATTAGGAGCCTTGTCCGCTACAGTGATGACAAGCGAGTGTTTCTTGCATAGTGGGATCCTTCAGAACCTGTTTAACTTTAGGTAGAGCATCAATGTATATACGGTGTATACCTAAACTAACCTTCTTTTTGACAATCTCAAGCCATTCGTTAAGTACCGAAGAATCCACTTTCTCCCGTTTTGACTATTTTTTAACATATTCCTCAAGCGCAGATATGATATTTTTTTTGTTAGATCGAATGTTGACATTTCTGTTTTCTCTATTCTTAGGACCTCTCACAAAGAGATTCCTTAGATCATGGTTTTTAATAATATTAAGGTCACCAGTCAGGACATGTTTACATCTGCCGTAGGTGAAAACTGAGGATTCACAATCACAGATATAGCCGCCAGAAGTATACGTCGCCAAATCGAACTCCTTGATGGCCTGGGAATAATTGAAAATTTTGAAAGCGAAGGGCTTTGTATACTCTTGGGATATGCAAGGTGGCTCTTGGATATTAAAATAATTAGGCACAGCACTACGAACATCATTAAAGGTGCATGGTAGGTTAACTAAATCGCACCGTAGTCGTAGTGCTTTTTAATCATTGCTTTAGTTACGTATATATTATTCCTTGTTGGCAGTATAATTTACTGCATAGTCTATAGTGGAAAAGGCCCTCGCAATCGAATAATCGAGGATTCTTAGATGAATAGATGTAGAATTCACTGGTCTGAAACGCTGTGGTCTCAGCCGTTATTTTAGATCCAGCTCATGTTCACGTACGGCATATAGAGAAAAACCAGCGACGACTGTGTGATAGACGTAAAGCATAGAGAGAAAACCAGAGCAGGGACGATCGTGTGATAGATGTACAGAATAGAGAGGAAAACTAGGGCAGCGACGACAGTGTGATAGCCATTGTTATGTGAACAACTGCCGTCAGCTTCTAAATTTAGCTTGTCACTGTTTACATATGCTGAGTTTAGGGCCTGCTGTCTGCCTCTGCCTTAGAATGTTCCAGAATACCCTCAGTTCGGGGCCTGTTTGCTTACAACAAGTGTTCAAGAATTTTCTTATTCTAGACAATTCCACCAGTCTATATAAGACTTTCGAAAGCAGGTTAAAGGAGGGGAAAGGAGAATTATTGAGAGTTTTGGATGCTTTCGCTGTGTGCTACTTTAGTAGGCCTTTTGTGCTGAATTTTGGTGTCTTTATAGATTTGGCTTTGTTATATCCTATCTCCACCGAGCACTTGTTCAGTCTGAAATTGTATATTTAATTTGTACTCTTATGTACACAGTGTTTATTAGTAGACGGACCCTGTCTGTGGAATTTTGTGTATATTTTGTCATACACTCAGTTATACTGTGGATTTTCCCTCTTATTTGTGCATTTATGCCTGTATGGTTTTCCGCATTGTGGAATATATGCGTCCGTTTAGACTTGACACCGTTGTACATGTAAGTACTTTAGTATTTGTATAGATACTGTTATCCTTTCTTGTTAAACTTAAGTACTTTCGTATTTGTAAAAGTCTTGTTATCTGTTCTTGATAAAACAAATAAATTGTTGTAAAATAAAATCTGCTGGTTTTGGTTACATTTTTGACAAACTGTCGTGTATTTCGAACAAGCCATCTCTTTATAATACAGACAGTTTGGGTCATAACAGATATACAGCATGAAGAGAAAAACCAGAGCAGCGACGACAGTGTTATAGACGTACAGAATGAACAGAAAAACCAGAACAGCGCCGAAAGTGTGATAGCTGACAAAAATGCTCACATGTAACGAGTAAAATACGGTCAACCTGTGGATGTTTGCGGGTTTCTTCCAGGCTTGACTAGGGTTCCTTCCACCATAATACTGGCCACCGTCGTATGAAACATTATTATCGCATAAAACTTCAATCAAGTGAGAAAATAAATAAATATTCGCCAATTTTGAACGCTTCAATCTATTTTATGCAAATAAAAAGCCTAAGTAACGATAATTCTGTTGGCTGTACAGCATCCACTCTTTCACAGTAAAGTTGTAATTGAATATAAAAAAACTCACAGCTCATCGTCACTCGTGTATAGCTCATCCGTGGGCTTTCTTTTTATTGCAAGTACAAAGGAACAGTCCGGACTAAAACATGAATCCCCGTGATATCAAGTACCTTTTCCAAACCAACTGCTTGCGATGGGTAACAAGGGATGTTACTCTTGAAAGAAAACCTACCACATGGCTTTGTCTCCCTTTAACTGGCAATTGCAATGTAAACACTGTGACACTGTGAATACGTTGATACAGAAAGGTTTCACAAATGTTCTAGGCTTACAAAATTTGATAATAAAACTTAAGAATGAAAACAAGGGCCATTAAAACAACAACATTATAATGCAATGTAGATTTTGTGCTACGACACCATGTCTCCTCCATATTCAAATGAGTTTTGTTTGTATTGATTTACTCAAATAGGGCTTGTTTACTTTTCTGCATATGTTGCTTGATTACTTAAATATTCTGTTACAAGCATGGTTTCACCTCTCTACTCAGACAGATTGCTTGTTTACTAAATGTTTACTCCACATAACATGTTCACATCGATAAGCAGAATCACTCCTTGATTACTTGTTTGCTTTAACGAACTGTACGACGTTAAACACTAAGCATACACGCATACACACACACATACATTCACACACACACACACACACATACATACATACACACATATATACACGCACATGTACATACATACACACACATACATACATTCATACATGCATACATACATCCCTGAACGCACTGGTGGGTGTATATTCTATTCCATCCATATTCTCATCGTCTCAAACAGTTATTTCACCCATAACAAATATTTCACTTATAACAGTTATTTTAATAATAATAGGACGTCTTAATTAATACTTAACAGCTGAACCAGATCGCCTGAAAATAATGTCAGACAAAAACATATAATTTTGCTCAATTACCGTTTCAAAACGTGAATGTATAATGTGAGTAGTTAGGCACATAGTTTGAAATTTTGGTAAACTTCAGAAAATACTGAAATTGATTTAAGGTTTATTTATTAAAATACGACTGACGGTGCATACAGGATTAGATGAATCAAAGACAGGATGAGGATTGTCAGAAATTCCATTCTCCCATGTATCTAGCTGGTTTGGTGTCACCAATTCACAGGAAGGCAGAGAATGTTCTATTTTTCATTATATTTGTTCTGTGGTGTTAAAGTACATCTTAACATTTTTCACACCAGTATACCACGATTGATTAAATAACAACAAAGTATTTCTAAATGATTAATCGAAGTTCAAGTAGACATTTAAAAACTGGACATTCAGAAGACAGAAACTATTACATTTCGTTTTGTTCAGTTGTGTTTAAGTATATCTTAACCTCACCACACATGTACAGACGTATGCTACCTTTGATTAAATAAAGTTAGTTTTCAACAGTAGATTTGTTCGAATCAGCACTGAATATATATTAACAAATTTGGGGAACACGCCTACCCGTTCACCCCCGTGTTTGTCCACATTGTTCATGATTCGATGCGTGTTCTAGGACGTTCAGTTCATGGCAGTATCCGTCATACGTGTCACACATGACGATGCTGTCTACAACGTACAACTCTCCCAGTGACAACCCACTAATTTTGAAGAATTTCCGCCTGTTAGATAGGCAGGTAACTCGACAGATGTCAATACAGTTGTATCATATTGATCACCTTTAGAAAATATTTTTTCTAAAGATTTATTTTAGCAACAAATGGAAAGAAAAACATTCTGGCTTCTAAGGTGCACACGACAAGGTGAACTATTCTCCCACGATTTTGTTGTTGTTGTTTTTCAATCATGTAGTGTGTTAAACATGGCACATTAATTCATGTTATTTGCACTTTAAAAAACAGTAACCATAATAGAAGCGTAACTTTTTCTTGTCACAAAAATTTTCAAAATTCCAAAATTTTCTACATGCTTTTAGGATGCGGAATATTCTTCTGAAATTGAGTGTTTTTCAGTGTCTTGCGGATTTAACAAAGACTTGGACGCAGTGAATTCTTTGTGTTGTTCACGTTCAACAGTAATTCTAATTTTTTTCTAATTTTCCTGGTAGCACCTGGTGATAAAGTCTCATGGTTTGAATGTCGTACTTAAACTATATTGACGTTCCGTTTAAAAGAAGACATTTCTGAGAGTATATTTTAATTATTGTTTTCTAACATGTTTACTTTGCTGGTGATCGTGATGAAGTAGTTAAATCAGTGTCGTGTAATGTCGAATTGAAAAGAAAAAACGTTTTTATAAATAAATTGATATTATTAGGAAATAAATAGATATGTACACTACCATTTATCTTTAAATGGTGATATATTCAGAACATCATTACACTGCTTATTTAACGCTCCCGGAAATGCCGTCCTACTGATATGGTGAAGATGTCTACGCCTTTACCTTTGGCAATACGCGAAAACACTTCACCGGGCATGTAGCGAGTAATGGCAAACACTGTCATGACTGCCTACAGAAAGGTTAAAGAAAAACGAAGCAAACATATCATGTATGAAGTCAGAGAAAAGACCGCTGTGGAATTCAGCCAAAAGCATCTTTAACTATGGTTTGGCATTTTTACGGGAATAAAATGCAGTACAATTTATTTATTTATGTTTTTATTTATTTATTTGGTTGGAGTTAATCAAGAATACTTCGATATTCACCTCTGCGACAGCGGCGAAATTCACGTCTGGGACAGCTTTCGGTATTCACTTCTGCGACAGCGGCAATATTCACTTCTGCGGCAGCGGCGATATTCACGTCTGCGAAAGCGTTCGGTATTCACTTCTGCGACAGCGGCGATAATCACTTTTGCGACAGCGGCGATTATGGTGTTAAGAAACGACCATCCGCAGGTTGCTGACAGATACATGGACAGTTGCGATTGAAGTGCTACTGAGAGGCATATTTTGATTATCGACAGCATGAAATCAACTTAGCAACGTATAATATGTAAAATATAAATGTAAATATGGTAAACTGTGTGTGTGTAGCATATGGCACAAAAATAATTTAAAATTCAAATCTTGTGTAAACGAGAGTCAAATCATTAACCATGTCATTCAGCTGTCGAGTTCTTGAGAATTTATTTATTTATTTGATTGGGGTTTTACGCCGTACTCAAGAATATTTCACTTATACAACGGCGGCCAGGAAACCAGTGGGATGGTGGAAGGAAACCGGACAAAGCCCGGCGAAACCCACGACCATCCGCAACTGCTGCAAGACCTTCCCATTTACGGCCGGAGAGGATGCCAGTATGAGCTTGACTTGAACTCACAGTGACCGGTTCCTGGGTCATTATGCTGCGCTAGCGCGCTAATCACCTTAGCCACAGAGGCCCCCTGAATTCTTGAGACATCGGACTAATCAATTATCCAACGCTAATTCACAAGACTGGTGTTTAACGCTGTCCTGACGCAATTTACCATAACAACTACCTTTACTTCAAAACAGGATCGTCATCTTGCGTTAAAGTAGCCTTTCACGCTCAATCCGTCTCTTGTAAGATAAGGTCGCCAGGAAAATATGTTTGAAAATTCCACATTTGCTTCACGTAAGTAACCTTATTTAGGGCCTCTTCGCTGACAAGCGCAGTACACTGTCCCAGTGTTATATCTTCCACGTTTTCAGGTCTGGTTGGAGACGTATTACCATTCGGAGACGTAAGGAACTTTAAAGGTGGAGAAAACATAAAAATGACATAAAGTTCAGATGAAAGAGTGCGAAAAGCTATTCCTAAATGTGGTCTTCAATATTTTTTCCGATTTTTCCTTAAGGAGAAAGAGACACTTGAAAATAATTTTCGTATGGTGGGTATTTGGGACCACCTTTTGGTATTTATAGTCTTTGTTTAATAATGTCATAAATGAGGATGTAACACAGGTTTAATAAATATTTTTGCACTAGAAGTTATTCTTTTCAGCTTACAAATGTACTATGCTCAGTTTGGATCATATTTATATTTTTGATACGTTCATAAATATTATCATAATTTAGGATAAATGCATATGTTTTGATATAAACAAGAAATTTACATTCAAATTTATTAGACAAGTGTCACATCCTTATTTAAAAATACCAAAATAGAAAAAAAACAATTAATAGAAATGACAGTCACACATATGCATAATAATAAAAAAGTAAACATAGAATGATTCAATTTAAACAGTTTCCTGGAATTGTTCCATGGGACGTGAATATGTGATAAATCAATCATGAATATGTCAAAAGCTATGGTAAACATACACCTCCAATTTATTATTTCGCTGTTTAATATATGGCTACTTTTGGATTCTCCCGGAAGACTAACAGCCCTTGAGAAATAGTCACGTGTTCGATCTTTCGTGAGGTTGCTCTGGTTACATTTACCTTTAAATTTGACAGACGACGTATAACTGAAAATGTTCTAAAGCCTGTAATGAAACATCAGTGAAATGAACGGAATGAACACAAACGTTCAAAAGTAAATGTAAAATGAGGACGTATACTTATTGCTCGGCAAAAATATTCTCACCTGATATATATATGTTTGTGGTCTTTTCCCTCAAAACAAACTGACAGCAAAACTTCCATATACATTACACTAACTCGACCGAAACACTGGTTATGTAAATAATAGCTACATCTGGAATTGATTAATGTGTACTATGAAAATTAACTTAATTTTGTTTTTTTACAATGACGGTCATTTTTATGGGTGGAAGAAACTGTAGTGGGTGTTGTAAGGCAGCAATCCTTCCTCGACAATAACCTACATCCAGCAAGCCAGGGTGTACTGAAAGAAAAGAAAAAAACCAAAATGAAATATTTATCAGATGAAAAACTATTCAACACTGTGAAGGAAAATACTTTAATTTTTTAAAATTTTTTCTATTTGACAAAATGCATTTAAAACATAGGATTCTATGGTGGTCTGTTGGGGCCCAGGGGATATTAGTGACGTCACAGCAATATTTTTTTCAAAAATGATGAAATATAGGTATCTATGTGTTTCAAATGGCAAAAAGCTGAAGTGACATCACTGGTCCCAATACGGTCAGAAAAGGCTACAGTAAAATCCAAAGTTTCAAATGCATTTTATTATGTCGAAAAATATTCGAAAAAAAAATAAATCAAACTATGGAGGTGGGGGAGGGGGCGGTGTGCAGTTCAGTTGAACAGTTAGAAAGTAACCCTAACTGGGGTAAAAGAAATTACCAAGCTCGAGATGAGCAAGTATCGACAATCTTTTAGATACTATCAGTTTAAAGCAGGACTTCCGATTCGTTTCCTAACAGTTCTACGTTCTCCGTACACTGACACACAGAACAGCAGAGCAGATCACTCCTAAATGTAAAATCAATGAAAGTAAAAGCGTTTCTGTAAGAATCATTTCTGCTAGAACTAATGATTAATGATGTCTGCCTTCCAGACGCACAAAATGATAACCCAGAACTGATAACCTTGGTTTTGCACAATCTCTGGAAGTTTTCACTGTCCCCGCTGCTCTGCATTTACTCTGTGCTGTACTTTTTCGTGCGGTATACCTCCATACGCCCGGATTTTGTTGGCTGCCTATGAACCTCCGAGGTCTGGTCCCGTGGCATTGTTTTAAAGTCAATGTTTATTAAATGTGATGACAAAGCACAAGAGCACGCACGCGCAAGCGCATAGGATCAGTACGGCAATTGTGGGTGCGCGCCTGAACGAAACATCTTACATGCACGTGACGGATTCTGAATTCCAAAGCACACCAGAAACAACTCGATTTCCATAAAAGCGTTAAAAAGGCAAAGGACATAAAAGCTCTAACAATTCCTACACTCTAATAAAGGAATCATTTGCAAGGTTGCGCAAAGCTTATAAACGTGTTAGCATCAATCAAATAAGAAATAAGTAACACAAATTTTGGACTTCGGTCAATTACCAATCCCTTAAATTTCTTGGTGATCCGGGTCAATAAGCAGATCCAAAAATTTTCTAACCGATTCTCACCAAATGCTGAAAATTGTCACTTTGTCTGCAATGTGTGGGCTTTTATTCGTGCATTTGACCGTGGCGTGGGGTTGTGCTCTGCATGTTGAATGCTTATTTCTAGTTTAATACTACAATTATGCATCGAGACATACGTTCGTATTCCAGCTTTCAATCAAAATGTACGTTCTGGGTCGATAATTGCAAGCCCAATTCCCAATACGACTTTTACGACAAAACCATCAAAGACCTAAGAAAGTACATAAAGTACGGAATTAGGACGGAATAAAAGAAATAGAGTTTACATGACGGATTCCTGTACAATTCAGTGTACAGAGATATTCCTCACTGACCCCAACCGATAACAACGGACCATCTGTTCTCTCCCACCCATTTAACGTCGGTACTTTCGCCGTTTTCTGTCCAACTAACTACTTATCTAGTTTTTCGGACCTTGGAATCGTACCAGACAAGATGCCGTCTCTTTGGCTCTGCTCGTTCTTAGCAACGGTTGCGGGTAAATATTGAAATTTCTACCTCCTCAAACGCAAATGTTGCCTTGAATAATAACAAATTATTAACATTTATGTAAGGAAAAATAATGAATTATGTCTCCCCCACTCGGTATTTTGTATGTGAAACAATTGTGACGAATAATCCGCAAATCGTTTGTATAGGTAGACATAAGTCAAGACTATTTTCACTTTTTCCATTTCTTCTTGTAACATAATGTAATAATATGTATGATTTTCAAGCACCCCTTTTTCATTAGCAACTTTGATCTTTAACGCACGTGCAATATGACCGTTAAGTCGATGGTAAAGGAAATCCCATACAATAGGAATGAAATCACTACATCTTGCCATGTTTCTGACAATCCGTCTGACATATAAAGGCTACCAATATATGTCAGGAACTGGAATCCATGTCTAGTCCACCTTGATGGAATTCATATGGCTTTTAGCGAGAGATGATCTACATCTCTAACCCAAGAACACCACAGCAGTGTTAACAGATCCGATGTACATCTCTGACCAAAGAACACTGCATCTGTGTTAATAGATACGATGTACATCTCTAGCCCAAGAACAGCTCATGAGTGTTAACAGATACGATGTACATCTCTAGCCCAAGAACAGCTCAGCAGTGTTAACAGATACGATGTACATCTCTGACCAAAGAACACTTCATCTGTGTTAATAGATACGATGTGCATCTCTAACCCAAGAACAGCTCATGAGTGTTAACAGATACGATGTACATCTCTGACCAAAGAACACTTCATCTGTGTTAATAGATACGATGTACATCTCTAACCCAAGAACAGCTCATGAGTGTTAACAGATACGATGTACATCTCTGACCAAAGAACACTTTATCTGTGTTAATAGATACGATGTACATCTGTAACCCAAGAACAGCTCATGAGTGTTAATAGATACGATGTACATCTCTGACTAAAGAACACTTCATCTGTGTGAATAGATACGATGTACATCTCTAACCCAAGAACAGCTCATGAGTGTTAACAGATACGATGTACATCTCTGACCAAAGAACACTTTATCTGTGTTAATAGATACGATGTACATCTGTAACCCAAGAACAGCTCATGAGTGTTAACAGATACGATGTACATCTCTGACTAAAGAACACTTCATCTGTGTGAATAGATACGATGTACATCTGTAACCCAAGAACAGCTCATGAGTGTTAATAGATACGATGTACATCTCTGACCAAAGAAGAGTTCATCTGTGTTAATAACCCATTTCTTTAATTGTATTTAGATATGCACAAAAACATTTAAACATCCCCTCAAATAAACTTTCTTGGTGTATAGTAATAAATATTTCATGTAGTTTGTATTTATATTAATGAGGCGTACTTCAGTGCTTTTATGGCCCCAGGGCAAAGAGAACTACAATATGCCTATTATATTGTCCATATACAGTGTTAATCCATAGGCATTCTTTCACTCATTCATTCATTCATCATTCATCATTTAATCATTCATTCAGGGTAAGCTTATGCATTATCTAAGTTTCACCTCTATGTTACTGCTTTATCTTATGTTTGCATATGTTACGTGTGTTTTCATGTTCCATGTTATATTTTTGTACAGTGGCTATACCACCTCCACCGCCAGTCGATCAAGGGGAGATAAACGTCGTGTTCAGGTAAATACATGGAATACGTCTTAATACATGTCATCCTTATTCACTTGCTAATGAGCTAAGACTGGATGCTGAATATCGTGGCGTATGGCACTTATCGTTGAATAGGAAGCAACTCCTCATGGCGAGTTTTATACTGTTTCAACATAACATTTTTACGTTGAAAATAAACATTTTAAGGTTTTCACCATATCCTGTGTTCAGCGGTTTACTGTCTAATAATGTTACAAAGATCACAGTAAAGATGGGGAACATGTTAGCCCTACGTTATTCTGTTTTACTTAGCATGGAATCAGTGTATGGACTAAAAAAATTTTTTTTGCTGCATGCTTTAAAAAATTATGCTAACTTAGTCCATTTATGTTCGACCCTTTGTTTTGACTGGTCAATGATGATATCCCTTTGCGCTTTAAGCTTAGATTTTTCTGTCTGTGCAATATTTTCAGACCGAACATCACACAAGATGACGACGCACCTGTGTCTTTTAAGTACCGATATGTGGCTAAGAATGGGGCGGTATACCATTCTCATCCACGCTTGGAAGTTATCACCATTGCTGCCACTACACATGTGTCAGACCAAGCCATGGAGAAGGTAAATCGAAATATGCACCTGGTGGAAAAATAAAAAAAACATCTTAATTCACTTGTTTAAATAGATAAATCCATAATTTGATAACCAGCAGTTATAACGGCTATCAAAGTGAATATGGCTCTGTCCTTTAGGCTGCCATAACTGTAGGCCTGATGATCAAACACATGCAGAAAGTGTGTATTCCCGTGTTGCCACCGGATTGGGCGTGGGTCTGTTTCACTAAAGCTGAGGGACTGACTGTGTACCCAGAGATGTCCAGTCACACTGACACCCCATCTTGTCACAGTAAGTGTTACTCTACCTCATTCTGTCACATTAAGTTTTACTCTACTTCATTCTGTCACAGTAAGTTTTACTCCACCCCATCGTGTCGCAGTGAGCATAACGCCATTCCACCACGTTACAACAAGTCTTACTCCACTACACCATCCTGTCAAGGTAAGTGCTACTCCACCTCATCTTCTCACAGTAAGTGTTGCTCCATCCCATGCATCCTGTCACAGTAAGTGCTACTCCACCCACCCTGTTACAGTAAATGTTACTCCACCCCTTCCTGTCACAGTAGGTGTCACCCCACCCCATCCTCTCACAGTACGTTACTTCTACTCCCATACTGTCACAGAAAGTGTTACTCCGCCCCATCCTGGTCACAGTGAGTGTTATTTCACCCCGTCCAATCACAGTATGTGTTACTCCATCCCATCCTGTCACAGAAAGTGTTGCTCACCCTCAGCCTATCACAGTAAGTGTTACTCCTCTTCATGCTGTCACAGTTTACTCCACTCCAGACTGCTACAGAAAATGTTACTCCACTCATCCTATCAAAGTAAGTGTTATTCCACACCTTACTCTTACATTACATGTTACCCTAGACAAATTTGTCAAGGTAAGTGTTATTCCACACCATTCTTTTACAGTATGTTCCCTATCCAGCTTCTTATCCCATCCTGTCACTTTAAGTGTTACCCTCCCACTTCTTGTCAGAGTAAGTGTTACTCTACTCCATCCTATCACTTAGTGTTACTCTACTATGCCGAAATTATAACATCATAGTGGAATATGTTTGAAATTTCTTCGTAGGTTCCTGCAAAGGTTCTTGTGCTCACACTTGCATCTCGGATGGTCGTAAATTCTCCACCATCGGGGGTCTGACGTCAAGACGTTCTTACGTCGTCGATGACAACGTTTTGTGTAACAGTCACGACGCCTACCACAAAACTTTGAACGTGTTGAGTCACGAGTTTGCTCATCAAATCATGTTTCACCTGGACAAGTACTGGCGGGAAAGGGTGAGAGATTCTCAGCACTTGATAATTGTCACACGAAACCATTGCATATTGCCATTTAGCTGATAAACGTCCTAATCTACTGGCAAAGAACACACTAGTATGGAGCACATGTCAGATGAAAGACCTTTATATACAGTATTGTCCGGGAAAATAGTTCTGTTAGTTTTTCAGTACAATTTTCCACGTAGTAAAATGCATTTAAAACTTTGGTTTCTCCTTTGGCCTTTTCTGACCAAAGTGGAACCAGTGATGTCACTTCAGCTTTTTGTCACTTCGCACATATGGATTGCTATAGTTTATCATTCAAAATGCCTCTTCGTTTAGAACCATGAAAGCCTTCAACAAATGAACCTTGAAACGAACTATTTCAAGTCAAAATATTGCTGTGACGTTACTGATACCCTCTTGGTCCCAACAGATCACCATACAATCCCTTGATCTTTATGCATTTCAGTCCGTTAGAAAAATTCTAAAAAAGTAAATCAAACCATTTACCTTGACAGTGTTAGTTGGATTCTACTGTGGCATTTTCTGACCGTACTGGGCCAGTTGACCAGTTTTTGCCACTTCACACATATAGACTGCTATATTTCGTCCTATGATTTTTATGCATTTCAGTCCGTGATAAAAATTTTTTTTAAAAAGTGAATCAAACTATTTACCTTGACAGTGTTTGATTGTCTGCTATCAATTTTAGAACTTTCTTTGCCTTTAATGCCGCAGTTCAGCTGGGTATAGACTGGTCGCCTTCCGGAACATTAAACATTTCTGGGCGAGGCGGCATCGAGGGCGTCGTTCATCCGTAACTGAAAATGTAGACTGCTTCTCGTTGCTAGAATCTGCATTAATTTTATGCTTAGTATACTTTGTTGATTTCTCAGTGGTTTGTGTTGAATGTTGTTTTGTGAAGGCGCCTTGACATTATTGAATTGAAACGTCTTTTTTGATTTCTGGTATATGAATGTCTGTTTTGACACCTAGATTTGTAACCGTTAATACATACAATATCATCTGTTTGGTTTCCTCATATGTCCGGTTTCCTCATCTGTAGCGATGATGACCCCTTAATTCTTCTTGGCTTAATTTATCCTCAGTAAACCACGGATGTGGTTCATCATAGATGTGTTATGCCGAATGGATTTATTTATTTATTTATTTGATTGGTGTTTTACGCCGTACTCAAGAATATTTCACTCATACGACGGCGGCCAGCATTATGGTGGAAGGAAACCGGGCAGAGCCCGGGGGAAACCCACGACCATCCGCAGGTTGCTGGAAGACCTTCTCACGTATTGCCGGAGAGGAAGCCAGCATGAGCTGGACTTCAACTCATAGCGACCGCATTGGTGAGAGACTCCTAGGTCATTACGCTGCGCTAGCGCTTTAACCGACGGAGCCACAGAGGCCCCCTGTGTCGAATGGAAACCACATATTAGCTATATGTTATGAGTGCTAGATGTGAAGGTTAGTAATCAAATGCATGTACTTGTGAAGGTTAGTAGTCAGATATTTGTGAAGGTTAGTACTCAGATACTTGTGAAGGTTAGTAATCGGATACTCCCGAAGGTTAGAAATCACATACTTGTGAAGGTTAGTACGCAGATACTTGTGAAGGTTAGTACTCAGATACTTGTCTTAACAACAACACAAATACTTCTCAAAACGATGGAGCACTGAGGGCTAAAACCGGTTCGGTGGCGTAATGGTTAAAGCGTCCTCCTCGAACTCGGGAGACACCCGGGATCAAACCCGGGTCGGGTCGTACGAAAGACTTTAAAAATGGTTATTGCTACTGCCTAGCTTGACGCTAAGCATTGAGAGGTTAGGGCAAGAAAACATGACTGGTTGGCCCAGTGTCAGTATGATTGGGTGCGGTGTCCTCTCTGGTGTCTTCGGCATGATACCTAAGTGGCAGCAGTACCTTGGCGGCTTGGATTCGCTCTACAAGAAGAAGACGACATCATATATATACATACACCCAACGACTCCTCGTCGTCATATGACTAAACATTGTCAAGTACGACGTTAAACCCCAAGCATTCGCTGATGTGTAAATGTGACAAGCTTAGATTCCTTTTCCCACATGAATAATATGAAGACTACTGAGTCAATAAACTGTAATGATGAGCGTTTCTAATATTCAGATTCACAAAGCTTACAATGACATCCACGCCAAAGGCACGTGGAAACTGAGTTCCTACGCCATGCGCAATCAGGATGAGTACTTCGCGGAGGCGACGACGGCCTTCTTCCTGTCCTCTCATATGATTGGCGCCAACGGTGGGATGAATGTGTGAGTATTCACCTTCCTTGACGGTTGCAATTTCTTGCAAGGCTCATTATTTTTGAAACATTGCAATTTTCGTTCGTGCATTTACTTTACAGCCGAAGTAAGCGTAATATTTCACAAAATCCCACATAATGTAGCACTGAAACAAAACACAGATACCTACCGTCAGGGGAGGTAATTCCTTGAAAAGGACAGTAACCTATGTATTACGAAAATACGGAATACGCATTATATGGCTAAACTGATGTTAGCGTCTCCTTCACCGTGCGCCATAACTACTGTGCAGTGCCTTATCCCCCGTCTTAATTTCGTTCTTTATATGCCTTCTTATCTCTTTGGTGGTTTTTGTTGGACGTTCTTTTGGGAATTGGCCTTGCCATTTTTGACCTGGAACGTTCATTTTTATTTGACAGCTGGCATACGAATGTCTGCTTGGATGCCAGGGTTATCGCTAGGCACGACTCCCTGTTTCTTTACATATCACCATTTTTTACATAGTGCTATCACTACGCTTGTTGTCGTCTCGCTGTTTTATAATTTGTTCTCATATCACTCGCTAAATATACTAAATCGTTTTTCCACATTTCCGTCTTCAGGTGCGGCAGTGGGACGCACATCTGCTCCAGTGTGTCCACCGCACGTGCGTATCTCCGGCAACACGACCCGGAAATCTTCGCCGTGTTGGAGTACGTGTACACAGGAAATCGCCCCGATGTTTACGTACCTCTTAAAACGTGTATGTAACCACGACATAAAAGCATGTTGATACGTGTTGTGCAAAACCCGAGAAAACTTGTAAGAACGTTGAAAATGTGCAATGTTGAAAGAAAATTGTTAATAAAACATTCAACAGGAAACTGGGTCAATGGGAGTTTCCTTAAGGACATAAATTGTCTCTTAAGTTGAGTGCTGAGCTATACTGACTAAACAGCTTGTTCAGTTTCACCCCATCTTGCATTGCCTGTGCCAGCTATCCCGTGACCTGGTAAAGTACCATATACAGCTGGAATGATTTTCCTCTAGACTGTACTGATGCCTTGTAATATACAGGGACAGTTGGAATGGATTTCCTCTTGACTGTACGGAGGCCTTATTAATTACCAGGATGTCTGGAATGGTTTTCCTCTTGACTGTACTGGTGCTATGTCAAGTACCAGGATGGCTGGAATGGTTTTCCTCTTGACTGTACTGGTGCTATGTCAAGTACCAGGATAGCTGGAATGGTTTCGTCTTCTCTCCGTTGTCCAGTCTCTGGATAATTTGAGTGATATTGTCGTGGCTCCGACACAGCTTTGACAGGACATGAACGTTAAAGGAGAAGAAAACTTAAAAACATGACACTATGGGGTGAAAAGAGCACATTTTTTTCTATCTGGTGGTGCCTGCTGCATAATTTTGCCATTTTTCCTCGCCATACACGCAAAGCCTGAAAACGGCAAAGCTCGCGCAAATCGCTGAGTTCAAGACGTCCTCCATCTTTAACACCCTGTAATTTATGCTGGGGGTGTGCTGCCTCTCAGCCAATGAGAGTCCGTAAAACTGTCGGTTTGTTCGTGTAAACTCGGAACCTACGTTTAACATTCCGGTTTCCCGATCGTCAAGAGGAAAACGAACTGTACTGGGAAGAAGAGCTCCACCGGAAATGTACGAACTGGACTTCGGCAGTTTCCAACGGCAATTCTCCTCCTAACACAAAAGACTTTAGGACTAGTTCTTAGGCAAAATGGGGTCGCCCAAAGCGGATTTTGGCGCTGACTTTATTTATAATTTATCAACTTGAGGAGCATATTATAATTTGTTTTGTGGCATGCACCTGCGAGGAAATGCATGCTCTTTTCAATGGTATTTGACTGATATTTAAATTTTCTTCTCCTTTAAATGGTTTCACCTGAGTTATCTGTTTTTCTTTGAAAAACAAGTGATTATCTTATTTGTATCATAATTTTCTACACGAGAATCCCCATTGTACCTGCCTGGATTTGTGCCGAGATTGCAAACATTCCATTCAGTCTCATCCACTTCACTCGTAAATTGACTGATTGAATGACTGTTTTCATTGACTGATTGATTTGAACGCCTTATCAGAGAATATTCTCCGTAGAGAGCGTGTGTCAGTATAATGATCCAAGGGATATGGATATCACGGATTAAATCACATGGTCGCTCTGATTAACTGACTGACCTACATTGCTCCGTGTGCAGAGCAGATTTCCCGCCACTGTGAGATCTACACGTGTCTTTCATGTGGACGATATGCAAGTACTGTCAAACGATATGCATTTGTATGTAAGACCACACTAAAGTCCCCAAAAGGCCTGTTGACCTGTTATTGTCACCTTACTCTGGGGAACAGTGGAGGCGGCGGGCCTCGATAAGTTCCGTTCCAAGACTAAAGTCAAGCAAACACATTGTGTGTCAAAGCAGCAGATGTTGAACATCTCAACCAATCAGCAAAGAAACAAGCGAACAAGTCACTTATTTTCGGTTACACCAGGGCATTGATTTTTCTTACTATATATGTAGTAAATTTGTCAACTTCAATTAAAAAAAATTATGTACCCTAAGTTTTGCTTGGTACAATGCCCTACATCCACATGCACTTTTCCCCACAAGGTATCCAAAAATCAACCAAGCCTGACCACCATTCCTTGAGCTGTGTTGGCGGAAGTGAAGTCCTTAACATAATGCTACCATGATAACGTCCAGGGGGTGGGAAGTAACACGGCTAAAAAAGTTTTGAGTTCTATCGAAAAGAGATAAAAAACATTTGATCATGGTGCAAAATAACAGCGCAGAAATGTACAGTGTATCAACAAGCTAAACTGTTCGTGTGGCCGTATTACCCAATCAGTACCCATTCACGGAAACAAATGTTGGACCCAATTGCCAATCAACAAAATCTACAGAACACAATTCCCTTGTTTCGTATAATTTACCTCAAGAATACCATTCATAAAGAGTTGGCACTCTATCTTTGGTTTACCGAGGTTGTCATGAAGCCAGTGAGACAAAAAACAATTAACGAATCCCCGAAGCTTTATTGCATTATATGGGGCTTTCGTGAGAAAAACAACAATAAATTCAACATGTATTGGACCAAATCGAGTATTTATTATACCACTACATACAGGGTTTGACGTGATCATCTATTTCAGGACGGTTTCCGGTATAAACATAATCAAGCATAGCGAACAGGTCTGGGTCCTTCTGGTGGATAAACTCACGAGCCGCAGCTACAGACGGACAGATGGTGTTTCCACCATGACCACATCTGTAAAGGGATAAATTTCTTGACAAAATTATAGGATGATTACTTACTCGGTATGTTAAAATGGTAGATATAGTTATTAGCGGTAGATGGAGAATTGAATTCTGTACATGGAATGAAAGATTCATGTTAACGGCTTAAATTATTTGGTGATTGAAAAAATATTTAATTTATTAATTTCTGTTTTCTTCATGTGTTCATAGTTTATGCAGCAAACAATCAATGCTTAATTACAAAAGAACAGAAAACTGAAATTAAAGCCATTTATAAATGGTCACCTCGAATGCGAACGTGGGAATAATATATAGACAGCCAATAAGAAAGCTATGCTTTGAATACATGGTACACGCAAGGGTTTCAACTATGCAGTTAGTTTATTTTTTATCGCTCTGATCCTTAGGGACAGCATTTTTGACAAAGATTCTTGTTCTTTATTTGATTAGGGTTTTACACCATACTCAAGAATATTTTACTTATACGACGGCCACCTGCATTGTAGTGGGAGGAAACCGATTCCTCGTGCACCGAGCTTAACCCCCATGGTTTAAATACATGTTCCATTCATAGTATAACTGAATAAAAGCATACCTGCAGAAGAAACAATAAACAGTTTTGATTGGATTTTTAAGTAAACAATGACGAAACTCGGACCTGTTCATTCCACCGGAAGTCCACAACATGTGACCAAACATGAAAAAGGCCCCGGATGATTCCGCCCAATATTCGTTCTGATTGGACATAAGGTAAGAATGCATGCCCCAGACCTGTTTGGCGTGGTCATTTGTATAAGCATCGTGAATCTGAAGCAGAAATGAATATTTTATTTATTAATAGACTTGTTTATTTGACTGGTGTTTTACACCGAACTTAGGAATATTTCACTTATATGACGCCGGACAGATGGGAGGCAACAAGACAGAGCCCGGAGGAAACACACAACCACCCGCATGTTGCTAGCAGACCTCTAACGCACGGTGGGAGAGGAAACCAGCATCAGTAGAAACGAATAGGTATGATAAATTATAATACACTGTGCTACATAACGAAAATGTGAGATTTCCTGATCCACCAGCATTGCATATTTCATTTTTATATTGGCGAAAGAAGGGGAAAATAAAGACTTAGCAATACTGACCCTTCAAACTTTCGTCACAGCCCATATATCCCTGACCAATGAATTCACTGGCTCGAATCTAATGGGAGAGCTTCGAGTTCGAAATCTTTACTGACGGGTCACACAGCACAGTTTGATTTTTCTTTTTACTTTCAAAAAGACCAGACTCGAAACTTCCCTATTCCTTGTTTGATTGGCTGCGACTTTAGGAACCGAAGGATTTTACATCTACCCAAAGACGGTAGTTTGCTTCGGTTTATTCCACCAGTAAATCTTGGTATATATTTGACTGAATGAATGATCATGGTTTAATGCCACTTCAACAATATTTAAACCATGCCTTGGTGAGGCATATAATTGAGGAAATATTTTGGATGAATATCAGCATAATCCGATTAGTGATCTGTTCTAGAATATACACTGAAAGAAAAAAGATATCAAGTGTGTTATCGTTGTGTGAACTTATAACAAAAAGACAAACGAATGTGTAGTCGTTACGCTTCGTGGATATAGTCTCGAAAACGCATCACTGGATTAATATTTTTGATTCCATTTAGCTGGATGGAGAAAACTCTAAAATAAGCTGAAGAAAAGTGTTTTCAGATTTATTTATTTATTTGATTGGTGTTTTACGCCGTACTCAAGAATATTTCACTTGTAAGACGGCGGCCAGCATTATGGTCGGAGGAGACCGGGAAAAACCCACGACCATCCGCAGGTTGCTGAAAGACCTTTTCAAATATAATTTTTCTGTTTCATCTTATTACTATTAATTTTTGTCGAGTGATCGAGTTGTTTAAGAAGTTCAGAACCTACTCTCTTTTTCCAGTAGCTGGGGAGGTGAAACATGATTAGGTGGGCGAACTCGTGGCCTACAACGTTTAATCTCCCGTGATACCCATCGTTTTTGCACAACACGTTACTGTCGACAATGTATGAGTACCCAGCCGTCAGGCCGCCAATATTCTGGAACTTGCGGGTGCCACCCACGCATGTGTGACGACAAGATCCTGCACAGGTTCCTTGTTCAAGCGAGAAAAAATCGGACAAGATCAGTTCTATATGAGATCCTGCACACGCTCTTTCTTTAAGCAAGACAAAATGAGACAAGTTGAAAACTGCACAAGACCTTTCATAGATTTCTGGTCAAGTGAGACAAGTTCAGACAAAAGTCAGAACTAAATAAGATCTTTCAGTTTTTTCATGTTCAGGTTGGATAAGATCAGATAAGACCAGTAGTAGTAAAGATGCTTTGTAGGTTCCTTGTTAAGAAAAGAAACGATCAAAAATATTAGAACTTTATAAGAAAAAAAAACTTTCACAAATTCCTTGTTTTTGTGAGACAAGATAATAACAGTTCCAAATTAACCAACATCTGTACAAGGTCTGAATTAAATCAGATCCTTTACATGATCCTTGAAATAAGATAGAGGTCAGAAAGTTCTGATTTCAAATCAGATCTATACAACATTCTTTGCAGATTTCTTGATAGGATCACGCAAGATTAGTATATATATTATATAAGATTAAACAAGATCAGTACTAAACAAGATCTTTTGCAGACTTCTTGATCAAGTGTGACAAGACCAGTAATATTTTAAAAGAAATCTCATTTTCAGTTTGTTCTTCAGGTTTAATTTGCTTCTATTATTAGTATTTACCAGTGTATATGTTTGCAACGAGAAACAGTTGTTTACCATTCGTTTCGTGCCTATGTGACCGGTCTTGAGCCTCAGCCAAGCAATTGCCCATTAAATATATTGATTTATATTCGTCATTGAACCTACTTTTGCACTCTGGTGTGTTCGCGTGACTGGCCATCTCCGGGTAAACCACAAGCCCGTGGCCCTTGGGGAACAGACGGACCCCTTTACTACGGGCTACCCCTTCGAAGATGATATCAGGCATGTGCCTCATCATGGACCCCATTGTGTGGGCCGCCTGGAACGAAGAGAAAAGGCGTACAGCATAGAGAGTAAATCCAGAGCACTATGTGATAGTTCACAAATGATCACACGTAACCGTTAAAATACGGCCTCTTTTCAATTTTCCTTAGTTAGGGTTTTATTATAACTATTCATGTAAATGCATAAATAGCAGGAAATTACACGCCCCCTGGTACCATGGCTTAAGCAGAATTGGGTAAAAAATGCAGTGATGTTAACTGTAGCCAGCATTATGGTGGGATGAAACCGGTCAGAATCCGGTGGAAACCCACGATAATTTTCAGGTATATGGCAGACAATCCCACCTACGACAGGAGAGGAAGCAAGTGAGATGGAGTTGAACTCACAGCGAATGCAGTGGTGAGGGGCTTCTGAGTCACTATGCTGTGCTACCACGCTAAACACTCAGCCACAGACCTACTAAGTCATTAGGCTGTCAAACTCTCACACACCTCACACAATACAGTCTGCATTTTTTGTCGGATTACCAAGTAGACTGTGTGTTTTGGGAGCAGTAGGCTACATGTACCTTTTCAACGGCTTCTTCTGACACAAGGTTCGTGGCCTGGATGAGAACAACGGACTCGTTTTGAGGTTTGTCTAACAACAATCGCCCATCTTTGGTGACGTAGCGGCTTCTAATCACCAGAGGTGGGTGGGTCGGAAGAGGCGTCAGAGTGGGCGACAAAGTGGCCGTAGTGTTCCTGGGAAATGATATAAATGGGTATGTTTACCGTCATATGAGCGAATTGACTTTACCGCCCTACCCAAATAGGGCCAGCAAGCCCCGAAAAACTTTATTCCGTTGACGGTGTCTGATGTTTCCAGTACAAAAAATGTGGCGAAATTCAATTTGTTACACAGTGACGTTTACATATAAGGTCAATGTGAAAAACCCGTATCGAAGATCGACGTCACCAGACAGGATGGAACACCTGCCACTAATTATCAAAATTAACATTTAACCGTTCATTTTTGTTAAGACGAGTTTTCTGATAAAAATCTATTTTGGAAAGATCTGCTGACGTATTTTACACCGCGTTTTTAACCTTACATATCGCAGATGGTGAGGAAAAAATAGAAAGAAAGTTTGTAAGTGATCTTCTTTACAAGAAAACTAGAAAATATGGTCCTAAAATATCATCTTACATGGTAGTCTATGTTGTCTTACCAAGTTAAAGACACGAAAATGTTAAACTACACTGACGGCCGTAAGTGGGAAGGTCTGGCTGCAGCCTGCGGATAGTCGTGGGTTCCCCCGGGCTCTGCCCGGTTTCCACCCACCATAATGCTGACCACCGTCGTATAAGTGAAATGTTCTTGAGTACGGCGTAAAACACCAATCAAATAAATAAATAAATAAATTACACTGAACATAATTTATACCGACAATTGATTTTGCACCTAATTTTGCTCAAACAAGTTTTTTTTAGAGCGTTCGTGAAAATCATCTCCATAGCAACCTTAACATATTTTTGTTGTAAAGTGTCAACAGAATTTCCATTAATGAACCTAAAATAACAGACCTACATCGACAATACATGCTAAATTACTATTTACATCAATAGCCTTTATTATGGTGTGAAAGATAAATTCTGAAGAAAAGGAACATTGGTAAGGAAATGCATGAAATACCATGGGGGCACCACGCGACGTACGTCATCAACAAAAGCTCCCTCTGGTGGCGGAGGAGCAAGAACATCTAAAATTTAAAAGAAGAACATTACCCAGGACACACCTTTTTTATTGGAGATGCTGTACTAACGATGTCGGAAAAACAGAACAATGATTTATATAGTGGTGCGGTTTTATTGCGTTTTACTCAATTGACTGACTAAAAGAATAAAACAACTAGAAAATGGATATCTATTTATTTATTTGATTGGTGTTTTACGTCGTACTCAAGAATATTTCATTTATACGACGGAGGCCAGCATTGTGGTGGGAGGAAACCGGACAGAGCCCAAGCGAAAAGTTGCTGCAGACCTTCACACGCACGGGCGGAGAGGGAGCCAGCATGAACTAGACTTGAACTCAGAGCGACCCTTGGTGGGAGGCTCCTGCGTCATTGCCCCGTGCAGACGTGCTACCCCCCTCGGAAACGGAGGCCCCACCAGAAGAACCAACGCCAACATGTAGGGTAAAAATCCGAGAATGTATACTCACGGCTTAACGATATGACTACAAGGAATAAGTTTACGCCATCCATTATACCATTGATTACTGCAGAGGCCTACATGAGTGGTCAAAACATTAACTACCATCTGTGTGAAAGATTACCTTCTCACGAACAGCTGGACTAAAATCTAGATAACATGTCTAGATAATCAGACGTGTCTTCCTACACTCTGAAATGCTTTCATGTATATTTATGTATGCTGGTGGTTATACGTCGTACTTAGCATATTTTCAATCATATATATGGCGACGAGGAGTCATTAGGTGTGTGTGTATATATACTGTGTCTTCTTGTGGCAGGGCGAGTGCATGCCGCCAAAGTTCTGCCGCCACTCGGCTGCATCCGATATCTGAATAGTCCAAATTGTTTCCTCTAGGCTACCCAGTAGCCTTCTTGTGTACCTTGACAGGTCCATGAGTTTCCTCTGGCCTCGGTTGAGGCCTTGTCAGATTCTGGGTAGGTACAATGGATTTCTCTATGCCCCGCTGTGGTGATTATTGGACTGTTGAAAGTTTCCTGTGACCTCTATCCGTTTTCCTGTGAGACAATATACTTACCATCTGATTTGCGTGTCGTGTTTTCACACACGAATGACCATTGTGCTTCACTGGTAGGTGTCGCTACCAGATACTAAATATTACACTGACAGATTTCTGACCAGCTAACCTGCTTGTCGTATTCATGTTACAATGTTACAATACAACGTTTAGATTAATTGAATGACTTTTTTTTATTCATTATTAACGTGAAGTCTTCTATACAAAGATTGTATAGCTTACTGGTCTGGGAAACGATAGAGGGATTTTAAACTCTATGTTTATGTAAATACTTACATATAAGCAACCTACGCCATGTATTAAGCAGAATTACAGAAATGCTGTGATGTTGATAGCAACGTATTAGACGTCACTGGCCTAGAATCCCATAGGAGGGTTGTCGATGTCTTATATTTAACCAGTCCCTTAAAATAATGACCTGCCCGAGGCCGACGTTGTGTCAACACCTCGTTTATTCGAATGTCTACACGACAAGGACCTCAACCGATTGTCCAGGGGACAAGTGAAGAATTCACAAGTATGTATGTACGTTGTTTTCAAGGACGTTACAGCGGAAAACGTTAACATACACATTGCCCTCAAACAATGGCAAGTACAGCACACAACAAGGTCACTTTGTGATTTATTTTGAAAGAAAGCAATTCTTCAATATTTCATGTTAAATTCTTCTTTCTACTCATCAAGAGAAAATCTTAAATCAACCAAGCCATAACAGAAATCTCTTCTAAAACAAAAGGAAGTGTGAGAAATTTTATTGGTTCTGGAAGTTTGCGGAGAGAAACGCCAGTATATATAATCTGTATTCATCAAATACTCAATTCAATATGCCCCAATGTAGCGGTTTCACTACATACAGGGTCTGATGCCGTCGTCTTTCACAGGACTGTTCCCCATATAAACATAATTCAATATGGCGTACAGGTCTGGGTCTTTCTGGTGGATGAATTCACGAGCGGCGGTTACTGATGGGCACAGAGTCTTTCCACCAAGACCACATCTTGTGGGGGAGATAAAATTTTGGACTAAATGAATAGCTAAATAAATGATCTATCGGTATGTTAAAACCACCGATTGACTGATACATTTCCTGCCCAGTAAATTGACAACCAATGTTAATAAAAATTCAATGATTGATCGTTAGTGCTCATTTAAATGATTTTCTGATTGAATGAGTGTATTTAATAATTATGTGGTCAATTATCTGATTAATTAAGGGGACTCCGTAGCCTAGTAGTTAGCGTGCTAGCGCATCACAATGGCACTGGAACTTCTCACCAATATAATTGAAGACGTACAGGTCGCTGTGAATTCAAGTCCATCTCATGTTGGCTCACTCTATGGTTGTACCTTGGATGATCTTCCAGCAATCTGCGGATGGTCGTGGGCTCTGTTCTGTTTCTTCCCACCATAATGCTAGGTGCTGTCTTATGTGTGAAATATTCTTGATTACGACAGAAAATAATAGCCCAGAAAATCAAAACAATTTCGCTATATACGGTTTTACCGAAATTTACCTTCTTGACGTATACATCTCTTGGGGTCTCCGTGGCTCAGTCGGTTAGCGCGCTACCGCAGCGTAATGAGCCAGGAATCTCTCACCAATGCGGTCGCTGTGAGTTCAAGTCCAGTTCATGCTGGCTTCCTCTCCGGCCGTACGTGGGAAGGTCTGCCAGCAACCTGCGGATGGTCGTGGGTTTCCCCGGGCTGTGCCCGGTTTCCACCCACCATAATGCTGGCCGCCGTCGTATAAGTGAAATATTCTTGAGTACGGCGTAAAACACCAATCAAATAAATAAATAAATACATCTCTTAGACTATAACCAAAAATAATACTGGTAACATCTCAAAAACTACATGTTTGAGTTTACTTTAGATAAACAGGAACTGGAGTGACGTCATCCTCACCTATTCATACCACCGGAAGTACCCAACAAATGGCTGAACATGAAGAAGGCGCCGGATGCTTCCGCCCAATACTCATTCTGATTGGACATGAGGTAAGAGTGCATGCTCCAGGCCTGTTTGGCGTGGTCGTTGGTATACGCCTCGTGAATCTAAAGCAGAAACGAATAAATACAATTGACTCATCATCATAAAATTTCTGTCTCTTGTTCATTGCATAGTATGGATCATGGTTGTAAAAATGGAGACGAAGACAGACAGGATTTGCAACCAAATATAGAATTCCCCTAGCATGGAGCTCCGTACTTTTGACGGAGTTAATTTAAGCCTGTCCAATGAAATACCAGAATAATACAGGTTTCGCGGTTATGGCTTTATATCAAAAATTTTCCATTCATGACCCTATAATCTTGAAAGTTGTTCGATAATAATATATTGAATGAATATAATCAAGTATTGGATATATTTTGAACCAGTAGTTGATCAGGACTCTGCTAGTGGGCTAATTGTCAGCCCCCAAGGCCTATTTTTAACGTTACATATGTCCACAAATTTTAAATGTGATGAAAACACATTATCTCAGTAAATCTAAACAGACCAGTTTGGTGTAGTCCTAATAAATTGCAGTTAACATAACTGCAATTAATTTAACCAAATTCTGCTGAAATTGTTGTGCTAGAGGGTGCCCGAATTGTTACATGAGCACTTAGAATAAAAGCCTAACTGAGATAATTTGACAGGATGTCAGCTTTTACCAGTTACGTGTAAGCATTTGTAAATTATCACAATGTCGTCGATGCTCTGATTTTTACTCTCCAGGCTGTTGTTCTTTTACGTTATACAACAATACAAATGAACCTGGCGTAACTGGGTTTAACCTAATTAATATGGTACAAAAAGCGCAATGCGGGATTTATAGTTTTGAGTCATCTGCATGCTGCTGCAGACATTACCACGTACGACCAGAGAGAAACCCAGCAGGAACTGAACTTGAACTCACGGCTACCCCATAGCTGAGAGGCAGCTAAATCCTTGCGCCGCTCTTGCACGCTAACCACATAGCAACAGTCACCCTGATGTTGATGACAATGGCAATGGTGATGATGGTAAGGGTGGTGGTGGTGGTGATGACGATGATAATGACGACGACGACGAGGACGACGACGACGACGACGATGACGATGATTTGGTGGTGGTGGTGGTGGTGGTGGTGGTGGTGGTGGTGGTGCTGGTGGTGGTGGTGGTGGTGATGATGGTGATGGACGATGACGACGACGACGATGACGACGATGATGATGATTTTGTAGTTTTCTTTCAGAACCTTCTTACCCTCTGTTTCAGTATCGAGGGAGATGAAACATGATGAGGTGAGCGAACTCGTGTCCAACAGCGTTAAACAGCCCGCGAAACCCGTCATTTTTGCACAGCACGTTACTGTCGACAATGTACGAGTACCCAGCCGTCAGACCCACCGATATTCTGGAACTTCCGGGTACCACCTACACATGTTTTGCCACAAGATCCTACACAGGTTCCTTGTTCAAGTGAGACAAAATCAGACAAGATCAGTACTATGTAAGATCCTTCAGAAATTCCCCAAAACAACAGAGTTGTGAATACTTCCCCCGCTGTCAGTTACCGGTCGGGTGCAAATCAGATGTATTAAATAGAGAGGACCTTTCAAACATTCAATGTTCCTCAGCATATAGGCTGGTACATTTACCTCCCCGAACAATACACTGTCTTGCTATTTCTGGAAGTAAATGGATTTGAACGTGTATCCCCTTCATTGAGAAAGAAACCAGAAAGGTAACATAGTTTACAGGTACCAATTTTGCTATTGCAAAACTTTTATATTCCCATGGCAGTTTTCTCCGGGGGGGGGGGGAGGTTGATCGCAGGGGGGGGGGGGGGGTGACAGCTTTTTTTTAGCAGTATTGGTTTATACGACAATCACCCCCACGGTGTTAAACTCATAAACGTCGCTTTCAACATTATTTCGGTGATGTCACGATGGTGTCAAAATGCCGACACTTCTAGAGCTGCCACGTCGCGTGTGTCTCTCACATTATGCCAAGCGCCTATCGAGGCAGTGTCAAGAATATATTAAAGCCTTAGGTACGTCTCGATCCTGAATTGAACCACGGATCAACCGTTTACGAGATGCTCTAGCCACCACCCGAGCAGCCGGTTAGAGAATGATGGTTAGAGTTCATAATGAACTATTTACGGTATTTGTTTCTCCTGATGAAATGTGGTACAAGAGCTGTAGTGTTTCATTATATCCTCTTACTGGTGATCTTTTCTTATTGATTGATTCTTTTACCCATTTATTCCATTGTTGTTTAATCTGTTCATCGAAAAAGACATTCGTATGCCTGCCATCACCCAATAAAGACGCTGCAGGCTGATCATCGCAATCACACACTTAGGGATTTCTCACCCGTTTTGACACTCTATCTTTGGTTTACCGAGGTTATCATGAAGCCAGTAAAACAAAAAACAATTAACGAATCCCCGAAGCTTTATTGCATTATATGGGCTTTCATGAGAAAAACAACAATAAATTCAACATGTATTGGATCAAATCGAGTATTTATTATACCACTACATACAGGGTTTGACGTGATCATCTATTTCAGGACGGTTTCCGGTATAAACATAGTCCAATATGGCGAACAGGTCTGGGTCCTTCTTGTGGATAAACTCACGAGCCGCAGCTACAGACGGACAGATGGTGTTTCCACCATGACCACATCTGTAAAGGGATAAATTTCTTGACAAAATGATAGGATGATAACTTACTCGGTATGTTAAAATGGTAGATATAGTTATTAGCGGTAGATGGAGAATTGAATTCTGTACATGGAATGAAAGATTCATGTTAACGGTTTAAACTATTTGGTGGTTGAAAAAATATTTAATTTATTAATTTCTGTTTTCTTCATGTGTTCATAGTTTATGCAGCAAACAATCAATGCTTAATTACAAAAGAACAGAAAACTGAAATTAAAGCCATTTATAAATGGTCACCTCGAATGCGAACGTGGGAATAATATATAGACAGCCAATAAGAAAGCTATGCTTTGAATACATGGTACACGCAAGGGTTTCAACTATGCTGTTAGTTTGTTTTTTATCGCTCTGATCCTTAGGGACAGCATTTCTCATAAAGATTCTTGTTCTTTATTTGATTAGGGTTTTACACCATACTCAAGAATATTTTACTTATACGAGGGCGGCCAGCATTGTAGTGGGAGGAAACCGATTCCTCGTGCACCGAGCTTAACCCCCATGTTGTAAATACATGTTCCATTCATAGTATAACTGAATAAAAGCATACCTGCAGAAGAAACAATAAACAGTTTTAATTGGATTTTTAAGTAAACATTGACGGACCTGTTCATTCCACCGGAAGTCCACAACATGTGACCAAACATGAAGAAGGCCCCGGATGATTCCGCCCAATATTCGTTCTGATTGGACATAAGGTAAGAATGCATGCCCCAGACCTGTTTGGCGTGGTCATTTGTATAAGCATCGTGAATCTGAAGCAGAAATGAATATTTTATTTATTGATTGATTTGTTTATTTGACTGGTGTTTTACACCGTACTTAAGAGTATTTCACTTATGTGACGTCGGACAGATTAGAGGGAACAGGACAGAGCCCGGAGGAAACACACGACCATCCGCATGTTGCTAGCAGACCTCTAACGTACGGTGAGGGAGGAAACCAGCATCAGTAGAAACGAATAGGTATGATAAATTACAATACACTGTGCTACATAACGAAAACGTGAGATTTCCTGATCCACCAGCATTGCATATTTCACTTTTATATTGCCGTAGTGTTGAAAGAAGGGGAAAATAAAGACTTAGCAATATTGACCCTTCAAACTTTCGTCACAGCCCATATATCCCTGACCAATGAATTCACTGGCTCGAATCTAATGGGAGAGCTTCGAGTTCGAAATCTTTACTGACGGGTCACACAGCACAGTTTGATTTTTCTTTTTACTTTCAAAAAGACCAGACTCGAAACTTCCCTATTCCTTGTTTGCGACTTTAGGAACCGAACGATTTTACATCTAGCCAAAGACGGTAGTTTGCTTCGGACGCTCCGGTTTATTCCACCAGTAAATCTTGGTATATGTTTGACTGAATGAATGATCATGGTTTAATGCCACTTCAACAATATTTAAACCATGTCTTGGTGAGGCATATAAATGAGGAAATATTTTGGATGAATATCAGCATAATCCGATTAGTGATCTGTTCTAGAATATACACTGAAAGAAAAAAGATATCAAGTGTGTTATCGTTGTGTGAACTTATAACAAAAAGACAAACGAATATGTAGTCGTTACGCTTCGTGGATATAGTCTCGAAAACGCATCACTGGATTAATATTTTTGATTCCATTTAGCTGGATGGAGAAAACTCTAAAATAAGCTGAAGAAAAGTGTTTTCAGATTTATTTATTTATTTGATTGGTGTTTTACGCCGTACTCAAGAATATTTCACTTGTAAGACGGCGGCCAGCATTATGGTCGGAGGAGACCGGGAGAAACCCACGACCATCCGCAGGTTGCTGTCAGACCTTTTCAAATATAATTTTTCTGTTTCATCTTATTACTATTAATTTTTGTCGAGTGATCACAGTTGTTTAAGAAGTTCAGAACCTACTCTCTTTTTCCAGTAGCTGGGGAGGTGAAACATGATTAGGTGGGCGAACTCGTGGCCTACAACGTTTAATCTCCCGTGATACCCATCGTTTTTGCACAACACGTTACTGTCGACAATGTATGAGTACCCAGCCGTCAGGCCGCCAATATTCTGGAACTTGCGGGTGCCACCCACGCATGTGTGACGACAAGATCCTGCACAGGTTCCTTGTTCAAGCGAGAAAAAATCGGACAAGATCAGTTCTATATGAGATCCTGCACACGCTCTTTCTTTAAGCAAGACAAAATGAGACAAGTTGAAAACTGCACAAGACCTTTCATAGATTTCTGGTCAAGTGAGACAAGTTCAGACAAAAGTCAGAACTAAATAAGATCTTTCAGTTTTTTCATGTTCAGGTTGGATAAGATCAGATAAGACCAGTAGTAGTAAAGATGCTTTGTAGGTTCCTTGTTAAGAAAAGAAACGATCAAAAATATTAGAACTTTATAAGAAAAAAAAACTTTCACAAATTCCTTGTTTTTGTGAGACAAGATAATAACAGTTCCAAATTAACCAACATCTGTACAAGGTCTGAATTAGATCAGATCCTTTACATGATCCTTGAAATAAGATAGAGGTCAGAAAGTTCTGATTTCAAATCAGATCTATACAACATTCTTCACAGATTTCTTGATAGGATCACACAAGATTAGTATATATATTATATAAGATCAAACAAGATCAGTACTAAACTAGATCCTTTGCAGACTTCTTGATCAAGTGTGACAAGACCAGTAATATTTTAAAAGAAATCTCATTTTCAGTTTGTTCTTCAGGTTTAATTTGCTTCTATTATTAGTATTTACCAGTGTATATGTTTGCAACGAGAAACAGTTGTTTACCATTCGTTTCGTGCTTATGTGACCGGTCTTGAGCCTCAGCCAAGCAATTGCCCATTAAATATATTGATTTATATTCGTCATTGAACCTACTTTTGCACTCTGGTGTGTTCGCGTGACTGGCCATCTCCGGGTAAACCACAAGCCCGTGGCCCTTGGGGAACAGACGGACCCCTTTACTACGGGCTACCCCTGCGAAGATGATATCAGGCATGTGCCTCATCATGGACCCCATTGTGTGGGCCGCCTGGAACGAAGAGAAAAGGCGTACAGCATAGAGAGTAAATCCAGAGCACTGTGTGATAGTTCACAAATGGTCACACGTAACCGTTAAAATACGGCCTCTTTTCAATTTTCCTTAGTTAGGGTTTTATTATAACTATTCATGTAAATGCATAAATAGCAGGAAATTACACGCCCCCTGGTACCATGGCTTAAGCAGAATTGGGTAAAAAATGCAGTGATGTTAACTGTAGCCAGCATTATGGTGGGATGAAACCGGTCAGAATCCGGTGGAAACCCACGATAATTTTCAGGTATGTGGCAGACAATCCCACCTACGACAGGAGAGGAAGCAAGTTGAGATGGAGTTGAACTCACGGCGACCGCAATAGTGAGGGGCTTCTGAGTCACTATGCTGTGCTACCACGCTAAACACTCAGCCACAGACCTACTAAGTCATTAGACTGTCAAACTCTCACACACCTCACACAATACAGTCTGCATTGTTTGTCGGATTACCAAGTAGACTGTGTGTTTTGGGAGCAGTAGGCTACATGTACCTTTTCAACGGCTTCTTCTGACACAAGGTTCGTGGCCTGGATGAGAACAACGGACTCGTTTTGAGGTTTGTCTAACAACAATCGCCCATCTTTGGTGACGTAGCGGCTTCTAATCACCAGAGGTGGGTGGGTCGGAAGAGGCGTCAGGGTGAGGGACAAAGTGGCCGTAGTGTTCCTGGGAAATGATATAAATGGGTATGTTTACCGTCATATGAGCGAATTGACTTTACCGCCCTACCCAAATAGGGCCAGCAAGCCCCGAAAAACTTTATTCCGTTGACGGTGTCTGATGTTTCCAGTACAAAAAATGTGGCGAAATTCAATTTGTTACACAGTGACGTTTACATACATGTATAAGGTCAATGTGAAAAATCCGTCTCGAAGATCGACGTCACCAGACAGGATGGAACACCTGCCACTAATTATCAAAATTAACATTTAACCGTTCATCTTTGTTAAGACGGGTTTTCTGATAAAAATCTATTTTGGAAAGATCTGCTGACGTATTTTACACCGCGTTTTTAACCTTACATATCGCAGATGGTGAGGAAAAAATAGAAAGAAAGTTTGTAAGTGATCGTCTTTACAAGAAAACTAGAAAATATGGTCCTAAAATATCATCTTACATGGTAGTCTATGTTGTCTTACCAAGTTAAAGACGCGAAAATGTTAAACTACACTGACGGCCGTAAGTGGGAAGGTCTGGCAGCAACCTGCGGATGGTCGTGGGTTTCCCCCGGGCTCTGCCCGGTTTCCACCCACCATAATGCTGACCGCCGTCGTATAAGTGAAATATTCTTGAGTGCGGCGTAAAACACCAATCAAATAAATAAATAAATTACACTGAACATAATTTATACCGACAATTGATTTTGCACCTAATTTTGCTCAAACAAGTTTTTTTAGAGCGTTCGTGAAAATCATCTCCATAGCAACCTTAACATATTTTGGGGGGAAAGTGTCAACAGAATTTCCATTAATGAACCTAAAACAACAGACGTACATCGACAATACATGCTAAATTACTATTTACATCAATAGCCTTTATTATGGTGTGAAAGATAAATTCTGAAGAAAAGGAACATTGGTAAGGAAATGCATGAAATACCATGGGGGCACCACGCGACGTACGTCATCAACAAAAGCTCCCTCTGGTGGCGGAGGAGCAAGAACATCTAAAATTTAAAAGAAGAACATTACCCAGGACACACCTTTTTTATTGGAGATGCTGTACTAACGATGTCGGAAAAAAAGAACAATGATTTATATACTGTTGCGGTTTTATTGCGTTTTACTCAATTGATTGACTAAAGAATAAAACAACTAGGAAATGGATATCTATTTATTTATTTGATTGGTGTTTTACGTCGTACTCAAGAATATTTCATTTATACGACGGAGGCCAGCATTGTGGTGGGAGGAAACCGGACAGAGCCCAAGCGAAAAGTTGCTGCAGACCTTCACACGCACGGGCGGAGAGGGAGCCAGCATGAACTAGACTTGAACTCAGAGCGACCCTTGGTGGGAGGCTCCTGCGTCATTGCCCCGTGCAGATGTGCTACCCCCCTCGGAAACGGAGGCCCCACCAGAAGAACCAACGCCAACATGTAGGGTAAAAATCCGAGAATGTATACTCACGGCTTAACGATATGACTACAAGGAATAAGTTTACGCCATCCATTATACCGTTGATTACTACAGAGGCCTACATGAGTGGTCAAAACATTAACTACCATCTGTGTGAAAGATTACCTTCTCACGAACAGATGGACTAAAATCTAGATAACATGTCTAGATAATCAGACGTGTCTTCCTACACTCTGAAATGCTTTCATGTATGTACATGTATACTTGTGGTTATACGTCGTACTTAGCATATTTTCAATCATATATATGGCGACGAGGAGTCATTAGGTGTGTGTGTGTGTATATACTGTGTCTTCTTGTGGCAGGGCGAGATGCCGCCAAAGTTCTGCCGTCACTCGGCTGCATCCGTTATCTGGATAGTCCAAATTGTTTCCTCTAGGCTACCCAGTAGCCTTCTTGTGTACCTTGACAGGTCCATGAGTTTCCTATGGCCTCGGTTGAGGGCTTGTCAGATTCTGGGTAGGTACAATGGATTTCTCTATGCCCCGCTGTGGTGATTATTGGGCTGTTGAAAGTTTCTCGTGACCTCTATCCGTTTTCCTGTGAGACAATATACTTACCATCTGATTTGGGTGTCGTGTTTTCACACACGAATGACCATTGTGCTTCACTGGTAGGTGTCGCTACCAGATACTAAATATTACACTGACAGATTTCTGACCAGCTAACCTGCTTGTCGTATTCATGTTACAATGTTACAATACAACGTATAGATTAACTGAATGATTTTTTTTTATTCATTATTAACGTGAAGTCTTCTATACAAAGATTGTATAGCTTACTGGTCTGGGAAACGATAGAGGGATTTTAAACTCTGTGTTTATGTAAAGACTTACATATAAGCAACCTACGCACCCCGCAGCGCCATGTATTAAGCAGAATTACAGAAATGCTGTGATGTTGATAGCAACGTATTAGACGTCACTGGCCTAGAATCCCATAGGTGGGCTGTCGATGTCTTATATTTAACCAGTCCATTAAAATAATGACCTGCCCGAGGCCGAGGTTATGTCAACACCTCGTTTATTCGAATGTCTACACGACAAGGACCTCAACCGATTGTCCAGGGGACAAGTGAAGAATTCACAAGTATGTATGTACGTTGTTTTCAAGGTCGTCACAGCGGAAAACGTTAACATACACATTGCCCTCAAACAATGGTAAGTACAGCACACAACAAGGTCACTTTGTGATTTATTTTGAAAGAAAGCAATTGTTCAATATTTCATATTAAATTCTTCTTTCTACTCATCAAGAGAAAATCTTAAATGAATCAAGCCATAACAGAAATCTCTTCTAAAGCAAAAGGAAGTGTGAGAAATTTTATTGGTTCTGGAAGTTTGAGGAGAGAAACGCCAGTATATATAATCTGTATTCATCAAATACTCAATTCAATGTGCCCCAGTGTAGCCGTTTCACTACATACAGGGTCTGATGCCGTCGTCTTTCACAGGACTGTTCCCCGTATAAACATAGTCCAATATGGCGTACAGGTCTGGGTCTTTCTGGTGGATGAATTCACGAGCGGCGGTTACTGATGGGCACAGAGTCTTTCCACCAAGACCACATCTTGTGGGGGAGATAAAATTTTGGATTAAATGATTAGTTAAATAAATGATCTATCGGTATGTTAAAACCACCGATTGACTGATACATTTCCTGCCCCGTAAATTGATAACTAATGTTAATAAAAATTCAATGATTGATCGTTAGTGCTCATTTAAATGATTTTCTGACTGAATGAATGTATTTAATAATTATGTGGTCAGTTATCTGATTAATTAAGGGGACTCCGTAGCCTAGTAGTTAGCGTGCTAGCGCATCACAATGGCACTGGAACTTCTCACCAATATAAATTGAAGACGTACAGGTCGCTGTGAATTCAAGTCCATCTCATGTTGGCTCACTCTATGGTTGTACCTTGGATGGTCTTCCAGCAATCTGCGGATGGTCGTGGGCTCTGTCCTGTTTCTTCCCACCATAATGCTAGGTGCTGTCTTATGTGTGAAATATTTTTGATTACGACAGAAAATAATAGCCCAGAAAATCAAAACAATTTCGCTATATACGGTTTTACCGAAATTTACCTTCCTGACGTATACATCTCTTAGACTATAACCAAAAATAATACTGTTAACATCTCAAAAACTACATGTATGAGTTTACTTTAGATAAACAGGAACTGGAGTGACGTCATCCTCACCTATTCATACCACCGGAAGTACCCAACAAATGGCTGAACATGAAGAAGGCGCCGGATGCTTCCGCCCAATACTCATTCTGATTGGACATGAGGTAAGAGTGCATGCTCCAGGCCTGTTTGGCGTGGTCGTTGGTATACGCCTCGTGAATCTAAAACAGAAACGAACAAATACAATTGACTCATCATCATTAAATGTTCTGTCTCTTGTTCATTGCATAGTATGGATCATGCTTGTAAAAATGGAGACGAAGACAGACAGGATTTGCAACCAAATATAGAATTCCCCTAGCATGGAGCTCCGTACTTTTGACGGAGTTAATTTAAGCCTGTCCAATGAAATACCAGACTAATACAGGTTTCGCGGTTATGGCTTTATGTCAAAAATTTTCCATTCATGACCCTAAAATCTTGAAAGTTGTTCGATACGGCGTTAAAAAAATGCGTCAAAAAATATATTGAATGAATATAATCAAGTATTGGATATATTTTGAACCAGTAGTTGATCAGGACTCTGCTAGTGGGCTAATAGTCAGCCCCCAAGGCCTATTTTTAACGTTACATATGTCCACAAATTTTAAATGTGATGAAAACACATTATCTCAGTAAATCTAAACAGACCAGTTTGGTGTAGTCCTAATAAATTGCAGTTAACATAACTGCAATTAATTTAACCAAATTCTGCTGAAATTGTTGTGCTAGAAGGTGCCCGAGTTGTTACATGAGCACTTAGAATAAAAGCCTAACTGAGATAATTTGACAGGATGTCAGCTTTTACCAGTTACGTGTAAGCATTTGTAAATTATCACAATGTCGTCGATGCTCTGATTTTTACTCTCCAGACTGTTGTTCTTCTACGTTATACAACAATACAAATGAACCTTATTAATATGGTACAAAAAGAGCAATGCGGGATTTATAGTTTTGAGTCATCTGCATGCTGCTGGCAGACATTACCACGTACGACCAGAGAACACAGCAGGAACTGAACTTGAACTCACGGCTACCCCATCGCTGAGAGGCAGCTAAATCCTTGCGCCGCTCTTGCGCGCTAACCACATAGCAACAGTCACCCTGATGTTGATGACAATGGCAATGGTGATGATGGTGAGGGTGGTGGTGGTGGTGATGACGATGACGACGATGATGATGACGATGATGACGACGACGACGACGATGACGATGATTTGGTGGTGGTGGTGGTGCTGGTGGTGGTGGTGGTGGGGGTGCTGCTGCTGCCGGTGGTGGTGGTGATGATGGTGATGACGATGACGACGACGACGATGACGACGATGATGATGATTTTGTAGTTTTTCTTTCAGAACCTTCTTACCCTCTGTTTCCAGTATCGAGGGAGATGAAACATGATGAGGTGAGCGAACTCGTGTCCAACAGCGTTAAACAGCCCGCGAAACCCGTCATTTTTGCACAGCACGTTACTGTCGACAATGTACGAGTACCCAGCCGTCAGACCGCCGATATTCTGGAACTTCCGGGTACCACCTACACATGTTTTGCCACAAGATCCTGCACAGGTTCCTTGTTCAAGTGAGACAAAATCAGACAAGATCAGTACTATGTAAGATCCTTCAGAAATTTCCCCAAAACAACAGAGTTGTGAATACTTCCCCGCTGTCAGTTACCGGTCGGGTGCAAATAGATGTATTAAATAGAGAAGACCTTTCAAACATTCAATGTTCCTCAGCATATAGGCTGGTACATTTACCTCCCCGAACAATACACTGTCTTGCTATTTCTGGAAGTAAATGGATTTGAACGTGTATCCCCTTCATTGAGAAAGAAACCAGAAAGGTAACATAGTTTACAGGTACCAATTTTGCTATTGCAAAACTTTTATATTCCATGGCAGTTTTCTCCGGGGGGGTGGGGGTGGAGGTTGATGGGGGCGGGGGGGTGACAGCTTTTTTTAGCAGTATTGGTTTATACGACAATCACCCCCACGGTGTTAAACTCATAAACGTCGCTTTCAACATTATTTCGGTGATGTCACGATGGTGTCAAAATGCCGACACTTCTAGAGCTGCCACGTCGGTGTGTCTCTCACATTATGCCAAGCGCCTATCGAGGCAGTGTCAAGATTACGAATATTAAAGCCTTAGGTACGTCTCGATCCTGAATTGAACCACGGATCAACCGTTTACGAGATGCTCTAGCCACCACCCGAGCAGCCGGTTAGAGAATGATGGTTAGAGTTCATAATGAACTATTTACGGTATTTGTTTCTCCTGATGAAATGTGGTACAAGAGCTGTAGTGTTTCATTATATCCTCTTACTGGTGATCTTTTCTTATTGATTGATTCTTTTACCCATTTATTCCATTGTTGTTTAATCTGTTCATCGAAAAAGACATTCGTATGCCTGCCATCACCCAATAAAGACGCTGCAGGCTGATCATCGCAATCACACACTTAGGGATTTCTCACCCGTTGGTCAGTTTTGTGATAGAGGAAAGTGGAGTGACAGAAAGTGATTGGGCCTCTCTTTCGGTAACGTTACCAAATATACATTAAGTAGATGTTTGCACCAAGAAACAAATATACCCCGATTGCTTCATCTATGACTGAGCGGATAATGCCGGAATAAACAAACGGGAGTATATTCATCATGGAACCTACCTTTGCACTCGGGTGTGTCCACGTGACTGGCCATATCCGGGTAGACCACAAGCCCGTGACCTTTGGGGAACAGACGGACCCCTTTTTTGCGGGCCACCTCGGCAAAAAGGACATCAGGCATGTGCCTCACCATGACCCGCATCGTACTGGCTGCCTGTAAGGAAGGGGTTCTAGCAAACTGTCTGAACAAAATGTATTAATTAAAGAGGTTTTTCAAGGCTGCGTATATACACAGATACGAATGCGATAACCCTAACCTCTTGTGCTTACTCTCAAAGAAAATTCCGTTTCACTGTAACCCGCTTTACTTCGCGGAGGTACATGGATGGTGTTGCAACGACTTCATTTTGAGCTTTTCGCTTACTTTTTAATCCGTTTGATTCAAATTTGCTGACCAAAACACTATCGTTGTTAATAAAGTAGTTTCGTTGCGATTTTTGCCAGGATATATGAAAACTGTATCACAACATATTCATATCTGTATTGACGTGTATTATTGTTGACATGTGTCGCACATGTCAAGGCTTTTGAGAGATAATGGCTGGAACTTCACGAAAACAACAGATTTGGTGGAGTAGCCAACCTGAAGGCGGCTGCCCGGTACCAGTGACGTTTACAGCCGACCACCCCCTGGGAAACCTGGGAATTCGTATCAAGACGATGTGAATTTTGAGACGGATTTACTCTTGACTAAAAGGGAAGATTTGTATTTGGCATAAGATTAGATTGATCTGGTAAGTAATCAATCGATCAAATGTGTCAGCAATTTATACTCTGATTTTTGCACACGGAGTGCCAACGTACGAACTTGCCTCACCTTCAGACAAGAGGACGACTGCATGAAATCGTACGGAATTTAGCTCAAGAGTTTCCGCAGACAGTTCTAACTCAACAATAATTATACACATATTAAACAAAAATAAAACATGTTTTTAAACTAACTAAAACAACGCAAGTGTAAAATAGAATCCAAAAACTGGCATCGCCTTTGACGCTCTGAAACAATTCGAATATAGAGTCGTGTGTGTGTGTGTTTATTTATATAGAAATCGTGTACCAAAATATATGTAACGAGTTATTAGGGAAAAAAATACAAATTCTAAATAAATAAATATCCATTTATATAGTATACAATAGCTTTAAAAGTAAACATGTTTGGATGAAAGTTGTCTATTTTTCCATAAGAAGATTATTACATGGATTGCTCACAAACCCATACAGCAAATGCCACAAGTACCTTTTTCACGGCTTCTTCCGGTACCAGGTTCGTGGCTTGGAGAAGGACAGCCGACTCGTTCTGAGGTTTGTCCACTAGCAGTCGGCCATCTTTGGTGAGGTAACGACTCCTAATCAGCAGCGGTGGGTGGGTCGGAAGAGGCGTCAGTGTGGAAGGCAGAGTGACCGTAGTGTTCCTAGAGAACGATATGAAGGTTAATGTTTGCCGTGTTAAGACCTACCCTACAGAGCCTTTAACTTAGGCGTCCAAACAGACATTCGTATACCAGATGTAATAACAGGTCAATATTTTCAAGGCCGATTCCCAAAACGACGTTCAAGGCCAACCAACAAAGTAACAAGAAAGTATTTAAAGTACCAAATTAAGACGGAGTAGAAAGAGAAACAGTGAACAGTTTCCAATGGTGTTGGAAAGACATAGGGAATGTTCTATGCAAATGAAGGAAATCATGCTACACTGTACAATGCTAAATTTCTCCACCTACCAGTCACAGATTTACGTATCACGCGATGAGTGATTTGTTCGATAGTGTCAATTCGATTAGTGACGTCATCTTATTTTGAGAAACAGAAAGAAGGCAAAAAGGAAAAGTTCGTCATGATCGTGGCGAATTTTCCTTGTATTAAACTTGAAAACGTGGTCCTAAAATCTCCAACATGTCTATTTGTAAGATAATTGATAGAGACAAAAATGTTAAAATCATACATTGTAGTTTATCCGGGACAGTTTAGTTTATCCATGTACACAAAAGTACAGTACATCTGTCTTTTGCTAGAACCAAAAAAAATCTTAGAAAGTTTCATTAATCTGTGCGCTGGTATTTCATTTGAAATATAGACTTGCGTATTCATACTCATTTTTGGATTCTGTACACTGCATGTACATCCCAATATTATATTGACTTACATTTTTAGGTGTATTTACATAATTAGATACAGTCATCAAACGTTAACTAGTGTAATGTATACCCAGGTACAAAAGTAAGCTGCTCAAAAACTGTGTTTGGTACGAATAACGTTTGCATTGTCCTTAACACCATTTCTTTGCCATAAAACCCAACTTACATTTCAAACATCTGTTAGAAAGTAATGAAAATATTTTAAAAATTGAAAAAGTTTTGAATATATATATATTATTATTGTTTGAGGCTGACTTTCCGCTGACAAAAATTTCATTTTGGTGTTCTTTCACATGTTTCTCAAGCAAGGTAGTATAAGAAATTATACTACTGGTCATTTTTATCATAAGGGGAAAAAAATGATTGTTAGTTAACAAAAAATCTGGAAAGAAATTTTATTTTTAAATGACCCTTCTTCAATAAATGCTTATCGATTATAAATGTAAGACGGGAGTAGTATTTAAAAATTTTGATAAGAACGTTAACCATCACTCATCAAAACAAAGGAAAATATCCACAAAACACATCAAATACCTCGAGTGCACCACGCGACGTACGTCATCAACAAAAAGGTCTGCTCGGGGCGGGTAAGCAAAAACATCTAAAATTTCAAAATAGAACATTAGATATTTAGACCATGCTACACCTGTTATTTTATTGCAGATACTTTAATGCAAACTATAAAATTGTACCACTCCTGTCCTGTAGGAGACTCTGAAAGATCGTGTATGTACAGATAAAACAACAAACAATGAATATGAATTGACAAAACTGTTGTCACGATGCTAGGTAGAAACCTAGACCGTATACTCACGGCTTAGGGATATAACTAAGTACAGTAAGTTGGCATCAGCCATCATGCCGTTGAATATTGCTGGGACAAAGAAGTCAAAACATAATCTACCATCTGTTTAAGATATTACCTTCTCACGGACAGTTGCTCTATAATCAAGATAACAGAGAAAATGAAATAGGTGTGGGAGACTCTTAAAGGTTTTCTTCCCAGTGCTTTTAATATGCTTTTAATGTTGAGCAAGAAAATATATTCACATAGTATTCACTTACAGCACAATGAACAGTATTTTATGTCCGAGAATGGGATTGTTGTGTAATTTAGGGATGACCATAAAAGGTTGATAGCGATTCGTAAAATCTTCGAAATGGTATGATTATAATGTCTTTGTGTAGATGGTAAAATGGTAATTTTTACTTCAAAGTCTTTACAAATAGCAATGCTTCATTTGAATAAATCGCGTCATGGAATAAATTCAGATCACAAGAATATTACTGGAAAAGGAAACATAAAAATGGTGCCAAAATCAGATGAAGGAAAGTGAATACTTTTTTGCAAATGTGATTTGTTTTTTCAGGAGAAGAAGGGTATTTTGTATGGTGGGTATTTAAAAAAAATAATAGTACCGCTTGAAACACCAATTAATATAAATAAATATATTAATAAATTTATCTGAATATTCGTTTGCAGTTTATATCCAAAACCATGCATTTGATCTGAATTATGACCATATTTATAAATATATTAACAACAAATATATGATCAAAGTTCAAGGTGGACAAATTTGTTAGGTGAACAGCCCAACATCTGGTGCTTCTTTATAGGTCCTGCATATAAGATGAAACTGCCACGAAATAGGGAAACCAGAAAATTTCTCGCAGTGCCGGTATTTGTTTTATTTTTTTTCTGTTTATCATGGACGTAGTTTTAAGCACTAAGTTGTGCTCTCTCCGCCTTAACATGTAGGAATCTTCACAAGATCACGGAAGTGTTTAAGTACATTTTAAATGTCATATTCGGCTTACTGGGTTTTTGGTATCGAAATGCATGCCTGTCTTCATTATATTATATATGCCTTATATTTAGTTAGTGTACAGAACTCATATAATACAAATATTTTTTTTATTTTCATCACTTGTGTTTCATGTTTGGAAAAAAAATAACGACATGTCTTACAATCATGAAGATAACCAGAAAGGCAAGTATTTATAGAATGTTTCAGGAAGCAAATATCTGAAAAGCTGTTTGATAATAGTAGTATTATATAATATTAGTAAATTTAGTATTAAACCTTGTTATTGATTTTCAATTTTATAACACTGTAAATAATCCAAAAGCAAGAGAAGCAGTACTACAGATTATGCAATCGGAAAAACCTGCAGATGTTTATAGAGCGTTTCATGGATCAAGCTTTTACTTGGAGACAGAAAAACCTTTTACTTGGAGACAGGGTAGGTTAGACTTCTTTTTAGAAATGAGGACTGCCTTACCTTTATTAGAGATGTTTTTCACAAACCTGCTTATAGGTCAAATCACTCTATGGTGATATTAGAATGTAAATTTTCAGAGTTTAGAAGTGGCAAGGGTATTTGGAAATTCATCGAATCCTTCCTTTAAGACACTGAATATGTTAACTTGGTGAAATAAACTACACTGGAAACAATGAAACAATATTCAGCAGAAACGATATATGACACTGAATATGTTAACTTGGTGAAATAAACTACACTGGAAACAATGAAACAATATTCAGCAGAAACGATATGTGATACTGAATATGTTAACTTGGTGAAATAAACTACACTGGAAACAATGAAACAATATTCAGCAGAAACGATATATGATACTGAATATGTTAACTTGGTGAAATAAGCTACACTGGAAACAATGAAACAATATTCAGCAGAAACGATATATGATACTGAATATGTTAACTTGGTGAAATAAACTACATTGGAAACAATGAAACAATATTCAGCAGAAACTATATATGATACTGAATATGTTAACTTGGTGAAATAAACTACACTGGAAACAATGAAACAATATTCAGCAGAAACGATATGTGATACTGAATATGTTAACTTGGTGAAATAAACTACACTGGAAACAATGAAACAATATTCAGCAGAAACGATATATGCAAATACTTTGACAGAACTAGATCTAGAAGTCTTAAACTTTATAATTAATCCTACTCCTGGATGTTATTCTAATTCAGATTCGAGGGAATACCATTGCGAAAGCTGGCAGAAAACCTGAAGCAGCAAATCAGGACGAAAACAACATCCAAGAAGAAATTGAGAAAGTTGAGAGAGAAATCCAAGGATGCGACTATATAAAGATAAAACAATTAAATGAATTAAATAATCGATTAGAAAAAATTTCGGAAAGTAAAAATAGAAGGTGCTATGGTGAGGGCTACGGGATAATATCTTAAAGAGGGGGAAAAGCCTACAAGTGATTTCTGTGGGTTAAAAAAAAGAATTATATAAACAAAACTGTTCCATGTATTCAAACCGGCAACACATTAATCACATGTAAAGTGATAAATTCTCTATTTCAAGGAGACCCTCTATCCCAATATTTATCTATTCTGTATGTAGAAATTTTAGGAGCACTAATAAGAAACAAATAAGATTTACAAGAAATTACAGCAGGCGATACATAACACAAAATTAACCAATTTGCAGATGATACAAGTATGTTTATAGATGGTTCTGAAAATTCATTAAGGCTTATAGTTTCCGTTTTAGAGCTTTTTACTCAAATTTCCGGAATACATATCAATTTAGATAAGTGCGGAAAAATGTGGTCGCGAAGTCTAAACAAGGATAAGAAACAAAACTGTGTTTTGATATATACAGAATGGACATCTAAAGGTTTCAGTGTCTTAGGGGTCACACCCTTCGAGTGTACAGACGATGTAATAAATATAAATAGATGTTGTAATAAATATGAATAAACTGAAAGAAATGTATTCACTACTGGGACAATGGAGTAAAAGTCTCCTCACACAATTGGGACAAATAACTGTCGTCAAGACCTTAGCAGTTCCACAGCTAAATCATTTGTTTTCAACTTGCCTAATCTTCCAGACGATTTATTTAAGAGATTGAATTCAGTGTTTTATAACTTCATCTGAAAGATCGAATAAAACGAGAACAATGCTTAGAAGAATACAGGTTTGGAGCATTAAAAATAATTCATTTGTTTTTTTTTTTGTTTTTTTTGGGGGGGGGGGGTTTGGTTTTTTTCGTGAAGGCAGCAATGATTGCGTGCTTTAGACACTTAACTTGGTCAACTGATTCTTGTTATAATATCATTCTATACAAACTGGGAATGGAATATAATTTAGGAGAGTGTGGCCCCTCAAAACACCTCAGTAACAAATTTAAGAATCATTTTTGGTCAAACATATTTAATTTTTGGACAACGTTTCAAGAACATATATGTGATACCTGGGAATCAGCTGTATCCGAAACTGTATGGTACAATGATAACATTAGAATTGGTTACCAGTCCGTGTTTTATGCACAATGGTACTTAAAAGGTATTCGATATGTAAATTACTTCTTAGATGCTAATGCTTGTAACATCACTAAAGCAAAAATGCTTTTTAAACTTTACGTGGGAAACTCTATCTATGCATATATACATCTACTCCAGTGTAGTCATTTGTTGTGGAGTGTAACCAATGATGATATTTAATTATTTATATCTTTATTGTCTTTTTTGGTGTTCATCTTTTTAAAATTATTTTTTTTTACTTATTGATATGTTTGATTCGTCGTGGTGAAAAGTTGTAACCTAAACTACTTCCCTTATGCAATGCTGCAAAGTGGGGGCGTAGTATAGTTGTTACTTTAGCTTAAGATTTAAGCTATTAAAGATTCACAACTTACATGTACACACAACCAAATATACATTGTACGTTTCTAGCTTCTTCTTTTATAGTAGATAAAGATATTGTGCACTTACTTTCCTGACGCAATAGGCCGACGTACTTTAAAGAAAAAAAAAACAACATGCTTTCAGCGAATACATAGAAATTCACATTTCTTTATATACTGGCTTTGATTATATGAGTGCATCCATACATAGCTTATCTATGAAAATTCCGACCACAACACGGTAATCGTAACATTGTGAAATGTGTGGTATAAATTACCAACCGTGGAAAGTTCTGCAACAATCTGCGGATGGTCATGGGTTTCCTTCTTGTGCGTAAAACGCCAATCAAATAAATATATAAATAATTCTACTTAATTTGACTTAACCCTTTGTGCTAGCGGGAATCTGTTGCTACTCTTTACTCTGTTGGTACTGGAGTAGTTTTACTCATCACACTGCAGTCTTTAATAGTAATGTGATTAAAGAACTTTCCAAGGTCTGAGTATCGTGTCCTAAATCTTACAACAAATGCGCCGTTTATTCCGCCACAATCGTAAAACGCCTCCGTGTGGCTGTAATGTTGCACGTCGTTCACCTTACCCTCATTTGTCCATGAATGCGCGTAATTGACTCCGCACAAGTTTTAGATGATCGTGGCTACTGCAATGGCCAAGTGCTGTACTAAACAAAACATCCAGACCGTGGCAACAGGAGTCAAGGGGGATAACTCTCAACACACCAGGGCTGTAGTCATTGTGAAAGACGTCTTCTAACTGACTGCCCGTACCTGATCTTCGTACTTACTTGATCTGAGCAATAGACGAGATTACCCCACCGACAAACACCCAGCTGGATGAAAGTATATTATTATAAGCTGAAGTCCTGCATGCTTTGCGTAATACCAGGCATCTATACATAAGGCCTCGCCAGACAAGCCTTCCTGTCCAGTCGTAGACCTACCTAAGAAGGCCTGCAAGTTACCTGCAGATACCCGTGGGTTTCCCTCGGACTCTACCCAGTTTCCTCCTACCATAATGCTGGCCGCCGTCGTAAGTGAAATATTCTTGAGTACGGCATAAAACATCAATAAATAAACTCATTTTCACACTAAGTGTAGCACTGGTATTAGAGTCATTCTACCTGATACAAAGCGTAACACGACAAGTGATGTTCAGTTTGGTCAGGTTTACTTGGAGACCATCATAACTCGTACGCAAACTTGAACATTGTCAGTTATTTTCACTCTCAGTAACTGTGCTTTCGTACAGCCTTATCTGGGAATGATCTCATTTTCACTCTCAGTAGCTGTGCTTTCGTACAGCCTTATCTGGGAATGATCTCATTTTCACTCTCAGTAATTGCGTTTTCGTACAACCTTATCTGGGAATGATCTCATTTTCACTCGCAGTAACTGTGCTTTTGTACATCCTTTTCTGGGAATGATCTCATTTTCAATCGCAGTAACTGTGCTTTTGTACATCCTCTTCTGGGAATGATCTCATTTTCACTCTCAGTAACTGTGCTTTCGTACAACCTTATCTGGGGAGGATCTCATTTTCACTCTCAGTAACAATGCTTTCGTAAAGCCTTATATGGGAATGATCTCATTTTCACTCTCAGTAACTGTGCTTTTGTACATCCTTTTCTGGGAATGATCTCATGTTCACTCGCAGTAACTGTGCTTTTGTACATCCTTATCTGGGAATGATCTCATTTTCACTCTCAGTAACAATGCTTTCGTATAACCTTATTCAGGAATGATCTCATTTTCACACTCAGTAAATGTGCTTTTGTAAAGTTTTATCTAGGAATGATCTCATTTTCACTCTCAGTAACTGTGCTTTCGTACAACATTATTTGGGAATGATGTCATTTTCACTCGCAGTAACTGTGCTTTTCTACATCCTTTTCTGGGAATGATCTCATTTTCACTCTCAGTAACTGTGCTTTCGTACATCCTTATCTGGGAAGGATCTCATTTTCACTCTCAGTAACAATGCTTTCGTAAAGCCTTATATGGGAATGATCTCATTTTCACTCTCAGTAACTGTGCTTTTGTACATCCTTATCTGGGAATGACCTCATTTTCACTTGCAGTAACTGTGCTTTCGTATAGTCTTAACTGGTAGTAATCTCATTCCCCCTCTCAGTAACTGTACTTTCGTACAGCCTTATCTGGGAATGATCTCATTTTCACTCTCAGTAACTGTGCTTTTGTACAGCCTTATTCGGGAATGATCTCATTTTCACTCTCAGTAAATGTGCTTTTGTACAACCTTATTCGGGAATGATCTCATTTTCACTCTCAGTAAATGTGCTTTTGTACAGCCTTATATGGGAATGATCTCATTTTGACTCTCAGTAACTGTGCTTTTGTACAGCCTTATCTGAGAATGATCTCATTTTAACTCTCAGTAACAATGCTTTCGTATAACCTTTTTCGGGAATGATCTCATTTTCACACTCAGTAAATGTGCATTTGTAAATCTTTATCTAGGAATGATCTCATTTTCACTCTCAGTAACTGTGCTTTCGTACAACCTTATTTGGGAATGATGTCATTTTCACTCGCAGTAACTGTGCTTTTCTACAGCCTTATATGGGAATGATCTCATTTTCACTCTCAGTAACTGTGCTTTCGTACATCCTTATCTGGGAATAATCTCATTTTCACTCTCAGTAAATGTGCTTTCGTACATCCTTATCTGGGAATGATCTCATTTTCACTCTCAGTAACAACGCTTTCGTAAAGCCTTATGTGGGAATGATCTCATTTTCACTCTCAGTAACTGTGCTTTTGTACATCCTTATCTGCAAATGATCTCATTTTCACTTGCAGTAACTGTGCTTTCGTATAGTCTTATCTGAGAATAATTTCATATTCACTCTCAGTAATTGCGCTTTCGTACAGCCTTATCTGGGAATGATCTCATTGTCTCTCGCAGTAAATGTGCTTTTGTACAGTCTTAACTGGTAGTAATCTCATTCCCACTCTCAGTAACTGTACTTTCGTACAGCCTTATTCGGGAATGATCTCATTTTCACTCTCAGTAAATGTGCTTTCGTACAGCCTTATCTGGGAATGATCTCATTTTCACTCTCAGTAACTGTGCTTTTGTACAGCCTTATATGGGAATGATCTCATTTTCACTCGCAGTAACTGTGCTTTCGTACAGTCTTAACTGTAAATAATCTCATTTTCACTCTCAGTAACTGTGCTTTCCTACAGCCTTATCTGGGAATGATCTCATTTTCACTCGCAGTAACTGTGCTTTCGTACAGCCTTATTCGGGAATGATGTCATTTTCACTCGCAGTAACTGTGCTTTCGTGCAGCCTTATCTGGGAATGATCTCATTTTCACTCGCAGTAACTGTGCTTTCGTACAGTCTTAACTGTAAATAATCACATTTTCACTCTCAGTAACTGTGCTTCCGTACAGTCTTATCTGAGAATGATCTCATTTTCACTCTCAGTAACTGTGCTTTCGTACAACCTTATCTGGGAATGATCTCATTTTCACTCGCAGTAACTGTGCTTTTGTACAACCTTATTCGGGAATGATCTCATTTTCACTCTCAGTAACTGTGCTTTCGTATAACCTTATTCGGGAATGATCTCATTTTCACTCTCAGTAAATGTGCTTTTGTAAAGCTTTATCTGGGAATGATCTCATTTTCACTCTCAGTAACTGTGCTTTCGTATAACCTTAACTAGGAATAACGTTACTGTCCGAATCAGTAAGTGTGCTTTCGTAAAAAAAGAATAGCCTTATTTTCCCGCTGCCTGTCTGAGCTTACCGTGAAAACAATTACTTTTAGAGAGTACAGGTTTATTTATTTATTTATGTATTTATTTGATTGGTGTTTTACGCCGTACTCAAGAATATTTCACTCACGACCAGCATTATGGTGGAAGGAAACTGGGCAGAGCCAGTGGGAAACCCACGACCATCCGCAGGTTGCTGGAAGACCTTCCCACGTACAGCCAAGAGGAAGCCAACATGAGCTGGACTTGAACTCATAGCAACTGCATTGGTGAGAGACTTCTGGGTCATTACGCTGCGCTAGCGCGTACCAACTGAGCCACGGAGGCCTCTAGAGAGTACAGGAGTAAGATTTGTGGCCGTCATTAGCTCTGGGACTCTGAGAACATGGACAGACCTTAGACCGTAAACATTCCTGGGCCCATAGGTAACGCAAACAGATGTAGGACTGTGAGAACATGGATAGACCCCAGACCGTAAATAGACATGGGGCTATGCGTAGACCCGAACAGGGGTCGGACTGTGAGAACATGGATAGACCCCAGACCGTAAATAGACATGGGGCTATTTTTATACGCGAACTGATGTAGGAATGTGAGAACATAGGCAGACCCCAGGCCGTAAACAGTCCTGGGGTATAGGTAGACGCGAACAGGTGTAGGATTGTGAGAAAAGGGATAGACCCTAGACCGTAAACGGACCTGGGGCTATAGGTAGACACGAACAGGTCTGAGAGTGTGAGAACATGGATAGACCCCAAACCGTAAACAGACCTGGGGCTATAGGTAGACGCGAACAGGTGTAGGGTTGTGAGAACATGGATAGACCCTAGACCGTAAACAGTCCTGGGGCTATAGGTAGACACGAACAGGTCTGAGAGTGTGAGAATATGGATAGACCCCAGACCGTAAACAGACCTGGGGCTATAGGTAGACGCGAACAGGTGTAGGGTTGTGAGAACACGAATAGACCTTAGACCGTAAACAGTCCTGGGGCTATAGGTAGACGCGAACGGGTGTGGGATTGTGAAAAATGGATAGACCCCAGACCGTAAACACACATAGGGCTATAGGTAGACGCGAACAGGTGCTGTGTTAAAAATAGATGCTTTATGTCATAATTAATGACGTAGAGCAATGCGAAAGATAGATAATTTTTCGTCAGACCATTTGTGCTGAACTGAGAAGAAAGGAATACTGACACCCAATAACAAGAGCATGGCAGTATTGGCTTCGTTAACGGATTACATGCAAACACCCTTCTCACAGCCTTTTTCCTCACGGCCAATTGACGAATCAGTTTCATAACTATTCAGGTCATTAACGTTTAAATTAAATTTAAAAATCTAATTAAATTCAACGATGGTTCTGTGGACTTGGCCAACGGCGTACTTTCCTCGTTCTGAACACTATGTTACTATAGAAGAAATTCCAGCGCATATGCGGTTAATCAAAGCAAGCGCAGTGGGGACATTCCACAATAATTGGTCAGTTCGAATTAACAAGGGTGTAAATACGACATCGTGCATTTAAAGCGCATCATGTTCCACACCACCTATAAAATTTGTACACTGTTCGTTCATATTCCTCCTTTGGCCTCAAATGACGGTGGATGGCAATCTGAAGCAAAGGCCTATTTTCTACAAAAATGCATAAGTCACACTGCATCACTTGGAAAGACTTAGAACATCCATGAGGAGAATGTATAACGTCATGCACAGTTCCACTTTTCCAAGATGGGTAGGTTAAACTGAAGAGCTAACCTCAATTTAACTCGATCATTAACCCAGTTTGAAGTACCTACACTGAAGAAATCTGCCATTAACATCTGCGATCAAGTGGGTTGTCAGCTAAATTTTTAATTAGCAGCTTTTTGTTAGTTTGGTTGTCTTTTTTTCCTTCTCTCTCTCTCTCTTTTAAATAATGTTTCAAAACACTCTATGTACCCAAACACCCGAAGAGACAACTGTATCCCTCGGACATGTACTTTTGCACACACCAGTATTTACAGATTAAAGATTAGGATTTATAACACTGTAGCGTACATTTAATTATAACAACTATCAGTGCGTCCTAAGTATCATCACTGTTGCCCGTTGCGATTTAACAATAAAACCAGTCAGATAAATAAATGCATGATTAATCTTTCCTTATAGAAGACTACAGCGTACGGACAAAAACCAGAGCATCGACGACAGTGTGTTAGACGTACAGCGTACGGACAAAAACCAGAGCATCGACGACAGTGTGTTAGACGTACAGCGCGCGGACAAAAACCAGAGCAGCGACGACAGTGTGTTAGACGTACAGCGCGCGGACAAAAACCAGAGCAGCGACGACAGTGTGATAGACGTACAGCGTACAGACAAAAACCAAAGCAGAGGCGACTTTGAGATAAATGGCAAATGGTTACTGACACTTAACCGGTGAAATACGTCCAGATATGAATTTACCTCAGCTATGGTTATACTCTAAATGTTCAGGTAAATGGTTTAAATAGTAGCAAATTACCCACTCCCTTGTATCATAGCTTAAACAGTATTAGGTAATATGCAGTGATGTGTAATGACAATATATTAGACGTCACCGATCGATACAGAATTACTCAAAATACAAGTACAGTGCATTTCCAGTCATACGATTTATTCCTCAATGGACATTTATAATCTATTTATTCATTTGATTTTAGTTCAATGCTATATGTCTTAATTTTGGTTTAAGTGCCTTATGTACGTCCCATACAATAACAGGTGGTACATAACAGTACAGTCAAAGACTGCTGGAGTGTTCAACCCAATGGTTTCAAGATTCTATAACCCTAAGTGGAAAATACTTCTGTCAACAAAGCGCAAACGAACAGTGACTTGAGGAGATATATTCACTCTTTAAGGGCGAAGTTGATTCTGCACCGCTTCTATGTATTTCTAGGTAATTTATTGACATCTAATAAATTGGAATAAACAGCGCTTCATTTTTTTTACCTAATTCTGCTAACGCCATGGTGCTAGGGGGCGTGTAAATTGCTACTGTTTATGCATTTAAATGAAACACTTAGAATAAACCCTGAGTGAGGTGAGTTGACAAGAGACCATAGTTCATCGCTTACATGTACGTGTCACCATTTGCAAGCTATAACAATGTCGTCGCTGCTGTGGTTTTACTGTCAGTGCAGTGAGTTTAAGACGACATCAAATGCCGTAAAAATCTAGTAAGTTTACACATTTACAGAATCTATAAAAAAATAGCTAGTGTTACATGGCAAAGGACGGCTCCTCTCAACATGGTGTTTTTATTTTTGTACTGATGCTTTTTTTCTTGTTCTTTTTTATTCTATTTACAAAGAAAACACAAGACGGTGCGCCTACAAAAAAAACTTACGGTTGGATCTAATCTAAAATAATGGCATTGCCCAGTCTAATATTTAATAATTCATACTCCAGGTCTATTGCTCTATCCTCGTACATTAGGTCATCCTACATAGAGTGGACCAATTCTCAGTGGGAAATTCAATCAAGGATTTTTTGTCTGCATCTACAATATGCGGCACGTCTCTGGTTTTAAGTCTCACCTTTCAAAAATTCAATGGATTCCTTTTTTTCAATTGTCTGTACATCGAACATGAAAAAGTGACCTTCAAACTGTAGACGTAAAACATCTGAGCTATTGATAAAGTGTGGTAAGATTAAATCCTTAATTAATTTGGGCACTCCCTTACTCTAAATATTCGTTGGACGTTGTGGACACTAGACGGTGGACAACTCTCGCGGAACCGTTTGCAGAATCTGTGTCTCGAAACAGACATTCGCTTACCAGTCTCAACCAATAAGGACGGGTAAATAATCACGAGGCCCATTCCCAAAAACGACGTACACCACAAAGCAACAAACAAATGAACAAGTATGTAAAGTATGAAATCAGGACGAAATCATGCAAAGAGTTTTCAGTGATGTTTGAAAAACGCAAGGTATGCTCTAGGCCAATGAGTGAAATCAGTATTTAAGTCGTGCACCATGCTAGCGTGCAAGTTGTCGATAATAAAGCATGTATCTTAGATGCTAGTGTTGACCGCAACTGTTCGTACATTCAACATGGCGATCTATTTCATCCTTATGGATATACAGCGCGTAAATGGAATTAGCCCGGGTTAAATGGAATTAGACACAATCACGAAGCAGAGCGCCAGAAATTCTGAAGTTCTGTTTGTATTTACTTTCGAGAGCATCATACTCATTGTGAAACTTAAGTATCTTAGAACGAAAGTGTTTGAAGAACTAGGACCCTTCAGGTTAGACTCCCTACAAGCATTGCTGTCTAGGTAAGGTCCAAACTGAAACTATCCCTCTTGTCATAAATTCCGAGACAGAGAAAAACCGTTTTGGACTTTGTACAAATACAAGTCCAGATAAGATATATACTCTGGAAATTCTATGTTTTCCTTTAAATCCAGCGAAAGTAAACGAATATCTTTCACAGCCTTTGTCATGTATGGATTGTTTAAAGCTAGCAGATCATCAATATAGCGTTTAGTGAATGACAAATATCGGACCTGGTGAGGATTACTCGATAATCTGGGGATTTAACATGTTATAAAAATGTCACATTATGTCACATTAAAACTTTACATGTTTTTTTCAAATAGATGGAAACTCTAGATATTGAGGACACCTGTATTAGGGGTTTTATTTCAAATGATAGTGTTATAATTAAAGACATGACAGCACAGAGGCAAAAACCAGAGCAGAGAGGCCAGTACGATGGTTGGTAAACGGTCACATGTAATCCTTGAAATACTGCCTCTTGTCAATTTACCTCAGTCAGGGTTTTATTCTAACTGTTCATGTAAATGTATAAATAGTAGCAATTTATATCCCCCCTTGCACCATGGCTTAAACAGAATTAGGTAAAAGAATGCAACTGTTAACTGTAACTTAATAGACGTCACCGGTCTAGAAATATTGAAAATGATGTGTCGTCATCCCATTTAACAAACAATCACATGAAAACAATGCCATGGGACTAGGTCTCGGAATGTTGAGTCCTCCAGTAGAATTCTGGTTCATGCAGGAATACAATATGACTTAAGCAGAATTCGGTAAAAAAAAAATGCAGCGATATTAGACATTAGGTTTCACTGGTCTAGGGTTACTCAAAATACTGTGCTGTCTTCACATTTAGCATATTCATTAAAACAATGCAAAGGGACCAAGCCTCAGGGATACTTAGTTCACTGGCAGAATTCAATCATCCTGTCCAGTTCGATATATCGTCGTATACTTTGCCCATACTTGTAGTTTAGTTCACATTAACAACGATAATAGGGGTAAACTTAATGAGCTTTACTTTCTCAACATATTTAATAATGTCTGACAAGAGAAGGTGTCAAGCCACGACGTGCGGTAATGTATTGTAAAGGTGACAAGAGCACCATGTTTTCAGTACCGCGGTGGCACCTTCATGCCCACAGTCAATACCGGAATATAACAGGGGTGTCCGCTTTTTCTAATTCTTTGTGTGTGGTTTCTGGTAAACATTAGAAACGTTTTGGTAAATACTTCACATTTTTCATCTCTTGGAGTTATTCTTATACAGTGTTCTTCTTTAAATCTTTTTCATTTGTTTTGATGACACTGACGCGTTGATACTGAACGTTGTGCGTTAAGTGCAATGTACTTTCATTACTAAAACAACATCAAAGAGTAAAAACCTTACGGTTAAAGAGAATTTGTTGATAAAGCCAGTCAACATCGATCAGTTTAAATTAAGTGTTTTTTCAACAGTTTATTCATTACTTTTTTATTCGGAAGTTTAAATAAGGAAATATTTCTTTCAAGTAGCCGGTCTAGATTCCACAAGCCATCAAAGAAACAGCCGGCTTTGTTTTCTACGCAATGCTGTAGTTTTTGTTCTGGCATCCCCCCCCCCCCAACCCCCCCCCCCATTTAATACCTGTTCGTGAAGAGCCCGTTGACGATGACAAGAATTTCCTCATCTGCGGCCAGTTTTCAGTGATCTTATAGGTTATAGGCACTACATCTATTTCAAGATGATGTAAATCAAGTGTAGTTAGATTGCTGGTTACAAGCCTTCCTGGATATTTCCTTTCTGTCACCGACTTTCTATTGATCCGGTAGTGTCGATCGTACAACGAAATTCCACTGAATGGCCATTGTAACCGTACTCTCCCTTCCGCAGAAACGCTCGGATGAGCCTCTGGAGAAAATTAGCCAGCAAAGGGTGGCCAGCAAAACCCTCCTAACCATCTGCAGACAGTCGTTTCGTGTTTATATTTTACCGAAGGTTAAATCCCAATAGCCTAAACATATGGGAAGCGTAAACCTGTGTTAAACCTGTCGTACATGTATCTAGACAATGTTCACAAACCGGTCGTTCATGTATCTAGACATTGTACACAAACCTGTCGTACATGTGTCTAAACAATATCCACAAACCTGTCGTACATGTATCTAGACAATGTTCACAAACCGGCCGTTCATGTATCTAGACATTGTACACAAACCTGTCGTACATGTGTCTAAACAATATCCACAAACCTGTCGTACATGTATCTAAACAATGTCCTCAAACCTGTCGTATATGTATCTAGACATTGTACACAAACCTGTCGTACATGTATCTAAACAATGTCCACAAACCTGTCGTACATGTATCTAGACATTGCACACAAACCTGTCGTACATGTGTCTAAACAATATCCACAAACCTGTCGTACATGTATCTGAAAAATGTCCACAAACATGTCATACATGCATCTAGACAATATCCACAAACCTGTCGTACATGTATCTAAACAATGTCCACAAACCTGTCGTACATGTATCTAGACATTGTACACAAACCTGTCGTACATGTATCGAAACAATGTTCACAAACCTGTCGTACATGTATCTATACAATGCACACAAACCTGTCGTACATGTATCTAGACAATGTTCACAAACCTGTCGTACATGTATCTAAACAATATCCACAAACCTGTCGTACATGTATCTAGGCAATGTTCACAAACCTGTCCTACATGTATTTAGACAATATCCATAAACCTGTCGTACATGTATTTAGACAATGTTAACACACTTGTCGTACATGTATCTAAACAATATCCACATACCTGTCGTACATGTATCTAGACATTGTACACAAACCTGTCGTACATGTATCTAGACATTGTACACAAACCTGTCGTACATGTATCTAGACATTGTACACAAACCTGTCGTACATGTATCTAGACATTGTACACAAACCTGTCGTACATGTATCTAGGCAATGTCCACAAACCGGTCGTACATGTATTTAGACAATATCCATAAACCTGTCGTACATGTATTTAGACAATGTTCACAAACTTGTCGTGCGTGTATCTAAACAATATCCACAAACCTGTCGTACATGTATCTAGACATTGTACACAAACCTGTCGTACATGTATGTAGACATTGTACACAAACCTGTCGTACATGTATCTAGACAATATCCACAAACCTGTCGTACATGTATCTAAACAATGTCCACAAACCTGTCGTACATGTATCTAGACATTGTACACAAACCTGTCGCACATGTATCTAGACATTGTACACAAACCTGTCGCACATGTATTTAGACAATATCCACAAACCTGTCGTACAAGTATCTAAACAATGTCCACAAACCTGTCGTACATGTATCTAAACAATGTCTACAGACCTATCGTACATGTATCCAGACATTGTACACAAACCTGTCGTACATGTATCTAAACAATATCCACAAACCTGTCTTACATGTATCTGGAGAATGTCCACAAACATTTCATACATGCATGTAGACATTATCCACAAACCTGTCGTACATGTATCTAAACAATATCCACAAACCTGTCGTACATGTATCTAGACATTGTACACAAACCTGTCCTACATGTATCTAAACAATTTACACAAACCTGTCGCACATGTATCTAAACAATATCCACAAACCTGTCGTACACGTATTTGGAGAATGTCCACAAACATGCCATACATGCATCTAGACAATATCCACAAACCTGTCGTACATGTATCTAAACAATGTCCACAAACCTGTCGTACATGTATCTAGACATTGTACACAAACCTGTCGTACATGTATCGAAACAATGTTCACAAACCGGTCGTACATGTATCTAAACAATATCCACAAACCTGTCGTACATGTATCTAGACAATATCCACAAACCTGTCGTACATGTATCTATACAATGTTCACAAACCTGTCGTACATGTATCTAGACAATGTCCATAAACCCGTCGTACATATATCTGGAGAATGTCCACAAACATGTCATACATGCATCTAGACAATATCCACAAAGCGCGTGCTTGAACTGTTCAGTGTCAAAGTCACAAATTGTGAAGATTATTATTGGCCTTTCAGGCAAATCGACATTCTAGGGGAAATTATCGAGACAATTCGGATTACTCTGAGTTGCTTTTTTTTGCGATCCAGCTATTATGTTGTGTTGACATGATGTTCTACTCATTGGAAACTGACGAAAAACTGGAAGAGATAAGAGATCAACACATAAGTAGGCAAAACGGTGATAAGAGAGTTATTATGTAAAATCGTGACCTGCTGTGATTACAAATAAGGGATGTAACACGACAGCGGCAGCAACGTCTGTTTTAACGTACATGTAATTTAGCTCTTGTTACCAGTGACGTTAATTGGTGCCCGTCGCCAGTTAACCTTGGCTACACTCTGCGACGGTTCCGTTTGGGCCTGTGTGGACATCTTGTGCAACACATGTTTACGTAAACAGGTAACATGTTAAAATTTGTCAGCAATTTCGCCAATATTCCATATTTCTTGCTTAAGTGTCAGTCAGTCGAAAATTAGTCAACAAAAGTCACAATTGGTCTAACGTAGACCTGTATGGAGACACTGGGTACCGAAATGTAATAACCGTAAGGTCAAAAAACAAACAAAAACGCGGGAAGTAAGCATTAAGTGAATTGTCAACAGCCTTATAGATTGTAACATTATCATTTCAAAACCTAACTACTTCCATGTTTATGCTGGTATATAATTATATTGGTCTATACACAATGCAGAGTATTCGCTATGATTATAAAATTACACATGACACATATATTTGGATAGAAAAGTAAAGTATCATGACATATTTTAAACATGGCCCAGACAATAGCAATCCAGGTAATGGAAGAGATGTAGAGCTTAAGTGTAGAGCACACTGAGAAATTTTTTCGTTTACTGATGTTGCAGACTGTACTTACGTGGTCAGGGCTGTGCTGTAGGGGCATTGAAAATGTAAAAAAATTTTAAGGTGATATGTAGAAGAAATGAGCTAAATCCATAGGTGTGCTTGCCGGATCTGTAGAGAAACTAGATAAAGCATTCTGTAGGGAACATTTCGAACACAACTAAGAATGCAGAAAAGCTTGGTTTTTAGCTCTCAATATGGAGTTGAGGATGTGGCCTCACATATACAAGTAGAAAAAAGTTACACAGCTTTCCTTCGGGGTGTGAAAATGCCTTAAAAATTACAGTTTTCCTAAAGCACCAGCGGTCAGTCGGGAAAATAACCACGCTGTTCTGGTGTCAAACCAACTTCGTTTCGGACTATTCGCCATCGCTGTTAACTTACACATTAAGATGAAAAAGTAAAGTATCTTGCCATACACAGGGCTTAAAAAACAACATCCACGATAACTGAGATAGACGTAAGGCTGATTATCTTTAAAGAGGTAACACAGATGCTTATGCAAATGCCCTCAGACTGATGGTGTAGGAGAGCTGGGAGATCGATTGGTCATGTCCCACGCTCAGCTTCCAAATTCATTGCTCAGACTCGTTAAAATGACTAACCTGTAATGGTCGGGACTGGGGTGTGTGGGATAGGTAAAAGGGAAGGTAGTTTAAGACGTACAAAGATTGGGATGGTACACATAGGAGGTGGTACACATTGGAGGTGGTACACATTGGAGGTGGTACACATTAGGGGCAGTACAAATAAGAAATTACAAAATCCGTAGATGTGATTTCCGGATCTTTAGAGAAATCACATTAAATTTTGAATAGCAAATATTTTTTTTACCTATTTAACCTAGTTGAAATGTGTAATTCTTCTATATGAGACACTCCTTTCCCCCGCAAAATAACCACGTGCCCGCAGCTAACCTTAATCACATTCACGGAAGCCTGTCAAATATCAAAACCATCGCGGTGTGTGTCAGGACGACCGTGTGATAAACACAACCAGCCATAACAGTTGTACTTAAATCGAAATAGAACACGAACATTTCTTCAGACCAAAAGCCAAACCAGACACATGGAGGCATAAATAATGAAACGTAATGAGTGGATGGTTATATGAGTCGATGACACGAATCAAGCCGCCTGATCACAGACTCCCGGGATCAGCTTTGGGTAAAAATAGTTCCAGGTGAAGAAATAGAATTACGCGATGTTATATTATATTTTAGGGTTTTTATACTTGATGGTGAGGATACTTTTTTCGAGAGGTTCTGGAATTAACCATCAGGTTAAAAGGCTCCAACAAAGGAAGAACAGTGAATTAGGAAGAAAAGCAAACTAAAACGGAATGTTTGTTCGTGTCGTCAAATTGCATGTTATTACGTAAAATAAGGATATCGTAGCAGGTTTCTGTGTCGCAGGTTGAGATTCAAACAATAAGTAACCATTACTCTTAAAACACTGCTATCCCCATGTAAATCTAAGCGTCAAAGTAGAAATTCGTATACCAGCCCCTAGTAGAAATAGGCGTTTCACAGACTGCAAAAATTGGGAGCAATAGCATTAAAGAAGTCGTTCACTGCAGGTCCCAACACTAACTCTTCTTGTACATATCAATTAATGCCGTCTTACATCTGTGTGTGTTCTATTCCTCTTTCCGAACCGACATAAAAAACGACAGTCAGCCCGTAGACGACGGTGCCTCTCAAAATGGTGTTTTTTTGTTTTAGTACTGGCGCTGTTTTTTACTCTCTTAAGAAAGAAAACACAAGAAGATACGGTACGCCTACGACAAATGTACGGTTGGTTCTGATCTAAAGTAATGGCATAGGCCAGTCTAATACTTAATAATTCACACGCCAGGTCTGTTCCGCTATCCTCCATACAACTGGTTATCAAATTTACAGTGAATCATTTCTTAATTAGGGGCTTAATTTAAAACCTTTTTTCTTTACATCTTTTTTATTTTTGTTGCTCGTCTCTCTCTTTCAATATTTAATGTATTTTTTCAACTGTCTGTACATTCATAATGCAAAAAACTAATTTCAAACTATGAAAGTCAAACATCTGAGTTATTGATGAAGTGTAGCATGTCTACATGCATGATCAATTTGTAAGCACCATCACTCTAAATATTTGTTTGACCTGCTAGATATTAAGTGTCGATGATGCTCACGGGGTCGTTTGAAGAAATGCAACTCTTCTTCCACAAATATCAGTGTATAACTCCCGTGGAATTATCCATCATTGTCAAAGATCAGTGGTCTACAGCCAATTTCCTCCATCTTCAAAACTGGCATCCATCCCATAAGTGAAGGATTACTAAGTATGCTTTTAATAACGATGAAATATGTTCTGAAAAAAAATGAAAGATTTTCATAATTCCGATCTTTGAAACATTCGAAACTTATGCCTGGCGTAACGTTTATAAAGTGCAGATTTACGTCACCAGAGTAAACGTGCTTGTCACAACGCTGTAAAACACTCCCTAACATTCGCACTTTTAACCAGCAAGGACGAGGTGAACGAAGACCGAACAGTCGTTGGCTTAAAGGACGTTACCTCAGGAGTGTATAAGTATACTTGATGACTCCAAGAGACATATAAAGGTCATAAACAATGCTCCTTTTGAACCTTTCTTGGTCTTTATTAAGTCGCTTCCAAGGTAACTGGTGAGATCAGTAAAATACATTCCCAGACGAAAAGCTATGATTGCATGCAGATTATTTTCTGACAGCCGCACACGTATGCCATTACGCCCGTTAACTATGTTACTAGTGCACAATAACGAAACGTGTTCCAAATACAAAGTGTCCAATACTAATAACTTCGACAGAAACGGCATCTCTAACAGACGTAGTATATGCATTGCTTCGTGAGAGACGCCTTTAGTGCATTTTCCATTTGTGAAAATATACATTGCCTAGTTTAACGTAATTTGCTTTATTTGCATAAATTTCTCACTTTTTTCCTTCATTTTTACTTTTAAAAAATAACACGAAAGTTTACAAAATTATTTGATTAATAATTATGTTTTTCATGCGCAACGCGTCTTAGTGCAAATGTACAGATAGTATGTGGTCTGTAGCGTTTGTTCACCACGGATTTAATTTTGTTAATTGTTCTATCAAAGCAGAAACGATGTTCACACATAGGTTGTACATAAATCGAACAACCAAGAGCGTCTTGATCGTTGAACAACACTCTTAGTAATAAAGGAATTGTTCAAATATCCTCGCTCCCGAGTAAATCATTTGTTCAGTTGTCAATTTGTGCTCAAGGCGTTATACAAGTTGATAATCCGACCTCACAGACAGAAGATAATCCGGGTATTTAACAGGTCACATTAGGAATAACTTACAACTTACAAGTACTTATGTAGATAGAAACTCTAGCAATCGGGGATTCTGTTTAAAACGGGCACGCCAGCAAGGCGCAATGACCAAGGAGCCTCTAACCAATGCGGTCGCTGTGAGTTCAAGATCAATTCATGCTGGCTTCCTCTCTTGCCTTAAGTGGAAAGGTCTACCAGCAACATGCGGATGGTCGAGGTTTTCTCATCATTTCGGGGATGTCCCAAACCCCAATCCTCTGCATACCAGGATGTAACATTTTATCTTTCTTTTCAGGAATTCCAGAACGGTGTCCGAGATGTCCAATATAATTTTCATTTTATCACAGCAACAAAAAATAAAACCTTGCGGATAATGAGTATTTCTTCATGAAACCAGCTAACACGGATCTGTTTTATCTACATGTACGTTTCATTGCCCGAGTTTTTTCATTGCCTTTGTTTAGTCGGCGGTAGTCTGGAAACAGAGCCGACTGGCTTAATTAAGGAAATATTTCATTCAGGTAGCCGGTCAAGATTCCACAAGCCATCAGAGAAACAGCCGGTTTTGATTTCTGCGCAATAATCTTTTTTTTCTGACATCATCCCATTCAATATCTGTTCGGGAAGGGCCCATTGACGATACAAAAAAATGCTGAATTGCGGGCAGCTTCCAATGATCTTAAGTGTTGAAGGCAGTACATGTATTTCGGAATGATGCAATCCATGGTAAATTCTGAGCAGTAAGATAGTCGTTGGCTATAAGCTTTCCTGGATATTTCCTTTCTGTCACCGACTTTCTATTGATCCGGTAATGTTGTCCGGACCACGAAATTGCACTGAAGGGCTCTTCTACCCATACTTTTTCTGTCGCAGAAAAGGTGGGATGAACTTCTGGAGAAAATTGGCCCCGGGATAACCAGATACATGAGCGAAGCCCCACGAAGGTTAGCACCCCTCCTAACCATCTCAAGACAATTACTTTCTATTTGTGTTATACCAAAGGTTGACGGTTAAATCGCAACAACCAAAGCATATTGGAAGTTTAAACATTCTGTTAAACCTGTCGTACATGTATCTAGACAATGTCCACAAACCTGTCGTACAAGTATCTGGACTAGGTCCACAAACCTGCCGTACATGTATCTAAACAATGTTCACAAACCTGTCGTACATGTATTTAGACAATGTCTACAAACAAGTCGTACATGTAACTAGACAATGTTCACAAACCTGTCCTACATGTATCTAGACAATGTTCACAAACCGGTCGTACATGTATTTAGACAATGTTCAAAAACCTGTCGTACATGTATCTAGACAATGTTCACAAACCTGTCCTACATGTATCTAAACAATATCCGCAAACCGGTCGTACATGTATCTAGACAATGTTCACAAACCGGTCGTACATGTATCCAGACAATGTTCATAAACCTATCGTACATGTATCTAAACAATATCCACAAACCAGTCGTACATGTATCTAGACAATGTCTACAAACAAGTCGTACATGTAACTTGACAATGCCCACAAACCTGTCGTACATGTATCTATACAATGTTCACAAACAAGTCGTACATGTATCTAGACAATGTTCACAAACCTGTCGTACATGTATCTAGACAATGTTCACAAACCTGTCGTACATGTATCTAGACAATGTTCACAAACCTGTCGTACATGTATCTAGACAATGTTCACAAACCGGTCGTACATGTATCTAGACAATGTTCACAAACCGGTCGTACATGTATCTAAACAATATCCACAAACCAGTCGTACATGTATCTAGACAATGTCTACAAACAAGTCGTCCATGTAACTAGACAACGCCCACAAACCTGTCGTACATGTATCTAGACAATGTCTACAAACCTGTCGTACATGTATCTAGACAATGTTCACAAACCTGTCGTACATGTATCTAGACAATGTTCACAAACCTGTCGTACATGTATCTAGACAATGTTCAAAAACCTGTCGTACATGTATCTAGACAATGTTCACAATCCTGTCGTACATGTATCTAAACAATATCCGCAAACCAGTCGTACATGTATCTAGACAATGTTCACAAACCGGTCGTACATGCATCTAGACAATGTTCATAAACCTATCGTACATGTATCTAAACAATATCCACAAACCAGTCGTACATGTATCTAGACAATGTCTACAAACAAGTTGTACATGTAACTAGACAACGCCCACAAACCTGTCGTACATGTATCTAGACAATGTCTACAAACCTGTCGTACATGTATCTAGACAATGTTCACAAACCTGTCGTACATGTATCTAGACAATGTTCACAAACCTGTCGTACATGTATCTAGACAATGTTCACAAACCGGTCGTACCTGTATCTAGACAATGTCAACAAACAAGTCGTACATGTAACTAGACAATGCCCACAAAGTGATCTACACACGGGAAACTGACAAAAAAGTTGAAAGGTGGAAGAAATATGAGATCAGCATATAAAGAGGCAAAAAGGTGACAAGAGAGTTATTATCTAAAATTCGGGTTGGTTTTGGTAACTGGTAAGGTACGTAACACAACAACGGCGGCTGCTAAGTCTGTTTGAACGTACATGTAATTTAGCTCTTGTTACCAGTTACTTGTTACATTAATTGGTGCACGTTGCCAGTTAACCTTGGCTACACTCTGAGACGGTTCCGGTTGGGTCTGTATGTGCATATAGTGCAACACGTGTCAAAGTAAACAAGTAGCGTGTTGGCAACAGTAATGTGTCAGAAATTTGTCATTTCTGCGACTATTCGATCTTTCTTGCTTAATCTCCTATTATGGCAAAGTGTCACTCAGTCGAAAATTAGACGACACAAGTCAAGATTGGTCTAAAATACGCCTGTATGGAGACAGTGAGTATCTAAATGTAATATAAGTACGGTAAAAAATAAACATATACATCGTGATATTACCATTCGAAGCCGAACTACTTCCATGTTTCCGTTGTTATATAATATACTGGCGTACACACGCAGAATATTTGCTATCATTATAAAATTACACAAGACTGTAAATACATAAAAAATGATCTATGTTGGCATATGTCAAACAGTTGCAATCCAGGTAATTGAAGAGATGTATCCCTTAAGTGGGCATCAGCCAACATGTAGATGTGTTTTCCTTCATTGGTGTTGAAGACTGAACTCAAAAATTTGCCGTTCGCCCGAACGTAGTCAAGGCTATGGTGTAGGAGCATTGAAGATGTACAAAATTTACCTCTAGACAGGCTTGTTCAGACAAAGGTTAAGGGGTACATAGAAGAAATAAACTAAATGGATAGGTATGCTTATCAGATGTTTAGAAAAACCAGAAAAAAGTTTCTGTGGACAACATTTTAAACCCAATAAAACTGCAAAACTTTTAGTGGAAGAAAGTTTTGCTGCGTGGTGGATTTGTCAAGAGATCCAGAACCTTGTTCAACGGAATTTGTTTCCTTTCGACAAAATGTGTATTTTTACCTCATTTCTGCAGCAAAAAAAAAGTAACACGAACTACAAACATATCTGCTGAAATGATAGATCAAAAGTTTGGCTTTAAGTTTTAAATATAGATATGAGTATGGGGCCTTAAATATAAAACCAGAAAAACGCTTTGCAGCTTTCTTCCCGGGGTGTAAAAAGTGGCTTTAATGGACAGTCTTTCCTCGACCCCAGCGGTCAGTCAGGAAGTTAAGTACCTTGGCCTGGTGACGTCAACGGTGATAGCTGGCAAACCAACTTCGTTTCGTTCTATTCCCCATCACTATAAACTTACACATGATAGCATTCAGATGAAAAAGTGAAATATCTTGCCATACATGTGTTGTACACGAGGTTTAAAAAGCATCATCCACGGTAACTGAGATAGATGTCAAGTTTGATTATCGTTCAGAAAGGTAAAACAGGTGGGCGTAAAAAGACAGCCAATAATCAGCATTTCTTTATTTGGTTGTTGTAGAAGATTGTATGAAAAGTTTGTCCTTGATGCGAGTGTGGTCAGGTTTAAGGTGTAAAATAGCTCTGAGATAGATTCACCACATTCCCCGCTCAGCTTCCAAATTCACCGCTGTGAATCGTTAAAACCAATGGTCAGCTTAAAGGTGAACAGAGCACAGGATATGTAAAAAAAATACACACACATACAAAGATCGTACACATTCGGCGTGGTACACTTTGGAGGAGGTACACTTAGGGAATTAGCTAAATCCATAGATGTGTTTTCCTGGTCCTTAGAAAAATCACATTAAGGTTTGTATAGCGAATATTTTTACGTATATGCCCGCAGATAACTTTAACCATGTTCATGGAAGCCCGTCAAGTATCAGAACCACATGAAGGCAGTAAGAATGACACGTATGTATTGGTCGCTGTATGAATCGATGTCACCACCTAATGTGTTGGCCGCTCTCTGTGTCGATTATTCACATACTGACAACACTGAAGGCTACCAGACTCAGTTTCATACCAGAATTACGCAACGTTCCATTTTTCCGATGGACGATGATAGTTTATCACAGAGGTTCCGTAATTAACTGCCATGTGAAATGGTTCAGACAACGGAAGTAACGTGAAATATGGAGAAGTGAAATGTCAGCATCGTGGTCAGCAGATGTGCAGCTCGAGAAGCCTGTGATTAGTTGATTGCAGTAGCTTAATATTTCACACTATCAAGAACTTACCCTCGATACTATCCGGGTTAGCCTTTATTAGACTAGTGGTGTTATAGCGACTCACAGGGTCGAGTTGGGTTACTGACATTATCTTCATCTTGTAAAGTGTTACAGCGTGTGTTTGTATAGCATAGGGAGAAAAACCAGAGCAACGGCCACAGTTTAATAGCTCCACATGCTCAGACGTAACCAGTAAAACAAAACCAGTTGTGACTTCTTCGCTTGGCTTTTAGCACTACGGGCATAGTGTATGGACTGATTGACCCGTATTAGTATAATGGCTCTGGTGGGGTGGCTTACGTGCCTTCGGAAAGACGCCTCAGTGAAGCAGCACTAGATAAAACAGCGGTGGAAATCCGTCCTGCCACAAGGAAGCACATTACACGTACATGCACTCTAAGGGGTCGCCATATGACTGACAAATAGTGACGTACGACACTGAACCTTAACCACGCAATCACTAAGTATATTTATTCAAGTATTTATTGATTTCATTGGTGTCAGCGCAACATTCCATAGGCTTTTACTTATGTAAATGTCGTCAGATATATGGGGGAAGGAATCCATAGTGCCAGGTGTAAACCACAGACTGGGCAAGTTCCAGATACCACCAGATACCCCCCCCCCCCTCCACACACACACACACACCCCGTGAGGTAGAGATATGTGCATAATACTGATGAAAGACCAGTGATTTTCAATGAGCGCTGAAATATGTAAATAATCACGCTTTTCGACACCAAAGTCTTGACAGCAGTGAAAGCTACGGAGTCTACGAAATCCCATGTCCTCGTCCAGTTTTGAATTCCCTTGTCATGTTTCCTAGCGAATAAAAAATACTTACTTGGAGTAATTAGACTTGCAGAGAGTAAAACCAGACCTGCAACGACAATGTGGTAATAGGTGACGTGTAACCAGTCAGATATGGCTTTTTACTCAGGTTACGGTTTTATTCTGTTTACGTAAATGTTTAAAAAGTAGCAAACTAGCGCCAAGACCCCAGCAGAACTAGGTAAAAAAGTGAAAAGGCTTGTTTCGCCTTAGCCTCATCAATGGCATTCTCGCGCGGAACTATTTAATCAGCATTCATCTATATATTCAGATGTTTCGAGCGTTGGTTAAAATCTCGCTGTACACACTTAAAAAAGATAATGCTTATATATAAAATATTATTAGAAGCAAAAGTTGAGACAGAGATTTTGATTTTTCTGACACAAAAGCATAGAGATTAAAACCAGATCAACGAAGAAAGAAAGCAAAGCATTACGCTACGGCCTGCTCCCTTCAATGTGTCCGAATTTCATACTGTCGCGTTCTATTGCGCCTCTATCATTTGTCTCTCTGCAAACATTCTTGAACAAACTGTGAAACAAATCTGAGTCTTTCCTCTACGGCGTATCTGCTAATAAACGGAGACAACATGATCTGTTTTGATTACGTTCTATTGTCAGAGTTTATTCATCGTCTGTATTTATTGGAGTTAGTCTAGAAAGACATCCGAATGGTTTAATTAAGGAAATATTTCACTGAAGTAGCCGTTCAAGATTCCGCAAGCCATCAGAGAAACAACCTGCTTTAATTTTACGCAATGTCCTGGTTTTTTTCTGGCATCAGCCCATCCAATATCTATTCGCGAAGAACCCATTGACGGGAAGCCAGGATTTTCGTGAATGGGGAAGAGATCTTATAGTTTGTAGACACTCCATGTAATTCAGCATGATGAAATCCATCCCAGTTGCTTCATCGTGAGATAGTTGTTGTCTGTAGGCGTCCCTGGCTAATTCCTTTCTGTCACTGACTTTCTGTTTGCCCGGTAATGTTGTCCGCACCACTAGATTTCACTGAAGGATAGAAACGCTGAGAAGAGCCTCTGGAGTACATTAGCCCCAGGGTAGCCAGAGACATCAGGGAAGCCCCACAAAGGTTCACAATCCTACTAACCATCTGAAGACAATCGTTTCCTATTTATATTATACCGAACGTTGAGTCGTCAATCGAACCAACGTAAGAAGATGAAAAGTGCAATGTGTGTATTGTTAAACAAGTCGGACATGAATCTGAAAATATCCATTAATTGTTCGCGTGAATCATTCATTGCCAACGTGTCAAGTTGTAAAGATTATTTTGGGCTTTTTATGTGACAAATCAACATGCTGTCGGAAATTGTGCAGAAAATCGTATTGCTCTCAACTGCTTTCATTACATACAGAAGATGAAGCCACCTTGTTGCTGTCCACATGCTTTCATGTGCAGATTAAAAACTTATAATTAATCTTGAAAGCAGGAAAAGATAAGAGACAAATACATATTAAGACAAAAAGTGATAACAAAGTTATAAAGTAAAATACTAACAGTATGTGACGAACTTTTATGTATGTTCTCTAAAAAGAGACCAAGCCAATGTCTTTCTTAACATACATGCACTCATGGCATTTACGTTGTTATTGTTATTTGGAACATGACACTATGGCTCTCCTGGAAGTTCCCCATGGCTACAGAAAGCTCTTGTCAATACTTGGTGAGCTGTCTCGTCTTGTGCTCAAGGGCTCGTACAATGTACTTTTCGGCTTGAATAGAAATAACGACCTTTGTTGTATATGTTACTACGCACCTATAGATAAGTGTATACACAAATGTCTATAATGGCAGCCGACAATCAGAGCAAAATTAGTTAAACAGGTAGTGTGGAACAGGTAGCGACCCGAATAACCTCTTCACCTACCTCTAGCTGGTCAAATTCACGTTGTAACATATCCCCTTCCAATTGCCACAAAAATTGTTACCCTTTATCCAATAAGGTATAGCTTCATGTGTAAAATCCCTGCAGGTAATGTGGTACCGTTGTGTTTTCCAGACAACCGCCATGTATTTAAAATGAATGAATACGAATTTGGAAACGTGCCCAAAAGCGGACTTTTTCACCAGGTGAAAACCCTAGTCTAATGCATTATTTTTGCAAACGTAATTTTTAATATAATAATTTTACACTTGAAGAAGTCTTTTTACATCTTAAATAATGTCAACTTCTTAGCGTTATATTCTGTAAATGTCACATTCTGTTGTGTAAAGCGATTATCTGTTTAGACTGTTCTGCTATAGTTTACTATGTGTTGAGGTATTTAGTATATCAGTAGGTTAACGTGTTTATTAATAATAAATATACACATTCTACCTATGACGCTATTTTTTGCTCAGATGTACGGATCTGTATGTCAGCTGAATCAGACAAAGTGATTCCATGAGATTGTGTGGTGGTGTACTACGTAATTGAGGACACACTGGTGGTCATGGTAACAGCCTTGCCAGTTCCTATATTCGGTAAATAACATGCTTTGTTTGGACAGACACTCTTATATAGGAATGTAAATTTTCAGACATTCAGGTTAGTATACCATAAAAGATAACACTATAAAACTGTTCAACTGGATAATGTATATTATTTACTGACGTTGCCGCGACAACCTATCGCCTTCAACAGAGTAAGGTGTTAAACACAAAGAATTCCTATTTACACAAAAAGTTAACGTTCACGGTTGAAGTATACAGTGGGTCTATACAAATTTAAAACAATGAGAAAACTGGACTTGCTGTATAGTGACAGAATTTGAATATAATACAGGTTTACACGAGTGAAGAAATTTTACCACAATTTTTCAATACTGTGTCCCAGGAGTGTGTCCCCAGAAGTTAAACAAGAGTCCTCCATTGCGGTTGAGAGTGGGATTTTTAACCTTTACGAAAATGGGGCTCCTTAACCCATTGTGTGGTGTGACTGAAAGTCCATATAAAGGCCTGTATGTTTAGGCTTTCGGTATATAGTTACCTCAAGTGCCCTCTCCTCGTTAACTGAAACTAACGTGTCCAAAAAGGAAATTTGATGATTTGTCATTATCTCCATAGTAAACTGTATATTATTATCAACGCTGTTTAAATGAGTGAAAAAAATCTGGTAAAGCTTCAGCTATGACCTTTACATAAGTATAATCGACGTAAGGAAACCAATGTGACGGTGGTGTACCAGTAAATGTAGATAGTGCTTTTTGCTCAAAAGATTCCATGAATATGTTGGCTATGTAGGCGACACAGGCGATCCCATGGCACATCCATGCGTTTGCCTGTGTAGTTTACCATAATAGAAGAAATAATTCATGTTTCGACATAATTCTAGAAATTGACAGATTTGTGTAGGTGAGAGTTTAGTGTGTGCAGACAAAGTGACATCATTATGTAGTGCACTAGAAACAGCATCTATGGCATTAGCAACAGGAATACTGGTAAAAAGGTTAACGACCTCAGATGATACTAGTGTGTCACCTTCAACTAATTTGCTATTATGTATCTTAGAAACAAAATCTTGAGAGCTTTTTGACATAATGATGAATATTTCCAACCAGCGGTTGGGTTACATAAGCAAGATGTTTAGCAAGCTGATAGGTAACCGATCCTGTAGATGACACAATGAGTCTAACAGGTATATTCAACTTATGAATTTCTGGAAGACCTTTGATGGATGGAGGATTCTCAGAGGATGGATATAACCTTTGCTTTAACTTGAAGACACTCTTATAGTCATAGCAGACATGTTTTGTGTGATGTACAGAGATATAATATGGTTCATATTTAACAATCCATGATCAATGAATCACATCGTTTCCAGTATTTTAACTGGTTTTATCCAGCCAGCCTGATACTTAACTGAGAACTATTTGCACTGTATTTTAACTTGAATTCAGATTATTTGGGTTTGTAAAACACATGATTGCTTTAAACATCGTAATTAAACATATATCACTGTTTGTAAGGCCTTTTGTATCAGACAATATACGTGAGTTCTGTAACTGTCTTTGTATTGCACTCTTGAATGCCCATATTGTATGGCAGTATGTTTGGCATATCTCTCAGATTCTGTAGCAGTCTCCCACCGAGTCTAGGGTGCTGCGACTGCCCTCTGTAGTTGTTAATCACCTTATATTGATATAGCCTTGTTCTGTCAGAGCCTCTGCAGTTGTACTATATAGTAACAGCCTACATACGTAGAGAGTATAAGTTAGATACTATAAGTGTTTGAGTTGATTGTATGTACCTTTACTACAGTGTAACAGGTATCCACGAGCCATTGTTATTGGTGTGTTTTACAGGGTATTACTGAATATTACAGTGTAAAAAGTATACACCGCCCGCCACAGATGCACCTAGCATATATGCTCTTTGTGTGAATGAATGTCAAAACCTTTGTGAGCTATTAACTACGTAAACTGTTATTAAATATCCGAGTATGACGTAATAATCATATTTTTGGCTCATTTGTTTGTCTCTCGGCATTTCCTCCTTCCAAGCCTCAATGTGAATTTCCATGGTGAAGATCACAGCATGTATACACAACGTAATAGCTCGATCTGCTGTCCCTAAAGAAAAACATTTCTTTTTAATGCGATCTGTCTCCATTCCGTTACAGAAATGTTTTACTGATGTTGTCTGGATACTTGTTTAACACAGGTTTCTACACTTCCCATTTTCTGAGGTTACTTCGAGTTAATCGTTAGCTTTCGGTATAATATAAATAGGAAGCGATTGCCTTGAGATGGTTAGTTGGGATGCTAACCTTCGCGGGACTTCGCTGATGTCTCTGGCAACGCAGGGGCTAATTTTCTCCATAGGGTCATTCCAGTGTTTCTGTGGGAGATAGAGTATGACTTCAAGGGCCCTTCAGTAAAATCTGTTGTTCCGGACAACACTACCGAACAACAGAAGGTCCGTGACAGAAAGGAATTAGCCAGGCAGGCTTATAGCCAGCGACTTTCGTCATGTATTCCATCATTCTGAAATAGTGTGTCTACCGTCCATCTGATCACCGAAAACTGCCCCAATTCAGGAAATTTTTGTCCCCGTCAATGGACCCTTTGCTAGACATTGAATGTGATGATGCCAGAAAGAAAAGAGTATTGCCCAAAAAATTTACACCAGCTGTTTCTGATGGCTTGTATGATCTCGACCGCTTACTTGAAAAAATATTCCCGATTTAAACCAGTTGGACCTTTTTACAGACTGCTATCGAATAAATAAATGAAACGAATAAACTCTGGCGATAAAATTAATTAAAACGGTCCATGTTAACTGTTAACAGACACGCTCTAACCGAAAAGCTCTTTGTTATAACAAATTACCTCAGAGTTTTTGAACACATTACTCAACAATGCTTGAAGAGAGACAATTGATAGAGGGTCAATAGATTTGTCATGCGTCAGAATGAAACATCAATCAGGATGAAAGGAGCGGGTAATGGCATAGTGGGACACACGACGAACAGGTTCAAAACCGGCCGTGGACATGCAATTAATAAATTTCTCAGCTTCCACTGCTTGGGAGGCCTTAGCGACAATAGGCAGTAGAAAGCTTTGTGTGATATGACTGTTCGCTGAATCTAACGTTCGTTGAAAATCACTTGTCTTTCACTGGTATTTGCGCATATTTGAGGTCACATGCGGCAAAGTTTGACTGGGACTACAATTGTCGGTGATTTACTCCAGGTAAGAGGTTCCTTTAGCCACAGCTGATTTACCCCAGGCGATACTTGACATGATTCCTGCAAAAAAAAATCGCTGTTGCAAAAGTCTTTTTTTATATTTCTTTCATACAGGAGTCTATTAGAAGCGGTTGAAATTGATGCATTCCCATTACGCTGACAGTCCAACAAGCATAAAAGAAAAGCTAAAACAAATATATCTTACCGAAATTCTGTTTTTCACCTAGAACTGTCTTCATCCAAAGCTAAGCCAACAAGTCCGATTAGGCAAACACGTGATTAGGTGACTTCATTCAAGTAATTTGACTCATTACAAGCCACACATATGTGTCATTATTGCTACCTTCATGTGGTTCATTCTCCTTGTGAGCTGAACAAATGTCTGTGTTATATTTCGATTAAAGTACAAGATTCACGGCTTGTTGTGCTAAGTAAACGGTCGTCCAGAGACGCTATGCAATGATTCTGATATTTGACAGCTTCCATGAACCTGGTTAAAGCCAGTTGCCTCATAGAGAAATACATATTGTAAGTACGTTATATGCATAAAAAGGTTTTCATGTAAAACCCTTTCTCTGATTTATCTAAAGACCCGGCAAGAACCCCTATGGATTTAGCTTAATTCCTTTGTGTATCACCCCTATTCCTTGTATGTTCAAGGCTTTATACAGGCTAATTTTGTTCTCATCTCAAATCCTACACCACAAACCTGAAAGCATTTTCATCAATTATAAATCCATGAGTACAGTGTTTAGAGTAACATATGGCTCACACTTCCCCAACGTTTGGGTTTTCGTTTTGGATTTAAATGTTAACTTTACCTTTCCATTGTTTTAATGTGATTTTATGTTAAATGTGATGAAAACACAGCATTTTGAGTATTTCTAGACTAGTGACGTTTAATAAATCGCAGTTCACATCCCTACATTATTTTTTACCTAATTCTGCTTAAGTCATGGCTAGACAAGAGGCCATGTTTCACCGGTTACATGTGACCATTTGCCGTCTATCACACTCGTCGCTGCTCTGGTTTTACTTTCTGGGCTGTACGTATTTATTTATAATATAAACAGGAAGCGATTGTCTTGAGATGGTTCCTAGGGATGCTAACCTTGGTTGGACGCCGTTGATGTTTCCAGCTATCCGGGGGCTAATTTTCTCAGGAGGCTCTTTTCAGCGTTTCTGTGGAAGAGAGAGTATGGTTCCAAGAGCTCTTCAGTGGATTCTTGTGGCGTGGTCAATACTACCGGATCAATAGAAAGTCAAAGACAGAAAAGAATTAGCCACCCAGGTTTATAGCCAAGGACTGTCTCATGACGAAGAAATGCGCCAAAATATTCCATCTATCTGAATTACCTAGACTCTCCTCTACAACCTATAAGATCACAAAAGACTTCCCCAAATTCACGAAAATCCTTGCTTCCCGCCAATGAGTCCTTCGCGAACAGATATTAAATGGGATGATGCCAGAAAAAACAAGGGTATTACGTATAAAATAAAAGCCGGCTGTTTCTCTGATGGCTTGTGGAATCTTGACCGGCTACTTGAATGAAATATTTCCTTAAATGAACCAGTAGGGCCTATTTTCAAACTACCGCCGAATAAATAAAGGCGACGAATAAACTTCATTTAATTAAAAAGGTCCGTGTTAACTGATTTTATCAACAGAAACTTTCTTACAGCAAGGCGTTCAAGAGTACCTATAAAGAATTGTAAAATGTTACATCTTGGCGAACAGATGGGGATTGGGGCTCAATATAATTTATATCTGCAATGCGTCAGTATAAAAACATAAAAAAACGAAGAGGATAAGAAGAGCTCTAAGCGATAAGAAAAGTGTGAAGTACCCTCGAAATTTTGTATCGCTTACTATAAAGTATATACAAGTAAGAGAGAATGCTGTTGAGTTTGCTGTGGGACATCACAACTACTGCGACCTTCACGGTGGATGTGAAGGTTTCATTGCGCTCATCCAAGCATGGTGTTCATGTGGTTTGTACAATGGATTGCTGTGCGTCGTTTCATAATACCTCCTCTTGCTAAAGCTGGGTGTGTTGTACGCTGTTATCGTTGCTAAACAGGATAGCGGCCATCACTCAGTGGGGATATGGGATTTCTATCAGAAAACAAGAAGTAAGGGCAAAGAACTTCGATGCATTTAATTGGATGGAATGCTCTGTTCGGACTCACCAATTAAAATCCCCAATACAACCGTCCAACGTTCGCAACTGCTAGAGTTTCTGTCTACATAACTACATGTAAAGTAATTCCTAAAGTGACATTTTTATAACCTGTTAAATTCCCCGATTATCGTCTTTCTTGGGGTCAAATTGTCTATTTCATGGTCTTTACCTGTAATGCCTTGTGCGCAAAATAACAACTGACTAAATGAACAATTGATTTCAGGGTAGTTAAGGAACACGTTTCGTTATTATCGACCAGGGACATGTTTAACTGGCGGTAGTACATGTATGTATGCAATCATAGCTTTCGTCCCGGAAATATATTTTACTCTTCTCAAATATTACCTTTCAAGCGACTTCGCCAAATAATGAAGACTGAGAATGGTTCACAAAGGAGCGTTGTTAATGACCTCTATGTGTCTCTTGGTGTTATTGATTATTTTTATGCTGTCCTGGGGAAATGTTTGTTGAACCAACGACTGCTAAGTCGCCCTATACTTCGTCTTTGATGGTGAAATTGTGAATCCTGGGGAGAGTTCTACAAAGCTGCAACAAGCGTATTTACTCCGGTGGCATAGCTATTCTCTAAATGTTGTCAAGAGAGTAACGCACACGTTTTCACTGTTTTAAAGATCGGAATCATAAAATTTGTTGCAGGATTTATTCCGTTATTTAACGCTATACTTAGGAACGTGTCACTCATATGATGGAGGCTACTCTTACAGGTCAATGAAACTGGAGTGTCCGAAGTAAACCACCGATCTTCGACAAGTTACCTATGAACATTTCAATGTGAGACGTACATATATGCACACCGTTTTGGTGGACGACAAGTGATGTTCTACGAACGTTAGGCTGCGCAAACGGCCTGCCGTCGACCGGTTAGTGTCTAGGTGGTCAAACAAATATTGATAAAGATGGATTATACAAATGGATTATATATGTGAGCTTACCTCACTTTATCAATAACTAATATGTTTTACTTTCATCGTTTCAAGGCAGTTTTTGGATTCAGATGTACCGACACCTGAAATAATGGAAAGAGTACGCGTTAAAAAAGTAAGAGAGAGATGTGCGTCATCAAATAGATGTTGATAAAAAATGTTTTCACTTCTAGTTCCAGCTGAGAATAGGTCCACTATATATGGGATAAGCAACCACATGCGAAATACTGCAACAGCTCTGGAGTATGAATTAGTAAATATTAGACTGGGCAATGCCATTACTTTAGATTAGACACAAGCCTGCGTTTGCCGAAAACGTGCCGTTGTGTGTTTTCTTTCTAAACAGAAACAGGAAAGCAGAGGAAAAAAGCATAAGTACTAAAATAAAAATACCATATTGAGAGAAAACGTCGTCTGCAGACTAACACTTGCCTTTTTATTTATTTCTGCATTTATTTATTGCATTAGTGTCGCGTTTTTATGTAGATCCCGTAAATGTGAACAATTCCACTTAAATGCATTAGACTGCTGTGACAAACATGGTGTGTCACTAAAGTTATTACTGCCAAAACTGTCATGGAGATTCCATCGGACGTCTTTACTCCATCTTTCTTTAATTTCACAACAAGTACCCTTCTTTCGTGTATGTAAATATCTATATAGTCTCCAGAATTTCTACCACCCTGGTTCATAATTTTGTCTGTGTCTGCTTTAAACTGGGTCTGCCTATTCTTCGTGTTGATTAATACTGTGTCGTTGGACGGACAGCTGCCATGAAGGGCAAAGAACTTGCAAATTTTGAATATCGATAACTTATAAATTAGCCTGATACACCTGGATACTGATTTAATACATTCGATTAGAACATTTTTGTGCTACTTGGGTGGTTTCTGTTGAATGTCATTTTGAATATTGGCCTTGCTAATGCTTAAGCGGAACGTTCGTTTTGGTTGACGGCTGGTATATAAATGTCTGTTTTGATGCTTAGAATTGCATTAAAAACAATACAGACTGATCGGGTGTATCTCGATTCACCAGCAATAAAGAACCTTTTACGACATTGTTATTTTACGTATTTACACACTAGCTGGCCTAAATACCTTGATTTACCCTTTTTTCTCAAAGACCTCTACACTAATAATAACCAGCCCCTGGAATACCTGGGGTAAAATATTAATAAGGTATGATGTGGAAAATATCGAGTTTCTGCAATCGACACATCACAGGCTTCTTGCAGGCCCGCTCACCGCGTTTCTGATATTCCAGTCCACTTTGGATTTCCCGCTTCTTGCATTGTCTGAGCCGTTTCACATGGTAGTTAATTTCAAAACTTTTCTGATGAAATATCATTGCTCGTCGAGCATAAAAATCTTCAAAATGGAACGTTGCGTAATTCTGTTTGTCACCTAGAAGTGTCTTCGCCAAAACTGAGACTCGAAGTCTAAATGCTACTAATATGTGAATAGGCGACTTAATTCGTGGCCTCGACTCGTATAACGATCCACGCCATACCTGTCAATACTGCCTTCATGTGTCTCGTTTGGCTTCTGGGCTGAGCTAATCCTCGTGCTGTATTTCGATTAAAGTACAACCGTTGTAGCTCGTTGTATATTTGTTAGACTTCCCTGGACGTTCTTAAAGTTATTTGCGGGTACTCGGTTATTATGCTGGGGAGAGAAATGTCTCATATAGATTTACATATGATAACTACATTAAATACATAAAAATATTTCCGTATACAAACCTTTATGTCCCCGAATAATATATCGATGTTGTTTAAAAGGTCCGCTCTATTAAATATGCATAGTTCCACACGGCCCACAGCTGACAAGGGGGGCGGGATAAACAACAGACAATTGGGGGCCTCTGTGGCTCAGTTGGTTAGCGTGCTAGCGCAGCGTAATAGCCCAGGAGCCTCTCACTAATGCGGTCGCTGTGAGTCCAGCTCGTACTGGCTTCCTCTCCGGCCGTACGTGGGAAGGATTTCCAGCAGTCTGCGGATTGTCATGGCTTTCCCCCAGGCTCTGCACGGTCTCCTCCCACCATAATGCTGGCCGCCGTAGTATAGGAGAAACATTCTTGAGTACGGCGTAAAACAGCAATGAACTAAATAAATAAAACAATGAATAGTCGTAGAAATGACCAGCGCGGGTCTGGTTTACTTCGACAGGCCTTGTAATACACGCACATTTAACTTTCCCCCTTATGTTTATTAAAATGGTAAATTACAATCCTGTCAACTCAACACCTGACAGTCATTATAGTCATTACAGGCCCAAACGAGCCATCAAGAGCTTTCTAGACTGTATCTAAGGTTGTCTCCCACGTGCACCTTTTAGGAATTGCGCAGACAATAGCTACAAAATTGCATGCACGTTTTAAATACACGTTGCACCCTCAAGCGCTCAGAAAAACAGCTCAGATTAATCCCATTTGCCTCGATAATTTCCGCCAGCATGTCGATTCGCCTCAAAGACCAAAAATATTCTTAACCATTTGTGACTTTGACACTGAACAGTTCACGCGAACCTATTGCGGACATTGTCTAGATACATGTACGACGGTTTTGTGGACATTGTCTAGATACATGTACGACAGATTTGTGAACATTGTCTAGATACATGCACGACAGGTTTGTGGACATTGTATAGATACATGTATGACAGGTTTGTGAACATTGTCTAGATACATGTACGACAGGTTTGTGAACATTGTCTAGATACATGTACGACAGGTTTAACAAGGGTTTACGCTTCCCATATGCTTAGGTTACTGCGATTTAACCGTCAGCCTTTGGTATAACACAAATAGGAAGCAATTGTCTTCAGATGCTTAGGAGCCGTGCTAACCTTCGTGGGGCTTCGCTGATGTCTCTTGCTACCCCGGGGCTAATTTTCACCAGAGGCTCATGTCACCGTTTCTGTGGAAGAGAGAGTGTGACTATAAGAGCCCTTTAAAGGAATCTCGTGGTCTGGACAACACTACCGAATCAATAGAAAGTCAGTGACAGAAAGGAATTAGCCAGACAAGCTTATAGCCCACGACTGTCTCATGGCGGAGTATTCGCGAAAGTTTCCATCATTCTGAATTACATGGAGTGTCTACAATAAGATCACAAAACTGCTCCCTATTTAGGAAATTATTCTCCCCGTCAGTGGGTTCTTCGCCAACAGATATTGAATCGGATAATGCTAGAAGAAGAAAAAACAACGCTATTACGTAAAAATGAAAGCCGGCTGTTTCCCTGATGGCTTGTGGAATCTTGACCGGCTACTTGAATGAAATATTTCTTTAATTAAACCCGGAGAACCTCTTTCCAGGTCTCAACCGAATAAATAAAGGCAACGAATAAACTGTGGCAATAACACGTAGTTAAAACGGATCCGTGTTAACTTGTTTCATCACCTAATGCTCTCTACGCCTACCTGCAAGGCTCTTTTTGTATTTCCGGATTTGCGTAGACGGTTCAGGAAGGTTGAAGAGAACGATACAATGCTATATGGTGATGGGCAGAGGATTCGGGCTAACTTGAATTTATCTCAGTTTGCTATTACCGTTGTTAAACAGAATGGCATCTATCATTTAGTGTGAATACATGGGGATTAAAAGTATAGGGGCAAAATAATTTGATATATGAAGCAAAACAAAACGTTCTGTTCGATCTCATTAATATTAAAATATTTACCAATACAACTGCCCAAGGCCGTTAATTCCTAGCGTTTCAACCCATATAACTTACATATATCTACAGCTGAATCCCATAATTGCCTGGAAGGTGAGATTATCAACTTGTATGGTTTTTGTGTATAATATCTTGTGCAGAAACTGACATCCGACAACAAGGACAATTAATTTCTTGATTTACATATTTCAGGATCGTGTTGAATTAGACCGTCACCTGGGATATATGAACAGCTCCTAATCAAAGCCCCACAGAGACACATGTTTTTTAAATTATTTATACACTAGCATGGTGAATGCTGATTTCACCGAGTCACCTTGCATCTTTCCAAAACCATTGAAAACTGTTGCCTGCCTCTTTTTACATGATTTCGCCCTGTTTTCGTACTTTATATACTTTCTCAATTTTTTGGTGATAAGTCAGTTTGTGAATTGGCCTTACGATTAATGTCCTGCAGTGTCCATTTTCCTTGACGGCTGGTATACGACCGTCTGCTTCGACTGGAAGAAACCAATAATTTAAAATTTCTCACTCTCTCTTCCAACTCTTAACGCCAGTGATCTTCAACGGAAGTTCAACGGAACTCGATTGTCATCGACAGTTTATTCTCTTAATGAAAGCGGGGGAAGACCATGCCCTTACACAACCATCGGATAATTAAACATTAGGCACACAAAGGTTTTCTATCAAAATAATTTCTCACCAAATCTCCAAATTATTTACGTTTATCTGCATTTAATCAGCAAAAATGAAGGTGGTGAACTGAAAACACGATTTTAAAAAGTTTTTTTTTCCCAAATATTAACAGGTTTTATTGAAAACAAATCTTTTGTGAAGGAAGATAACACTTTCGGTTTTTAGATTCATTAAGTGACGAAGTCATCGAGAGACTGTCTTACAGCTTGCTTTTGTTGGCATCTTGGAACTTTTTCCTCATTTTCATAACAGACTAATGTTCTTGAGGAGATGATTAAAGCAGCATCATTGTTGAATGAGTGGGATGAGGCACATTCTACAGCAGTAATCGCACTACCTGGGTTATGCGTAATAAACAAACAGTCCAAGTGATACGTTAATTTGATGACTTTCTACATCTTTGGATTATCGACAACTTATGCTTTTTTATATATAACTGGCGCTTTAAGCTGAACTATGGAATATTTCGCTTATTTCACGGCGGGCAGATTTATGGTGGGATGAAACCTGGCAGAGCCCGGGGGAAACCAAAGACCATCCGCAGGTTCCTGGCAAATCGTCCCACCTACGGCCAGAGAGAAGAGGGGAAGCCAGCACGAATTGGATTGGAAATCACAGCGACCACATTGGTGGAAGCCTTCTGGGTCATTGCGCCTCGCTGGCACAGTAACCACCTCGGCCACAGAGGCCCCGGTAGAAATTATATACTAGCATAGTACACCATCTGGATATGGATTTCACTGATTCTCCTCGAACATTCCTGTCATCTTTCCAATATCACTGAAAACTGCTGACGGCTTCTCTTTGTATGATTCCGACCTAATTTCGTACTTTCTATAATTTGCTAGTTGTTGGGTGGTTGGTACAAAACCTGGGTTTGGAAATTAGCCTTGCGATTATTGTCTTGTAACCTCCAATATGGAAGACACGGGGACATGAACGTTCTTTTCGTTAGAAATCTATGACGACGAGTGTGAGTCACCAATACAGGTGATTAAATTAGAGATCAGGAAGACGAATAAGCCTAATACTTGGTGCCTTGGTATGTTGCGAAATTCTACAGACCAGTGACCTCTAATATATTGCAATTGGCATGGCTGCATTTTTTTTACATAATTATGTTTGTGTTAAGGTGCTAGGAGGCGTGTAATTTGCTTTTGTTTCAGTGAACACTACATGAACAGTTAGAAAACAGCCCAAACTCAGTCACCTTTTATCGACTAAATCACAGTGTCATCACTGCTTTGCATTTATTCTCTATGCCGTTGTCTTCTTGAAGGCTTATTTTCTAGCCTGTGGAGGTGGATGACCAAGTTCAGTTTTGCTTGCAAGCCGGTGACTATATTTAGTTATTTATTTTATTGGAGTTTTACGCAGTACTGAAGAATATTTCACGACGGCGGCCAGCATTATGGTGGGAACACGCAAGGCAGAGCTCGAGGGAAACCCTCCACCACATGAAGGTTGATCGACCGGAGAGGAAGCCAGTATGAACTGACCTTGAAATCTCAGCGACGGCATAGGTGAGAGGCTCCTGAGTCATTGCTCAGCACTGGCGCGCTAAACTACTCGGTCACGGGACAACGCCCCCTGCCCCCTGTGGCATTAAGTCAAGTGGTTTGTTGGGAACCTGATGAATGGTGATGATTTCCCTGGGTAAAGGTTGGATTTAATTCTAATATCATCACTGTGATAATTGTGCTACTTTTGCACTTTTTCTTGCTTTACATCACGATATAATATGTACACATGTAATACATATATGGATCTTTCAATGTTTTACCATAAAAAATGTTGAGAGCTATGGGATGAATTTGAATCCATGCATATTACATACATATGTCATAGACAATTATCCGAATTACAATCAGGTAAAACAGTGTGCACCAGTTTCATAAATAAAAGTAATATCACTATCTTTATATATATATATATATATATATATATATATATATATATATATATATATATATATATATATATATAATAATAATAATTGTCTATCAGTACTTTGCCCTGCCCATAAAACTCTTTTTCTTACATGTTTATCGCCATTTACACTAAATATTAACGAAAAATCATACTTACCGGATACTTGTGTTGTATGAAAATATCCACCGCATTACTAATTAAAAACATTTGACTTGTCTAGTATAAAAATACCTCTTTGAAGTTAATAAACATAGTTTTTTTTTTAATCCACGTTGTACTTAAGGTTCAGTCATATGACGAAGAGAAGTCATAAGGTGTGTGTTCTTCCTTTAAAGCACAGACAATGTGTCTTTTTCTGGTAGAGCGAGTCCATACCGCTAAGGTGATGCAGTCACTGAAGTATCATGCCGAAGATACCAGGCATGACACTTCACCCAATCACACTATACTGACACCGAGAAAACCAATCATAGTTTCCTTTTTCTCACCTTTCATTGATGATTGCCAAGCGAGGCAGCAGCAAGTACCATTTCTTAATGATAGTTGATATGACCCGACCCGTGTTTGATCCCGGGATCTCCAGGCTTCGACAATTATTGTTGTTTTATACGTATTGTCAGTGAAAACATTCTGGAATGTTCCATTAAAAAACAATCAAATAAATAAATAAACAAATAACTGTATTGCAGTTTATAATGCGCTAATTTATACAATTATATGATGGAAATGACTGTGGATTATTGATCAACGAAAACCAATATCCACCGAAGCCCTAGGCCCAGATGAACCATGTTTTTTTGTTAATATTCGATAAACCATTGTATTTACTGAATTTTACCACACGACTGTTTTATTATATGAAAAAGAATTTTGTTTCAATTTTTTTTACTTAAATAACATATTGACATCAAATTTTTGTCACAACGTGTTTCATCTGCTATGATGGGTCAAAAATGTCATCTGGTCCAATTACATCCCAGTCTTTCACTTCTCTGTTGCACCACCATCTGCCACATTCACGTCGTAACAATCCCAAGCGTGTCACCTAACCTCGTTAATTGGCTTGAATCGTGATGCAGTTTGATGCATTTGTAGTTTATTATAATGTATATACGCCATGGGAACGTAATGCAGAATTCTATAAAAAAGAGACAACTTTTTCAAATAATTTCTCGTTATGTGATGTATTCTGTTTTTCTTTTGTAAAGTTTGCTTTGTAATTATAATGTCGTATAGCATGAATTTTTGTAATGCTATATAAAATACATGCCAAAATGCAGAGCATGCTCAAGGAGTTTCAGCGATTTAAACCATGAGCAGAATGTATAACGGTATGAAAGATTTGCAGAAAATTGGCCGTATTGTGAAAATCACAATCTAAACGTGTTACGAAAATGACATTATAAAATTTGCATCTATTAAAATTCAAAACATCAATGAAAAAGGATCTGTTCAGAAGAATTCATCTATGTATTTATTCAAACTAATGGTAGTGTTCCAAATATCATATAGCTATACATTGGCTTAAAGATTTCGCCTTAAGGAATTTATGAGTTAAATGTGACGTTCAGTGTCGAAAAATTCACATTGCGATGGTTTTGGAACTTATAAATATTAACTACAGTTGAATGATTCTGTACTTGTTTTTTCACTCACTGCATAATATCACCAGTCAATCCACCAGAGTGTAACGGAACTACTAAGTTAAATAAAAAAGCCAAGCTACCAAGAAACACTTGACGGATTGCTTTCTTGGACTGGAATCTATCACTGCTAAATTAAGAGATAAACAGATACAAGTGGTATGAACATCCTATTTCCTTGGTAGTCGAGACGTCGCAGAATTTGATGTACTTCACTGTTTTCATTGAGACGCTGCTACCAGCAGGTATGTTCTTCTAAACAGTGTTATATTTCAGCTGTACAACTCATCAGTTTTTAGGAGAATGTATACTGAATAGGATCGGGATCGAATTTGATGTACTTCACTGTTTCTTTAAGGTGCCGCTACCAGCAGGTGCACTAGTCTGAATAGTGCTATATTTTAACTTTCCGGCCATACGTGTGAAGGTGTGCAGTAACCTGCGGATGATCGTGGCAGGTTTCCTTCCACCATAATGCTGGCCGTCGTCATATAAGAGAAATAATTTCAACTGTAAGACTCAACAGTTTTTAGAAGAATGTATACTATGTCCCGTCAATCAATCGATCTCTATAATGTACCACAAAACACTCTCAAAGTCTTGTATCAGATTCAACAAATAATACAGCTTATATATATATATATATATATATATATATATATATATATATATATATATATATATATATATATATATATATATATATATATATGCATCATGCATCTAGTGTGATACCTTACACTGTCAGCCCATGTCCACGATGTATATAATCCCTATAGAGCGTTACCGAACATGGCCCGTTCAGGCGAGCTAAAACAGCTGGCATGGTATACTTGGTACTCGACCTCTCTCCAAATTAATATTGATCGAGATTTTTGTATATTTAAGCCCTAAACTATACTAATGGAAAAAAGTAACTGTGCATCACAGAAAATGAGACAAAACAAAGGATGTTTGAAAAGTTATAAACCTAACCGTCAATAAACATTTAGCCAAGCATTTTTCATGAAATGTCATGTCACGTATCGCGCGTGGCACGTGCACTTCGTGTATAATGACATGACTCACATTCTGCATGATGTTTGACACATGAAGTTCACACACCTGATTTCGAAAATTGAAGAACTGTTGTTTGTTCTTTAGCCTCTAAATGTTGTGGAAAACACGTTAACTTCAACATAAACTGTGCGTACAACATGCCATGGCTTACAGAAAATCAGCGTCTCCGCGCCGTGGGAATGCTGGAGACTGGAATGGCCCAGAATGAAGTTGCCTGACATTTTGGTGTCCATCGAAACACGATATCCTCTCTATGGCGACGTTTTCAACAGAATGGGAACACGAGAGATTTGCCCCGGTCCGGCCGTCCACGTGTGACGTCACGTCAGCAAGACAACCATATTCGGCTGACCCATCTAAGGAATCGATTCCAGAGTTCCAGTGTGACTGCTCGGACCATTCCTGACTTACGCCCAATCAGTTCCAGGACTGTACGGAACCGACCGCGGGAGCGCAACATCCGGCCCAGACGTCCTGCCATACGTCCGATTTTGCTCCAACGTCACCGACAGGCACGTCTTGTCTGGTGCAGACAACATCTACGGGACAGGAGACAAGATTGGGATTGTGCTCTGTTCACTGACGAGTCGAGATTTCATCTGGACGGCTCAGCTGGCAGGGCAAGGGTGTACAGACGTCCGGGTGAACGGTATGCTGACGCGTGCGTTGTTCAACGTCGAGCGTTTGGTGGCGGCAGCGTTATGGTATGGGGAGGCATCACATCTCATGGGCGGACCCAACTTGTCATTGTGAATGGCAATCTGACAGGCCTGCCATACAGGGACGAGGTCATTCTGCCTCATGTGCAAGCGTTCACTCAAGGACATGGACGTAACATCACACTTCAGCAAGATAATGCCCGTTCACATGTCGCTCGTGTTGTGACGGATTTGTTGAGACAGCACAAAATTCCGGTACTCCCTTGGCCAGCAGTTTCTTCTGACCTGTCCCCTATCGAGCACCCATGGGATGAAATGGAACGGCGATTACGTCAGGGCCCGAATCAGCCATTGACGTTAGCTGATTTGGGACAAATGTTGCTTCAGACATGGAACAACATTCCCCAAGCTTTCTTCACTCGCTTAGTGTCGTCTATGCGTCGTCGTTGTCAAGCCTGCATCAACGCCAATGGACACACACGATATTGAGTTTGTGAACTGACTTTTGACACCACATCTCTTCGAGGGCGTGTCATGATGCCTAGTGTCAAATCATAAAGATTTCGAAATTATCCTGTCAACAGTTAAACAGTGATTAAACAGAATACCAAATATCATATTCTTATCTTAATTCATTAGAACATGGCATAACTGCAGATGATGCACAGTTACTTTATTCCAGTAGTATATATCTGTCTTACTTAAATGACTTGATTCTTAATCCTTACCCTTGAAATTCCTAACACAATCCGGGAATATCTTTAGTACTAGTATTATCTTTATTCGCCATATTGATAAGGATATACAGATGTGATCTTCAGGTATGATAATCGTATGGCGGGAGTAAAGTCTGGTGAGAGACTTGTTTATCCTACAAATAATGTATTGTAGAGAAACAGGCCATGAGTATGGTGATTAAATGAATTTAACATATTACATAACACAGAACATAGTTATACATAAAAATACACTGAGAAATATCAAGGAGGAAGATTATATACACGGAGATCAAAGTATAGGAAAATGATTCTTTAGTTTAGACTTCAAATGTGAAGACGAAATTGTTCTTTTGAGGTCGAATGTTCCATTCCCGAGCCTCCGTAACGCGCAGTGTGCGTAGAGAATAGTTTGTATGGTCAAACGGAACATAAAGGTTCAAGCTGTAATTTCGGGTTGGCTAATTATTCATATTGAATTGCCTTGTGAAATAGTAACGAAAGTTGTTGGGTAGATTTTGAGGGTGATGCGTAAATTTGTGAGATATTAAAGCAGGACAGGATAGGTATGGAAAGATGAGCGAGTAGTATAGAACGAGGATTTTTTTTTTATTTAAGCCGTTTCTAATATCTTTAATTATATCGATGTTCCTGGATATTTTCATAGTTATATAAGTGATGTGGCAAGTCCAAGTTAAGTTATCGTTAAAAAACAATACCTAAAGAATTAAATTCACTCACAAGATTTAAAGCAGTGCGATGTATAGTTAAGCTGGGAAGATTACCTGGATGGATCAACGGTAAGGTTTGATCATTATGAATTGAGTTTAAACTGCATTTAGCGATAATAAACTCTGTCAAAAAAGAAACCCAACCCCTGTCCTCGGATATCAAAAATTCGTTCGAATAAAGTTATTGCTTCCAAACTAAATTTTAGCCAAATGTAATGAAATTATACACGTTTTTAATGAAGATTACCATCCAAATAACTGCTTTTCTCTCCTAAGTGTATTTTATTGCTTATGACGTCACAACGCATGGACTGACCCTGTTGACGTCGGACACAGAACCATTCACATGCAAATCGTGTCAATGGCAGTTATAGTGTGGGGGTGTATAAAAGCCCATGTGCTTTCGTATTTTATTCATTCATTCGTCGACGAAAGGCAGTCGGTAAAATGCCGCGACTGAGTGCTGCCGACAGAAATATCGCCATTGGTCGTCTTCAAGCCGGAGAAAGTTTTGGTACTATTGCACGACACCTAAATGTTCACAAAACAACGATATCCCGACTTTGGAGCCATTACAACAACTTTAATTCGACCAACGATCGCCCGAGAAGTGGAAGGCCAAGAATCACGACCCCACTTCAAGATCGGTACATCTGGGTCCTTCACCTGCGTAATCGGCATGCCCTACCAACCGTGACTGCCACACAAATACCAGGTTTGAGGAGAGTGTCGGCTCAAACGATTAGGAACCGTCTGAAAGAAGCGGGTTTACGTGCCTGTAGACCAGTTGTTGGACCTGTACTACGCCCCTTACATCGGCTCCTACGACTCAGGTGGTGCAACAACGTAAGGATATGGACTTTACAAAACTGGAGGCGCATCTGGTTTTCTGATGAATCCCGTTTTCTTTTAACACGTCACGACGGAAGACAGCGTGTGTATAGGAGACGTCATGAACGCTTTGCGCCCATCAGCGTCCGGCAGGTGGGAGAGATTTGGCGGAGGCAGTGTTATGGTTTGGGGAGCCATCTCGTACAACCAGAAATCAGACTTGGTGATCGTTCCAGGGAACCTGACAGCCCAACGTTACATCAACCACGTGTTACAGCCTCACCTTCTCCCGATTATTGACCGACAGACACAGCTTTTTCAACAGGACAACGCCAGGCGTCATACTGCACGTGCAACAATGAACTTTCTGCAGGTTTCCAACGTCAATGTCTTGCCGTGGCCCTCTAAATCACCAGACCTCAACCCTATTGAACACCTGTGGGATACTCTGGATCGACACGTGCATCACCGTTAGCCACCGCCACAGACGCTTCAACAGCTCGCCGTTGCGTTACAGGAGGAGTGGAGGGCCATTCCCCAGGAGAGAATCCGGCGTCTTATCCGTTCTTGTCCAAGGAGATGCCGTGCAGTGATTGCAGCTCATGGTGGTCATACGAGATACTGAGGAAGACGCCCCCTGGTGAGCAACTGGTGTCTGTGAGATGACTTTTGAAAAGACAGTTTTAAACATGACCATCTTGATTATTATTCTGTCAAATTTCTGACTTCTGTCTTCAATAAGAAAAAAGTTGTGCCGTCCTAAAACTAAATATTAAAATCTCTAAAATACGGGGGTCGCGTTTCTTTTTTGACAGAGTTTATATTAGAGGAGAGCTATTTCAGGTCTGATTCACTTTCATCTGAGACAATGTGTAATAAGTCCTTGGCGTTAAAGGTATTGTTATGATCTCAAAGATCATAATACGTCTTTTTCATATTTTTTACAGATTCAGCCTCATTTATACGTTTCTAAATATGGGTGTGATGCCAACCCTCCAATTCAAGTCTTCTTTTGGCTTACAACGCAAGCGTAGGCTATACACATGAGAACTCACATCCTTTTATCAATTTTTCATTTTTTAAATATTTTTTTTTCTTGCTTGTCTATATCTTTAAAAAGTTGTCCGGTTCTAATTAATTTGTTTAACTATTTGTTTATTTTTATTTCACCGGCGTTTTACATTGCACTCAAGTGTCATTGTGGTGGAAGAAACCGAGCAGAGCCATGGTAAAACCCACGACAATCCGTTGTTGGCAGACTTTCCCACGTACGACCGGACAGGAAGCTGTCATGAGCTGGACTTAAACTCACGGTGACCGCATTGGTGAGGGACTCCTCTAACCACTACGATCTAACAACTTTTGTAATTTTAAATCTCCCAAGCAAAACACTACACATCGGTCAACATTTATCCAACAAAAACCTGTACAATTTCTTACTTCAAGGGATGTAAAATTTATCGTATGGAACCACATATATTTACAGTGGGAGCTCTCCGCAGTTAGAATAACGAAACGTAATGCAGACAACATGGCGGCAAATGGGAAACGCCGCCTGCAAATACGCTCGCCAAAAAATGGACATTCCCTGTCAAAAGGGCTTATAATAGAACAATTACGAATGCAGACAAGTAAAACCCATGTTAGACACGTGGGAACTAAGCTGTACATCCGCTATTTTGACCTCACTACAGTATTATCGTAAGGAGCCATATAGATATAAAGATTTATATATAAAGATTTACAAATGAAGTTCTCCATAGTGAAATAATTAATTACAATTGACAAGAGGCCGTATTTCACTAGTTACGCGCAACTACTTGCCAAATATGACACTGTGGCCGCTGCTCTGGTTTCACGCTTTTATGCTGACATTCATAACTGGCCCGGGGGAAACCCACGACCATCCGCAGGTTGCTGTCAGACCTTCCCACGTACAGCACCCTATTGTAAACAGGGTACATATTGCAGCGCAGTATTTTAAGTAATCCTAGATCAGAGACGCTTAACAAGTTGCTAGTAACATCTGTGCAGTTTAACCAGCATGTAATTCTGCAAACGCCATGGTGTTAGGGGATGCGCATAGTTAGTTGCTAGTAACATCTGTGCATTTTTACCAGCATGTAATTCTGCTAACGCCATGGTGTTAGGGGACGCGCATAGTTAGTTGCTAGTAATATCTGTGCATTTTACAAGCATGTAATTCTACTTAGGCCATGGTGTTAAGGGACGTGCATATTTGCTTTTTTTAAGCATTTACAATAGTAAATAATAAATAAAACCCGATTTTCGATAGAAAGGAGGCCGGATTTCATTGGTTACTTATGATCAAGATTTACCCTTCATGCCCTAGTATTTTGTAACATTATTGATTTATTTACAGAAGTTAGACTGAAATTTGTGTAATTATTTGTAGATTAATTATTATGCTAACAGATAAATGAGCTAGATGAATATCTACATGTATCTTAATAACTGACTGTTACATATCCTTCGTTATTGATTGACTGATTCATACATCTAGCCCGGATCGCATGCCCTCTCTTTTCCGTGTCGTTTTTCTTCCGTTTATTATGCGCCTTAGAGAGAAGCACTTCAGAGCTCCTCCATTGTTCTTGAGTTCACGCTATATGTAGTTCAGACCTTTTGGAATATTATATTTCTTGAACAATGGGAACCGTCTCGAAAGCGACAATCGATTCCAGGAAATCTTCATTTGCCGACAAAAGGTCCCACGATATTAAAATCTTCAATTCAGACGCTGTATTTTGGTTCAACACTGACGCCTGTCCGTAGTAATCAGATTATGTAAGAAATATCATTTCTCATTTGGCCCGATGTAATTTTCAGGTATTAAGTTTTTTGAAGGCAATTTAGAATTTAAACGATTGCTTTTATCACTTTGGACAACAATTCACGTGTGAAGGTACCGAACGCGTCTATGGTTAAAGTCTCATGACATACCGATACAGACAATGATGTCGCAAAAACCATGTGCGAAGCAAAATTGTACAGCCGAAAGCTTTTATTTTTGAAGTCGCAAAGGTAAAACGAACAAGCGTAACCTTTTATTATGGGACAAGACCTTAACTGCTCATAAGTTTATATATTCACGCTGAAAACGTATAGATCAGTCTGAGTTTACCTCAGCTGGGGCCGAACTGTTGTACATTGTTTTCTCTGACGGTTATTAATCATGGCTGGGCAGTAATTGAAGCGACGGCTTTCGTCACAAGACACCAGAGTGTCGTTATCTTAATCAGACAGGCCGAAAACTGTCAACAGAGGCATTACGTGGACTGTGCGGCTTTTGTGTTAACTCTTTGTTTGAACGGCTTCCACTCTTGGGACAAGGTTTTGTCGACTAATATAACCCGGTATTGGACCGTTCCAACGCCTCCCACTGTAGGAAACACGCGGGGCGCAGATAAATTACCTGGCCTCTTTTTTCACAATCGCTACACGAAGAGGAGTGTGGACGGGGACAAAAGGGTACAAAGCTGTCCGTTATAGACTTAGAACGGGCCATCCACCAGTAGTCGATCGATCGACAAATCGCGATTTCTGATGTGACTGAATGAAATTCTATCCTCTAGAAAGGCCTATTACCCACTGCAGGTGTGACGGAATTCAACCAGCCGTGAGGGACTAATACCTACCGACTCCACCACCACTGCCTCTATGCCATCTAAAGAAAGGGTATAGAGGAGTGTCATTACACTGCCACCCTTCCCGCGCTGCAGTCTGTCGACTTCCTGTCACCACTGTTTACCGCGCGCTCTAGCGAGAGGTGATGCTAGCAGATTAACGGCCATGGGGATGAGATAAGAACACAGACAGGGGACAGTTAGAAGAATCCAAGTCACAAGCTGTCAAACTGTCGCTACAAATCGTCATCACTTCATGATAACACGCGTAGGTTTTAATGCCTTTGGCACGTCACTGTTTCGACGACAAGAACCTAATTTACACTTCACTATAATTCCAAACTGGTGTCTCACAGCCAGAAGCACGTACCGTGGAAAACGTGACTGACACTTTAAAGTCAACACTACAATTTGGTAGGAACAGTTGGGATTCTTTACTGCTTAGTTGACATCTTTTATCTCAACCGCCACTGCGTCATCCGCCGGAAGAAGAACCCAAACTTCGCCATCGACCGTAAAAAAGGCAAGAAAACACAGCCAACCGAACAGAAAAACGTCCAGGTAAGAGTTTTTTAAGAAATCATTTTCTTTAATAGCCATTAATCTTGCTTAATGAAAGTTTTGTTCATGACCACATGGCACCTTACGCTTGAAGGTGCTGTCCTCCGATCGTTTGTAAAGGGAAATCGTTTACGAAAACTAGTACCCAGTTCACAGTAAGAAACTGGTTGCAAATTTAGTCGTAAGAACACCTTTAACTTCGATCTGAAGGAAGATTTCCGGGTGTAAAAATCCGACAATCTCAGAAAAACCAGATCTTGATCCGCGTTTTTCAAGGATAACATCTGATTAAAGCCCAGACATAATCCTAACATGCGATAACATGAACAAATCTTAAGTGGAAATTCACCACGAGGAGTTATGTTCAGTTTCCCAGCATGCTGAAATTCCAGTGTGTTTCCGATTTTAATATTTCTGCGGCACGTTTTCTATCGAACATAACAATCGTCTTCAATTCACTGCACTGAAAACGGATACCACACTCCCTGTTATGCTACCCAGCTTTAAATATGAAGAAAAACAGTCCTTTCCTCATATTTTATTTTTCATGCAGCGTTACGTTTCATTATTTGAACGTTTGGTTCATTTTTCCGGGATTACAACAATTTAAGTGCTTGAGAAACACAACATTACCTGAAAATTAATGAACTGAAATGCTCGTCGTCTTAAAAACAGGAAGGTTCTCTTGATTGGCCATTCGAATAATTACTCTTGTAGCCTCTGAAAGGGAGAATCTTTACGCAAAGAAAAAAGGGCGAACAGGTTTTCTTTATAAAACTTTTTCGGTTTCACAAATAGAATACTTTAACGAGTAACAGGTGAAACACACTCACTTCCAGTACCGACAAATGGGTTTATTTCCAATACTTACGTTCGGCTTTCCCGCAGAATACTTTACCACAAAGATTTTATGGCTGACTTTTTAATTCTCTAATTTATCAATATTGCTGTTCTGGTTGGTCTCCCTGTTTTCCCGATTGTTTTCTTTTTCTGTCTTTTTTATTGTATCTCGAAAGTCCAAAGAGATTAATTGTCAGTTAAAGGCGAAGCCGTTCGTCTTCACAAGATAGTGTTAAACAATATATATTTATTCATTTAGTTATTTATTTAGTTATTTATTTATTTGGTGTTTTACGCCGTACTCAAGAATATTTCACTTACACGACGGCGGCCAGCATTATAGTGGGAGGAAACCTGGCACAGCCCGGAGAAAACCCACGACCATCCGTGGGTTGCTGCAGACATTCCCTCGTACGGCCGGAGAGGAACCAGCATGAGCTGGACTTGAACTCACAGCAACCGCATTGGTGATAGGCCCCTGGGTCACTACGCTGCGCTGGCACACTAACCAATTGGTAAACAATAAGAAACAATTCTGTAAAGTTGTCTGTCATAGTACGAGCGGAAACAATTTTTGGGAAAAATTTTGGCGGAATAGTAACCTCTCTGATCAACAAGGCCGCAAGTTCGAATACCACTGTCGCCGGTTCAACTGCGGAATTTGTAGTCTGGGTGTTGTAGTCAGGTATCCGGCTAAGGGCAGTGGTTTTCATTGGACACGCGTAAACCTGGTCGCCGTCCTGTGAGTCAAAACATCAATCAAATAAATAAATGACGAATTTCACTGTTTGCATAACTGAGGCAAATGTCGTTCCTCTTTGTCCTCATTTTTGAACCGTTGTAAGTAGGTCCATATTTTCTCATGTGGTTAGATGAACAGGAATATAATACTCTTGTTATTCATTGGCTGCTGAGTAGACAGCAAATGTCGTGGTATTCGCGTATTTGTTAGAGCCAGTCCAAGGACGTCCAGTAAATTCTAACAAAGTATTTTGCTTTGGACAACAAGGAGGATAAAACTAGGCATTATTCACTGTCACATAGTCTGCACTGAAAGGGGGCCAAATGGCAGCTGTTTAGTACCCATTTGGCCACTGTCATATAATGATCGTAACTTTAAAAAAGCTGTCTAAGTATCCCTTCACTACAGCACACGACATATCTTAGAGAAATAAATAATCTCTTACACAACTATAGTATTAAAGTGTTAATTTTCATTCGTACTAAACCCCTCGAATGAGTTTTCACTGGTTTCCTCCTACCATAACGCCAGCCGCAGTCGTATAATTGAAATAATCATGACTACGGCTTAAAACACCAATGAAATATATCAATCTTACTAAACCAGAGCACTAGGTGGCGCATTTATGTTATTATATGAAATTTGTATGTCTGCTATGCAGTGAAGTGGAATATGTGCCGATTAAGATACAAGCACTTTCGCAATGTATTTATTCTGTTGCAGATTTACATACCCATTATTTATTATGACAAAACACATCTGCTCCTGGAACAATGGAATAGCTTAGGAATGACTTACATCTATGTGTTCATTAGTAAAACAGCAAAACTTCACAAAACTCTTTTCTGGGAAAGGCAATATTTATTGTTTGTAATTTAGAACAAAGGCAAGAAATTTGAAATTTTATAGTTGGTCGATATCTAGTAGATTCTGTGAACTTCTTTGTGAAATGCAACAGTGTCGCTAGTTATAAATCTTTCATTCAACAGCATTTCCGTCCAGACAGTAAAAGAATTATTGGCTTGTGCCAAACCTAACTCATCGAAAATACAAGTAGACGGAATTTATGGGAAAATTATACTACTCAAGCTGTCTGTCTCCTTTTTGTTCGCGGAAACATTGCTGGGTTTTTTTCCACAGTCCCGTCGAAGTATTTCTCAAACTCATTTCGTATCCAAATTGATTTTTATAAAAATTCTTTCACTTGACTAGGCCCTAATATTCTTTCAATCAAAGCAGCCTGTGCCGATATTATAAAGACTTGCAGGCCCCACATATTGCACGGATAACACGAACATTGAAAAGCTTTTGCTAGTCTCAAACAAGTTTCTTTTCAAGCAGACATGGAAACATATCCATACCATTGTGACTGCATTAAAAATGCAAATGTTTTGGCTTCCATTCGCCTTGTCATTCATTATAATATAGAGCTTTGCAGAGTTACAAGTAAAGACATTTCGGGAGGTGGACTTCATTCAACTTTTCCTTACAATACCAGAAAAGAAACATAGATGATTAATATAATTTATTTATTTGATTTGTGTTTTACGCCATACTTAAAAATATTTCACTTATACCATGGCGGCCAGCGTTATGGTGAGAGAAAACCGTGCAGAGCCCAGAGGAGACCCACGACCATCCGCAGGTTGCTGTAGATCTTCACACGTAAGGTCATAGAGGAAGCCAGCATAACCTGGACTTGAACTCAAACCGCTGGCGTTCTAACGACCTCGGCCACGGAGACCCCGGTGATTAATTGAAAACCTCAGAGGGTAAGAGACCTAACAAGCTATGCTTTACACATATTGGTCGAATTCATTTCAGACATTATTGTAAGTCTTTCTTTTTCTAATCGTGTGGAATTGGAGTGCTTACTATAAAAGACTTGCGTCATAGAAAGTAAAACCATCGCAGAGACGACATTGTGATAGTTGGCAAATGGTCACATGTCAACTTGATATACAGTATCTCGTCATTTTATCTGAGTTTAGATTGTATTCTAGCTGTTTGTATCAAATTACACACACCTAACACCATGACCTAAGCAGAAATAGGTAAAACATATATGCAGTGATTTTAATTGTAATATCTGACATACTTCCTCTGCTTCTTCCTCTCTGGCCGTAAGTGGGAAGATTTGCCAGCAACTTGAGGATGGTCGTGGCTTTCCCCCGGGCTTTGCCCGGTTTCATCCCACCATAATGCTGACCACGGTCGTATAAATGAAATATTCTTGAGTACAGCGTAAAACACCAATCAAATAAATAAATAAATAAATAAATAAATAAATAAATAAATAAATAAATAAATAAATAAATAAATAAAATACTGCATTGTCAGCACTTTTAATATAAAAACACATTACCGCTTTTGCGTTTGGCGCGGGCTGAATACAGTTCTCGTACCAGGGAATCTTGATTCCCTTACTTCCATTTCTCCGAGGACTTGGTGGCAATAACCGATCGATAGTTCTTTCTCGTGCAGTCTTACGTGAAGTTCGCTAGGGACTACTTTTGTTCCACCATTATGAACTATATCCCTCGTGGACAAGTTTGGCAAAGGGTTGTTTCCTTACCCACAGTAACAGTTTTACACAATTGGTAACACAATGGCCGCCATGGACAAGTCAAAAACTGTTAATCGTGGCGTTAAAACAACGATCAGCCTATTCAATTAGCCTTTTTTTATCATCTTGCTATCTAACGCCGCGCTTCAGTTCAGTCATACCGCCACATTGTCTTCTGGCGTCTAGCGTCATGCCAAAGACAGGATACAGAACACTGACAAAAACCCAATAAAACCTTTCTCAAAAAGAGCTGGCCGTATTCCCTAACGCTGAGAACCAGGCGCGCAAATATCAAGAATGCCAATTTTACCATTTTACTCTTAACTGGACTAAACGTTGACAACGTAGGTCAATACACAGTGATAAGGCAAAGCAAATTTTCCTTGTTTTTCTTTTAAATGACGAATGGCATACACATGTGGGAAAGTTCGTCAATAAATGGCAAAAGGTCTGTTGTTTTTACCCAAGACCGCTGCTTTCCCCTCCCACTTTTCTAAGTGAAAATTACTGAGTATGGCGTCAAGTCAAATAAGTAGATAATTAAATAACAGATATGCTTATTACGGTTGACTGACAGTGGTACCAGCATGTTGGCACTGTATCTTCCGAAACAACTTCGATGAAATGAAGGAAAGGAAAGCACAGAACGCAACAAACAACGAGACGAACACTAGTGTATATCAGTAAAACAAAATGCAGAAGCTTTTAGCAACTTTTTAAAACGATTTAGTGATATACATGACAATGATAATGATATAATGATAAGGTAATCTATATCAGGGATGGACAGTGTGCTTCCTGCCAACATAGGGCATCAGGCCATGCCGCATTGTATAAGCTTATTCATAATGCATTGAGTAACGGTTTAATCTGGCATGCAATCATTGGCCGGCGCCATTGTGACACCTCCGTAGGGCTTTCATGTGTTCTGGCGAATTCAGTGCCAGAAGAAATTCTTCTTTAATTTAGTATTAATATCCTCCAAAACATGGGATATCAATAAATTGAAAGGGATCAGGTCGTGGCTGAGTGGGTAAGATACTTGTCTTCCAAACCCCAGGACGCCCACAAGTTGTTGGTTAAACCCTGTCCCTCTCCGGGGATCCCGAAGATTCCACTCCATTAAGTGGTTGATCACTCACGTTTGATCGTGTAGGTTGCGTCACGTGGGGTTTGTTACAGATCACATGCTTTATACCAAAATGACAGTTGTTTCGGCGTGAAATGTGGTACTGGATTAGTAATTTGTGAATTCACCCGCTGTCACCTTTTGTGATATAACACAAACAGGTTCGAATAACAGAGAAGTGCATCACATTGTTTATTGCCCTGTAGCATTTTTAACTACCATTTACCTCAAAAATTAAGAAACAAAATATGTCTCATTAACAGAATTCATGTGTCTCTTAGCTATATGTGAATTTGGACAGGGAATTTGTGGATTCACCGGCTGGCACTCAACATCAACATCACAGTGCATATGGCAGTATTTCAAGCTAACAGTTGCGTTCAAACTTACAAAATATGTCCGATTAGCAGAGTACATCTGTACATCAGATGTGTGATTGGACACTGAAATTGTGATTCGTCATCTCTCAATTCTCTGTTTGTGTCCAAAACTCCAACCATGTTTGATTACCAAGCTTAGAAACGCGTCAAAAAACCAATAAAAAAGAATATTATCAGAATTTTGCACTACATCCTCCATGGAATAATCGTCAATTGCATCAAAAATTTACTTGCCGACGGGTTAGTACGTCAGCGCGGTGCAATCACCCAGGAGCCTCTCACAAATGCGTTCTCTATGAGTTGGTCGCTGGCTTCCTCTCCGGCCGTACGTGGGAAGGCCTGGCAAGAACCTGCGTATAAAGTGAAATATTCCTGAGTTCGGCGTAGAAACACCAATGAAATAAATAAATGAATAAATAGACAATCTCACATTTAAAATTTACTAAAAAGAATTGGAATTCTCTTCATGTGTTCAAGAATATGTTCAATTCCGCTTAATTCAGAGCTAGAAGCGCTATATTCATCGTGTTGAATTAGATCGCCATATTGGATGTACGAACAGTTGCAATCAAAGCGCAAGTGAGATTATCGACAATTTATATACTTTAGCATGGCATACGCTTTGAGTCCGGATTTCACTCATCCGCCTAGAAACTACCTTGCATCTTTCCAACATCACTGAAAGTTGTTGAATGCTTCTCTTTGCATGATTCCGTCCTACTTTCGTAGTTTATATACTATAGTTCTATTATATACTATAGAACTTTTCTTAGTTCTTTGCACTAAACGTCGTTTTGGGAATCGGTGTGGCAATTTTCGACCAGGGGACGTGCATGTTGGTGGGCCGCTGGTATACGAATGTCTCTTTCGACGCACAGATTCAAACAAAAATCTAAGATCACCATGGTGAAGCTACTTGTAAATTGACAAATTTTGTTCTTAGATAATTCCTTAAATTGTCTTACTTTTTCAAGAAAATTGATGGAAACAACTCTTGTGTGTATCCCATTTTAGGAAAACTATTGCTTTGTCTAATTTATGAAAATAAGAAAAAAAATGTCAAGTATTAAAAGTAGTATAAACTGTGTACGTTTTACATTTGTGTTGAGCACAATACCCATTTTTTTAAATGGCAAAACAACTTTAGTTCTTAGATTGTATAGGAGGGAAAATAGCTTCTCAAAGTAAGCAGATATTCCGCTGGCAGAAAAGAGGTGGGGCTCAGGCTACATTAATATGTATGTATATTGTTTGATTGATCTGTGTTTACCAGCTGTTGAAATCGGTTGAGTTCTTCTCTCTGTATCAATCCGTTCGAATTTCTTACATTATATACTTTCTTATAGTTCTTTGATGGTTTTTGATGAACATCGTTTGTGCAATTAACCTTGCTACTATTCAACCGGAAAGTCCTTTTTTTGACGGTTGGTGCACATTTTTTCATTCCATTTGGGGGAAAGGGCTTGCCCTGCCACGAGAAGACACAACATATGATCACAGTTCTAATGATTCCTCGTCGCCATATGTCGGAAAGATTGTTAGTTACAAGCATACATACATCCATACCATGCAGGCTTCCTCTCCGACCGTACGTGGGAAGGTCTTCAGCAGCCTTTGGATGGTCGTGGCTTTCCCCCGGGCTATTTCCAGTTTCCTCCTACCATAACGCTGGTCGCCGTCGTATAAGTGAAATATTGTTGATTACGGCGTTGAAACATCAATCAAATAAATACATACAAATAGATAACAACATCTCATTTCTGAGCGGAAATTTCATGTAAGCGAACTTTGCCGTGACAGTATCACTGCGTGTCTTGTTAACACGGGCAGGCAGTTTGCTATAACCTTCCTTTCTCGCGATCACTCAGACCCGGCGCGTAAGAATTACGACCTGGACTGGTACGGGACGACCATTCGAATTATGACGAAGTCTAGCGCCCGGAGCGTAATAATTACGCGCCTGCGTAGTGTACTGCGCGAGACATTAGCATCCACGTAAAGAATATATTGAACGGATTAAACTACTATAGGTGTAGGCTACTCAACATCCATCCTTTGAATTCGTCATACATTACCTCGATTTACGCTAGCAGGAGAGATTGATGTGGATAGCATGGTGCGCAATGATATTTTCCAGTACAACTATATCGGACCGGTTCTGAGTGAATGACCTTTCCCCCCAAGACACCTTGAATTCACTGTAAAACTAGATAAAACTAGGCCGCGAATGACAGGTACATGTGTTTCCAAATTCTACAAGGTAAAATATTTAACATGGCATTGTTCGTTACAATCAAACCCATAAGAGTAACCAGAAATCAAAGGTACATTTATGAAAGTTTACTTTGAGAGGAACAGCACAAAACCTATATGTTTTTCATGAAAGCAAACATTACAGATGTACATACATGTAAAAGATACAATAAGTCATCAAACAAACTAGCCTACAGGCAGGAACGTTATCTATCTTGAAACAACACGTATTATATTTTTTTTTAAATTTGAATGAACAGTATATATTTATGCAGTCGTTTCTTCATACACGTCCGCTAAACATATAGTTCACACGCTGAATGCAACAAATATATCCACAAACACTTCGATATCGACTGCAAGTTGTGTAAAATCGAATCAGTTTAAGGTCGAACGGAGGTCTAGAGATCAAAATCATAGTTTGTGCATGGTTTTCGGAAATACAAGAAATTTTTTTCCTGTCATCCTCATCAAAATTGCTGTGCAGTACATAAATTGACATCTGCTGGAGATATTTATTAATAACGTGCATATTACATGTACTATAACAATTAATATATTCCCACAGCACTAGAGAAAATTGAAGTCTACTGACTCAGCAGGCAAAACATCCAAGACAGTAATTCCGATGTCATTTATACACTTCTGCTAAGACATCCAGATTTCGCGTGAAAACATCGAGGTGTCCATTGACCAGGGCATGGAGTCGCCTCAGGGCACAGCAGGAGAAGAGCACGAATTGGGATCAGCTCTTCAGGATGCCGAGGATGAACTTAACGATTCTCGCGATAACGAGCTTTATACGTTAAAGCCTCTATAGTAAACTTTCTTTATAGATCTCTTAGGTCCGGTGTGAAGAGGCAATGACCGACAGGCTGTATGTAAGTTCCAGCAAGGCAGAGATTATTGTAAATTAACATCCACAAAGGAAACTAATGTGAAAAACCATTTCTATCAATATATACGCTCAGCAGCTTGTCTTAGCGTTGTGGTCACGTAACTCGAACAATACGACTTCTGAGCCGAGCGATCTCGGTCGCGCCCTTCTTCAGTGAGCTTGCTGATATCGAACCAATAACATAAAAAAAACTGTTGATATAGTACATTATCATTTCTGAGTTGTTTGAGACGCGATTTATTCAGAAAGTGTTCTTGAAGGGTGTCCATGCAGTAGTTTATGATGAACGTGTATGTTACATGGTTCAGTTTACACGCCCATTGTAGCCGACTCCTGGGTAATCCTTTCTATATGCTTAGCCGGTCTGTCATTCTGGCCTCGTTTCCATGCTAACGTTTTGTTCTGTAAACTGCTGTAAAGTTCTGTAAGGTTCATGTATCTCCATAGAGGATCCATCAAAATAGTTTCCAAGTTCTGGCCTTCGTTCTAATATGAGTGGCCAAAATTAAGCTCTGTCAAAGCTTGGATCAGGTCATGTCATGTATGTGTATATGAGATTAATCTAACATAGGCAAGATTGTCTATATTCGTCTAATAGGTTACATACGGGTAGGCCCTATTAACTGTGGTTAACAGTGTATGGGTGTTGTACATCTTTATTAAGGTATACCAATATGCACATAATGTACACCTATTCCCATGGGAGACATTGATTATGTTTTACTTAGGTCCAGTTATATACCCTGCCCATGTACGTGTGTCTTTTGTAGATACATAATGACGGATATTTTCATGGTTATGGGTGATTTTGTTTCTGTTTTCCTTTTGAATGGTTTAGTCTAATTTGGTTTAGGTCACAATCAGTGTAGTTATAGTAGATTGGGATGCATTGTGCATCATTATAATCCATCAGGTGAATTGTGGAGTCAGCCAAATGGTTTATTATTTAGACTTGTAAGTCCTGTGTATTTTAAATAGAAGACTGCATTTGTGTATGAAACATATATGAAATGGAAATAACAACTCAACTGTTTTGTCGTAGAAATTATTTTCATCGTCTAGATGTACCAGCACTACCACTGGACCAGTCTGATTTATACAGAAGTGTTAACATCATGTACAAACAGATATTTCGTTGTATTTTTCGTCAGGGTGGGTACATTTAGTGTAGCTATAATGGATATGTTGTGCTAAACATATATATCAATGGCTTGGCGCACACCATTTAATAGAATGGGGCTCGTCGCCATAAAACTACAGCCTTCATCATCATCAGGCTGCACAGAGATTCAAACATTTGCATTCTCCTCACGCCCTAGAATATCAGCCATTTACTACACGGCAATGGCAGGACATCGTTGGTCCAGATGGTTCGGATCTGTATGGTGGTGTTCAGTGCCGTGTGGGTTGTTTCATGTCAGCACTTTGTAGACGTCGCAGGGTGCAGTGCAGTCTAGAACCATGCAGTACTACATATCGCTGAGCCGTGTCACATCTGCTCACTTCTGTTGTTGTGAGATACGAGTTTCATGTTGAATACTTTACTACATTATTTGACAGTTTATGTAAGGAGACAATACAGTGATGTACCATCTTACGTCAAACAACACTTCTTTTGTGAATACAAGGCATTTTATGTTTAAAGTCTTTTAATCTAACATTATGTACCTTCCATGTAGTCATTACTCGATTTAATAGTTTTATGGTTTGGGCAATCACAGTTTACAATACTTAACATGATTTATCAGCTTAACACTTATAGAGAGTGTTGACATTCTGACACTTGCGTTTATATCGCAAGGATTATAGAATTAGCTGGAACGGAAATGTTACCGCACTTAAATTAAAACTATGTACTGAAGAGTGTAACAACGACAACATGATTTCTAATGAACAACTAAGTAGTACGGGCCGAGCATCAGTAACGTCTTTGGCAGACATGTTTGCCCGCCGAGTTAAAATTGTCGCCGAAAATAAAATTTATATGCCGCCTAGCATATAAACCGTATTTTGGTTGACCGAGCCGTTTACATGTGTCTGCGCAAGTGTAAATTCTTTCCTTATCTAAAACGATATTATGTTACCGGCAATACCCGACAACATAGCCTTATTCACTGCGCACGGAAGCCATGGAAGGACTGGCCCTAGTTAGCCAGCTTTGTAGGCTACAGGTAATGGTTTTATTTCCACATGTCACTTGAGCTATGAGATGGACTGTTTGAACTAATCTGTTGCTATAGATGGCGAATGGAATGGAGATAGAATTTGTGAAGTAGACTAGTAGACAACTTTATACTTAAGTATAACTTGAACCGGTTCGAATGGATATCTTACCATATCTGTAAGTTACAAACCAAATGACTTCATCTTTATATGTAGGTGGAAAACTGTTGACAGGAAGGTCACCTATTTAGCCATATCATCTGTTTTCTTGGTAGTGAAGGCCGCTGCTTAAGAATTCATCTTCAAGTGAATTACTTATCATTCATTTGGCCAGATTTAAAACACTATAATGTCTGTAATTATGCCCGATTTCTTTACGCCGGGTTAATATTGTAACTACGCAATTTAATACACGAATGCTGATAACGTAGTTCTGCGCGAGAAGACCAGTGGTGAGGCTAACCCTAAACAAGCCTACGTGTGTTGTGCAAGCTCCAAATGTCAAGCTTGTCTGACCAGTGGTGCGAGCGAAGACAGCGGCACATCCACTCAGAAGAGTAGGGTCAAAGAGAACAGAGCATCCATTAAACGTACATATCAACTGCTCGGACACAACAAATGATACACATAGGCTGGAACAAAACTTCCAGCGTTTCCATGTATGTGTACAGGGCTAAATAACACTCCCGTACAGGGTATGGGGTCGGGTTGCTCTTCGTTTCGTTTTGAAATCAATAGCCCACGCTGATAAATAGGAGTCTACCGTCAGCCTAAATATACCTACCGGATTGTTAATTACTAAAAAGATTTCCAATCCAACCTTTAACGTATATCATGTGAAACAAATTTTGGTATGAGGAGGCCCTATTTATTTATTTCACTTGTGTTTTGCGCCGTACTCAAGAATATTTCACTTATACGACGGCGACCAACATTATGGTGGGTGGAGATCTCGTGTAATAACAGTATTGTTTGCTGTAGTATTCATATACACAAGCATTATTACGTACATACATATCGAAGTCTCGCCACAAAATGGCTGAAAAATTGCCGATGTGGTGTTAAACCCTAACCATTCATTCATTCATTCATATCGAAATCAGGGGATCTTGGATCAAAGTGGGAAACCTGGGATCAAACCCGATCCAGGTCATACCAAAAACATTTAATATGGTACTTATTACTGCATTGAAGTAAGGACACGAGACTGTTTGGTCGAATGTCAAAATAATGTGACTGGGTGGAGTGTCATGTCTGGTGTCTTCGGCATGATAGTTCAGTGATGGCAGCACTTTGATGGCATGGACTCGCCATTCCACAACACGACACTGTATATGTACACCCATCTACTGGCTCTTCGTGGTCAGTAAAAAGTACAACATAAAAGAACAAAGCATACGACATACACGCATTGCACATAAGAGTAAGTCTAATTGACGGTCCACAATGGTGCCATCTCTAGGCAGTGCAAATTTGCCCGCCATCTTGACTAAAAGTTGACTAGATCTCCTCTAACTGTTCAGGTTACTGTAATGGAGTACATTTTCCAGTTCCAAAACCACACTGTGCGAGCTGTGGCAAACATCACCGCATTTTTTGTTTTACTGCATTTTTTTTACCTAATTCTGCTTAAGTCATGGTGCAAAGGGGCGTCTAAGTTACTACGATTTAATGCATTCACATGAACAGTAAGAATGAAACCCCGACTGAGCTAAGTTGACAAGAGGCCGTACTTCACCGGTTAGGGTGGCCATTTGCCAACCAAGCTCGTTGTCATCCTTGCTCTGGTTTTACTCTCTATGCTGTACGTCTTTAATTATAAGATACCGTTAGCCTAAGATCGCAAGCCATGTCTCGTGTGTAGTAGTAGCGTATCTGGCCAGGTTATCTCTGCCTCCCCCCCCCCCTCCCCCCATAAATAATTCTGCCACACGTGAGCACAGGGACGGGATGAGATGGTTAATTAACTTTGTAAATCCCATATACCCAAAAGTATTATATACTTCATACCTCTGCGTAAGGTGACCTTTTGTCTGTTTGATCAACAAATTACCTAGTCATTAGCACCGTTCACCGGCCACGTCCACCCTGTGGACAGCTGGCGTACATGTGCTATCGTGTGGACGAGAATCCCCTCTCCCACACCAACTCCCACAACAAAACCCCAGATCTACTGCCACATACTCTAGCGACGGTTTCACTGAACTCCTGAAACAACACTTATCACAACCCACGACACTCCGTTTTACGCGTACACATACGGAGCTCGCAGTCTCATTCACAAGCTACACAACGAGGAATTTCCCCACCGTTACCTGGTCCAGTTAAGCTTCAGATTATGAGGAACGAATTAAAAACTCACATATTCAAAATCGTGCGCCATTCAGTTTTGACACCCGCATCTATGCAATTAATGTGCTGATCACCCAGATCTAAATATGCTTCCTGCGGTCGCTGTGAGTTCAAGTCCAACTCATGCTGGCTTCCTCTCCGGCCGTATGTGAGAAGGTCTGGCAACATGCTTCCCGAATATTATATTCTAGCATGATAAACTATTTAAATAATAATTTCACTCAGTCCACTAGAATATAACTTGCGTCTTTCCAACATCATTGAAAACTGTTGACTGCTTCTCCTTCGGTCCTATTTTGGTTCTTTATATATTTCTCAGTTATTTGGTAGTTTGTGTTAAACGTCGTTTTGCGAATTGACCTTGCGATTATTGACCTGGAACGTCCTTCTAGGCTCACGGCTGGCATACGCGTGTCTGATTCGGCGCACAGATTCTCCCAATTTTTAACGATAATTCACCAGTGTCAGATCTATTTTTTTGTAAGCAACTTTACGGGAAAAGTCATGCATGGGCACTGTGATCAGGATTAGTTTCCAGGAATATTTTGAACATCACCATGGGGATATAAAACTGAAACCCAGCCCTGGTATTGACCATTCATCCATGTGGCAGAGATTTACGCTTGTTCTAGTGACTAATAAATTACATTTGGCATCACTTGAGGCCATTGCTAATTTCAGTTGTTACGTGTGACACCGTCGTCACTGCTCTGGTTTTACTCTCCATACTGTAATCTCGTATTATATGCAAAAGGTTTATTTTACACACACACCCACACAAAAACCATTCCGAGTGGCATGAGAGGTACAGTTTAAACAGAACAGCAGAAACATATGGTGTGAAGGCAATCTATTTTTCCAATGTTTGGTATAAAGGACCAGCTGTGAGGTGGGATTCCTCAACACCAGGTTCCAAAATCAGAACTTGAATTGTGATTTGAACGCTTATTTCTTGACAGATGAATCCTGTTTTAAGGCGAAGATATCACAATTTTGACTGCGTTTTACATCAAGATTTTAAATTTGAATGAAGTCAAAACCGTTTTATGGAATTGGCTATAGACAAATTCGATTTTACAAATCCCAAGTTGTTTCACCAAACTTAAAGTAGAAAGCCCGCGGCTGGGCCTGCCAAACTGCACATAGATGCTTTTGTCTTCCCTGAATCAATAGCGTTCGTTTAAAACGTCGAAAGCAGAAGGAAAACGGTAGGATTTGGTGATCAAATAAGAGAAAATCTACCCAACTACGATCGAGCCACCGCTGACCTTGCGACATCACAGCGGTACATTCTCTGTATATGTACAACGCACACCACAGGAGACATCCGCTGTACTTTTACCACTAAATTCGAGATTATGCCATGGCCAAGTTGGATTTACGACTGCAGTAACACAACGCAGTGTACTGTAATGTTACATACATTGCCTAAAATGTCACATATTGCCAAAATATGGACCAGACCTCATCAAAAACACACACTGATTACGGAGGACTCGATGGTAGTCGTATGAGACTTGCTAATTCAGCCTTGCCTACTAAAATGAAAGGCCGATGGACAAGGCTTACATCCCCCCCCCCCCCACCCTCCAACACCACCACGACAAAAGCCAAACGAAAATGAAAAGATGTTCGGATTTTCACCCTCGGAATGCAAAAGTTGTGTAGTTACTAGCTTGTTTGAAACAGCAGGCTGTGACACAATTTTTAGGCAGGCGCCAGCTTTTGCCGTACACGGGCACGAGTTTACAGGGTGGCCATCCAGCTGTGTTCACACCTCGACTACAAGTCGCTGTGCGCGCGTGAAACCCCACATCATGCCGTACCTTGAAGTCCGTAACGGAAAAAATTTAAATTGGCATTCTTACGTGTTACCAATCGCTTTTTCCACTGAATATAATTCAAGCCTTATTTTTTTTTTGCCGGTGATACTTTTTAAAAAAAAGTCATCCCGATTGTTACTTTCACCGATAGACTGGTCTCGTCACTGCAACACCATCAGCTGGCCGGACTCCATGGATCCTCATGTCGCAGCAAATAGGCCTATTGCTCGACTTGCCTATAAAAACTGCGAAACCACCTCATATTCTCCACGAGTATTACCTTAATTCCATGGACAATTCAAGTCTGACAAACCAGACGGGAGCGCGTTTGCGTCCTCTGCGGTGGCCGGTATGTGAGCGAAAATCGGTTATGCTATCACCCAGTCGCTGTGCTGTACATGTTTTACTAGGATCTACAATAACTGCAGTATCTTTCAAAGTATTTGTGGTAAAACTGTTTCAGGTATATGGTTTCCAGGTGTTAATTAAGAGGTTTAAACGTAGGGTTAATTATAGATTTGGTCATACGATAGCTTCAGGAAAAGCACACAGTGGTTAGGCCTAATGCATGGATTTGTCAATGCCTCTCTGGGCTTTTGAATACATAATTACGCCAGGTCCTTACGGCATGACGTCACTCGGCCAGGACCCGGCGGCCGACAAGATGGGCTGGCTGTTCAACTTTAATAGCTCTTTTTAAGTGTTAGTAGTTCAAATAATATTGTTTTTAATGCAGTTTACATACTAACATAACAAAATTATTGTCTAGAGAACATTTAGTATGAAAATAAAGGCGTTGGGGTTCTCCTTTAAGTAATACACATTGTACCATATACGTATCGTTAACAGGATTTGTATGTAGTCAGCGCAATTTTGATCTCTGTAATACAAGCGTCTTCATCTTGGGAGTAATTAACTCACGTTAGGGTGACAAGCCATGAAAACTGTCATGTCGCTTGACAGTGGATATCCGTCAGTTTTGACGGATCACTAAGAGGGCCAGACTTTAGAATGGGTTGGCCTCGTAGTTCCTTGATGGAAACAGATAAATGTGCATATGACGCGATGTCTTTATTACTCACGGACTGGTCTGTTCATCCATCACGTGACGTAGTTCCAGCCATGATCACACGGTGTAACAATTAACTACGGGACTTATCAAGTTCATGTATTCTATTTATAAAGATGAAAGCAATGAATGTAGGTAGAGATGTACCAGGCAATCTGTCAACATATAAATCAACCAATGATTTATATATCAATTCTAGAAACTCAATTGCCAGTTATAAACCCATCTGCCTATCTGTCCTAAAAACACCCAAGACTGTTGGTTCATTTTGCAGACATACATATGCATTTACAATTTCTGTTAAAATATTCAAGCTACGCCAATAAAACGTCTTTGCCAAACTTCGTCTTTGTTACAATTGAAACATAAACATAATTTTTTAATGCGCATCCACACTGGATATTCGTTTTAATCCTGATGCCTTTGTTCTGAAATACAGAATCCACTAAGATGTACAATTACGAATTCAGTCACGAGTCAACATTTTCGTGAACAGTTGTATTAATAATTGGTTACAAGAAACATAAATTCTATTCAGTATCTTCTATTTATTACATGAACATGATGCCTTTATGAACTGTTCCAATCAAAGTGATACCTGTATTTGTATGACACCTGGAAATTGTCTACCGATAACTGAATTGGCTGCCATGCCTATAATATTCGTCGAAACCTGCCACTAAAACATTTAAAAAAATGAAGCGAACAAGATGTAAAAGAGGGGACACACTGTCCTGTTACTTAATTTGAACATGGCCACAAAATTTTAATTGGTGACCGTAAAATTCAACCGTAAAAAGGCCGTATTTCACCAGATACGTGTGACCTTCTGCCAATTATCACAATGTAGTCGCTGCTCTCTGTGCTGAAAGTCTTTTATGGCTAAAGTGTCTGTAAACTTTAGGGCAATTCTGTTGAAGACATTGTGTTAGAGGATGTAATTTGCTACTATGTAAGCATTTACATAAACCGTTAGAATAAAACTGTAACTAAGGTAAATTGACAAGAGGTATTTCAGCTGTTATGTGTGCCCATCTGCCAATTATCACGCTGTCGTCGCCGCTCTGGTTCTACTCTCTATGCTGCAAGTGTTGGTTCAGTCATCCTTGGACCAGGAGTCTTCGAGATCTCATGGCGTTGGTAGCTATGTGCCGCAATCGTTCATCACAGGTGGGAGAGTAAGGGTTATGTGTGGAGAGGCCTGCTCCAGACGTAAACCTATCCTCTGTTTTATGAGTGAAATTTGATTTGGTACGATAAAATAAGTAAATAAATATAGAAATAAATAAATAAACTTTGAACTGAACATGTTATTAGCAATGTTTTGTTGACCTTGGACTTTATTCAAATTATTAGGATTTGGGACAGAAAGTTAGGTCATTTGCACTATTGTGTATTTGGAATCGCCGTGTGACATGAAAGGGAGGGTGAAATAACTGAAATAAGCAGGCATGAGGCCGGACTTCATTGGTCCGATGTGAAATGCCAACTATCGCACTATAGTCACTCCTAATCAAAGGATCGACAAGTGCTCCGCCGGGACTTGCCCTATTCAGAACAAAAGAAAAATGAGCAAAATAGGTAAATAAACAAATGATAATACGAAAGAGTGCAGCATAGAGATTAAAACAAGAGCAAAGGCGAGAATGTGATATAATTAAAGACGTACAGCATAGAGAGTAAACCTAGAGCGGAGACGACAGTGTGATAGTTGGCAAATGGTCGCACGTAACCAGTGTAATGCGGCCTTTTGTCAGCTTACCTTAGCCAGGGTTTTATTCTAACTGTTGATGTAAGTGTACAAATAGTAGCAATTTACACTCCCATTGCACCATGATTTAACAGAATTACGTAAATAAAATGCATGGATGATAATTAAAATATAATCTGACGTCGCTAGTCTAGAATTAAACAAAATGCTGTTGGGTCATCACGTTTACTTTAGTGATGTTAACTGCAATTTATTAGACGTCACATATAACCAGTGAAATACGGTCTCTTGTCAGTTTACCTCAGTTACGCTTATATTTTATGTGTCCACGTAACTGCATAACATGCTGCAAAATAATTAGGTATAAAGGTTTCGTCTGGGCTCTGCCCAGTTCCCCCCCCCCCCCCCCCCCACCATGACGCTTTCCGTCGTCGTTTAGGTGAAATATTCTTGAGTACGGCGTAAAACATGTGACTAGCTAATATAGATCGTCGATATTTTCTATATGAATGCGAGAGAAAATCCGAAATTCGGAACCCATGATTTCTATCTGTAGAAACACCAAACAAATACATCAGCCTCAGTTTCATTGCATCTCTTGATACAATGACCTTTTAGAAATAGTGCAAATTTGATATGTCTTCATTTTCCATGCGCGTTTTATGGAATTACATATCGGCAGCCATTAAAGTGCCGACAAAAGACACTGTGTACATTATGTATATTAGCCAACAAAGGTTTTATGTTCATCGTGAGATGTCCAAGAGGAAAACAGAAGACGAGTAGTGGATTATAGTGTCCTAATATCTGAATTAATAATTCATAGTCGTATAATAAACAATCCCCATTAAGGACCTATGGAGGCAGAAATAAAAAGAAAAGGAAATACTGTAGAACTACAATTAGCCCAGGTCTATTTTATGGAGCGGAACTGTCTTGTGGTTAAAGACGCTTGTTGTTTAGTTGCTTCAAGGTGCAGATTCAAACTCGGCCTTTTACAGGAAGTTTGTGGATTTCCCCGTCTATCCCCTTCCCCCAAACTTCCTCGACTTCCTGTTTGTGGGGCATTAGTGGCTATAATCGGCCGTCGACGTTCGCGTGGCTGTTTGAGCGAGTGTTCAAAAACACTTGTCTTTCACCAATAATGGATGTATAACTGTACGTCATATGTGGGAATGTAATTCAGTAACTTGTTCGTTGCGGTTCAGAAGATTAAAGCCTGGAGCAATATGATTGGCCATAAATATTCTCAAGTGAGAGACATGGCCGCCTACGCACGACCCGCCTATAACATAAGCTTATTTCCAAAATATAACAAAAAATCTGATTTTGTTATTTATCTGAATATCCTGATATTGACAAGTAGCAAACAATATGCTATGGGGGGAAATGTACCAGTTAAATCAGTTACTTGATTTTAAACAATTTCACATCGGAAAATGTGAACGCCTTTGTGAAGGTATCTACCGTTCCAGCTTACCAATTTGTACGCATTCTGCACTACTCCTGTTCAAAGCATAGGCAATGCTAGCTATTCCTTCATTTTAAATAACCAATATTCGTTGGGGAACGCGACAGCGATGGACCTAATTCATGAGCCTTCTGCACAGTTCTCAAACATTCCATGTGCCCCGTGTTAAGCAAAGTCGAGCTAGATAATCTTTAATGTTAATTCGCTCCAACGAGTTCCAAGGTATTTTCCAATTCATGTTGTTCATCCCAGCAAGAAAAAAATTTAGAAAACCCACGTCCATCCTCCGGTTAATGGCAGACTTTCCAACGTACGGCCGGAGAGGACGCTGTCATGAGCTGAAGCCCCCACATTCGTGAAACGCTCCTGAATGATTCCGCCACGCTGCAAGCTTACCACCTCGGCCACGGAGGTCCCCTTTGCTGGCCTTTTCCTTCCAAACGGTCTATCCACGAAAAGAAGTGCACTACATCTCTACAGCAGCCTATTTACGCGTGTAAATACGGGCTTGAGGTAGTAAACTGAACCCAGGGGCCACATTCACGAAGTGTATCTTTAATGATAAATAGCTTTTAACTAAGTGCACTTTATACCTGTGACATACGTTGTTATGTTAGTTGAGGGCTTACCTAAAAGCGCGCTTCATGAAACGGAGGTCATGCCAAAAGAGATCGCACGCTCGAATGCGGCGAAAGTCTCCGTGGCGAAAGGAGGAAGCACGCCAACGCGGCGAAATGACCCAGAAGCCTCCCACCAATGCGGTCGGTGTGAATTAAAGTCCAGCTCATGCTGGATTCATCTTCGATCATACGTGGGAAGGTCAGCCAGCCACCTCTGTCCCCGGGCTCTGTTCGGTTTCCTTCCACCATAATTCTAGCCGCCGTCGAATAAGTGAAATACTCTTGAGTATGGCGTAAAACAAAAATCAAATGAATAAATCGAATGCAGCGCTCGCTGATTCGACTTTTGCTTTAAATCGGGAGACTTGTCAGGGAGCTGGTGTGATGCGGTGGTTTACGCCAGACACCCCGTTTTTAACCAGCTCTAAACTAGACTACCGTAATACAAGAAAGGAATTCTTAAGTAATGTTTAAAGTGCCAATCACAGAAAGGCAAATATGTATGTGTTTGGTTAGTGAACAATTACGTTCCCTAAGCTGGGTCATACAGCCTTAGGCGTCAAAACAGACATTGATTTACAAGCGGCGATTTATAACAGACGTCCCGCGTGAAAAATCGCAAAACCATCTTCAAAAAAATGTTCATTACAAACCACCAAGAAGTAAGAAAATGTATATGACAACACATTGATGACGACATTACCGGTAATGCTTGTGACCATTGGCCAACTATCACACTGTCGTCACTTGCTCTGGCTTTACTCTCTATACTGTAGTGCTTTATATCAAAGAGTAAGAAATTAGCACGTATACATTTTTGTCCATGAATATGCGAAAATAGAAGCTTGAGTCATGAGTTTACTAGGCCTTGACCAATGAAGTTTCACTCGGTTTCCTACACCCGTAAAACAGGGCGCTGTCCTGTAATCTAGAACTGTTCTCGCCTAGTAATTCGGGCCACAATATATTGCACGCCCTTGCTTTTGAGATGACGATTTTGAAGTGAACTGATTAAGTAGTACTCGTGTATAAGAGAAGTGATCCATCCAGCTTGGACCCGAGTCGACAGTGCATGAGAATAAGGTAACCTAGCCACTGAAAAATTGCTGGGTACTGACGTTAGATACCAATCAACTTCAGTTAGCCCACTATATATGTGACACCCTGTAGGAACCGGAAAATAATCGCAGCTCGCCCAGCATGTAAGCGTATGAATAAAACCCATTAGGTTAAAAATACTCTACAATTAAAACATGCCTATGGAACAACTGTGCTCTAATGAGGCGCTCTCCATTCCAGCATTTCTAGATAAATAACCGTATATGCAGGGAATCCAATAATGATCAGATAAAGTCGTACACTGATAAATCAGTACGTTCGGACTTATACATTTAACCTCTAGTTGGCTTAAACAGGGGTGTTTATTAACAAAATCATTGTGTCAGCCACAGTTAATATACATTTCACATGCATCGCCCAGGGGACGGGTATAGGGATGGGGTACTGACCCCATACCCCCAATTCCATGTTGATACACATTTAATGGGTTGACTCACTCCACAGCTTTCGAAGCCTGGAAGCTCCAAAATCATATCCAACTTCCGACAGTTTAGATTGTGGCTTCGATCAGCAGGCTGATAAGTTGGTTAGTTTGCCGGTGGGTGTTCTAAAATTTATACTGGCAATTGACAAATATTTGATCTGTAAAAAAAAGTCATCAATTAATTTTGAGCAAACAACCTGTAAGTCCAATCGAAACAATCTATCTAATTGGTAATTTCACAATGTTTCAATAAACGTCTGGATTTATTGATCATAATTAGAATTGGAAAAAGCAATTCCATCTAGTCCTATCAACTAATTGCGTAACTCCAATGTGTAATGTTTTACTTGGAATTTATAGAGGATTTTATGTTAAAGTAACAGTGCATGACATGCTGTGATGAGATTAATAGGCTGATGACCTAACACAGACTTCCTGAATCACCGGGAAATTCATGACTCAGCAAATGCATGTCCTTTACTCGATGCACGTGGTATTGGTTGGCGTTTGTGGTATAATTTGACCTCTCTCCGTAGAAAATTGAAAATAAAAGATTTTCATGCATCTTCCTCAGAATGTTGCTTGCGCTGCGGCCTCAATACCCTCAGAAATGAGGCTGACCTAGACAACGACACAGATACATAACATTTAAGCAAACTTATCTTAAAGTACGAAAGCTTCACATTTCATCAGTCGGATTTAACGGCAAATAGACATATTCTTGTAGCAATAACGTACTTCGGAGAAAACACTTAGTATACTTGCTAATCACTAGAGAAACGCTATAAAGAAGGCTATTATATGTCATGTAATTTTGATGCAAAATGAACCCTATGATAATTTCACAATTATTCGCTAAACAACAATCTCACAAATTTGACCAATCACTGTTTTTTGAACGTTGTGTTGGGAATTCGTCATTGCCATTCGCCATTACTGACGTGCATGTTGATTGACGGCTGGCATAACAATGTCTCCTCTGACGCCTATACACTTCATTCTCTGTGAACTGTTTGTTATATTCGCCAAAATAGAGGCTAGTCTCATTGATTGGTCGACACGGGCTTTCAGTGAAAATGTTGTAGATAGTTATGGCTGATAATGTATTTATTGTTTGCAAAACAAGAGATCAATTACATGTTGTTAACTGAACACTAAATAGTCAAAGCCATTCACTCACAACCCAGCCGCCGTCAAATACTCTTAATGACACAACATAATAAATAAATGAGACAAGAAATTACTGTAAGATTAAGCAAATCAGGTATACTCTATAAGGCAGATCATAACGTATCCCATACTCCGTACAGCGCATGCGCCGCCATCTACTTTCTCTTAACATCACAGTCACCGCCAGTATATTCTGTTCAGAACTCTCGAATAACGCCGAGGTCACTGAAGTCACGGTGATGAGACAGGAAGTGATGTCAAAAACCTAAACACTCCTTTGTTTCTAATAATATTTTACACGCATGTTTTCCTTTTATGTAAGGTACAACGTAGCATAATTGTAACACACACCATTTGTCTTGATGAACACTGATTAAATCGCGAGGACACCGTGAGGTAGTGAGGCTAATTATAAATAAGCCTACGTGTGTCATCCAGACTCCAAAGGTCAAACATGTCTAGGGATGGCAGTGATGTGAACTGAGCGCAAGGAGTGGCACATGCACTGGAAGGAGTATGACTGTCCACTAAGGAAATCTTACTAATTTTAATGGTTGTGCCAGATATTTTTAAGATAAAGAACAGTTGTTTCACATTCAGTTTAGAATAAAAGATTTCAACCAGCTAATAAAGTTCTTTCTTGATGTGTTGCTACCTTTCTGAAATACATGTATTGAAAGGATTTTGTTCATCAGGTTTTAAGCGAACTGGCACTCTCACTCTAATGTATACGATGCTGAATGTGAAAGCAAAACGTAATTACAAATCAACGTCCATCGTCATAAAATACTTCTGTTTTGTGAAGAATCGTGTCTGGCGAATGAATGATCTGATGAAGTTCTCGTGTAGGAAGACAGGGACGAAATATAATAATACATATACAAAGGAGCTGTAAGAATTTTGATGAGCAGTTTTCAGCCTTCTTTGGCCTGATACATATTTATGTGAATCCTTTCATGTGATGTTAAAAGATTTAGTTTTCTTCAGCTCGATGATGTCCTATATCGGGTTTTCCATCATCGTGCAATGACACAAGGCTGTCAACAAACCACTTATCCTAGTGATTGTCTAAACCGGTTTATTATTATAGAAGAAGTGAACCCATTAGCGTCTAGACGCCTCCCTTATATCGCTATATCTCTTTCATTACGGCCACAGCTTTTTTAGGAGGCAGTTTAACCCTTTGTCGCTGTCTGCTGGTCTAGTAACCTGAGGAAATACCCAGTCTATTAGCTTGAGCGACCCAGTGTGAGACCAGCATGGCAAGGTTAAATATGTGAAGACAACAAAGTTAATGTCTGTCAGTTGATGATATGGATGTGATAGTTGCCTTTTAATTTACTAACCCTGATGACCTCAAGACCTCGGTTGCGTCTAATTTAGTTAGCTAGTTATTTCTTTGGGGACTTGCTTGGGATTTACCGTCGTATATAGATATTTTCTTTTATATAATGGTGACTTGTATCACGGGTGAAGAAAACCGTAATACGCTGAATAAACCACCGGCTTCTGGGAAGTAGTTGACAATCTTTTCTACTTGCAACGCATGTGTCTTCAGGTGCAGAGAAAGCTCAAAGGAGCTATGAATTATGTCGAATAGTCGTGTGACAAGCGTTCCAGGCCAGTGACTGCTAACAGAATCGCTGCACTGATAAAATCTCTTTTAACCACGATATTTTTGTCATGGCCTTAAGTTCCTTTATATTAAGCATTTACAGTGTGAATAAGACACGAACTGAGGTAAATTTTATTTATTTATTTATTTATTTATTTATTTATTTGATTGGTGTTTTACGTCGCACTCAAGAATATTTCACTTATACGACGGCGGCCAACTTTATGGTGGGAAAAAACCGGGCAAGTGGGAGGCCGGCGGAAACCCACTACCATCCGTAGGCTGCTGCAGACCTTCTCACGTACGGCTGAGGTAAATTGATAAGAAGCCGTATTTCACCGGAAAAACGTGGAGGCATTTGTCAGCTATCGCATGGTCGTCGCTGGTCTGGTGTTGTCTTTTATATCTCTATTTCAATTATAATTGGCAATGGTCATTAGGAGATTTTAAGCGCTCTTTTACTATATATCTGTTTTATACCAAGAAACCATGTGAGGAGATAAAAAAATATTTTGAAAAACTTTTATTTCACGACGTGAATCTCCTCCCGGCTTCTCAAATTCTCCTGCTTATCACCTGATAATAGTTAGAAATTGTAATGTCGAGCCGTTTTCAAATAGTCCATAAATAACGCCGTCCATTCAATGAACTCATATTTTTTACCGTAAAAAATTAAATGTATTTTATTCTTAAAATAAAATAAATTCTTAAAATTCATTACGGGCAATATTTCTAAGAAAAGTCCATCATAACCAGATGGGATTCTAGGGAAAATGATCATTATCCTTAATATGTCATAAAATATGATTCCGTAATCAAACATAATATGAAAAAAAAATAATGAAAAAAGCCGACATACGCAACCTTCCATTACCGGTCATTACATTGCTTTTGGATACTAGCATTGCTCAAACTGTGATATAACAAGGTGAACAGAAATCACACAAAACCAGTCAAAACACCACAGTAATAAGTTTGTCATATTTAAACATGCCACAGAGCGTCAGAGGCATTTAAACCAAGGACACTCTAGGACACGCTCCTACACTCAAAAAATAATCTGCAAAATTTAACAGAAATTCTGTTGTCTGAGGGATGCTAGAACGTATTCTGTTATTATAACACCATATTCCGTCATATTCACCAGAATATCCTGTTAATCTAATAGAATCTTGATGATGAATTATTATAATGTATGTGTTGTATTTAACTCAACAACTCCGTGCAATAACAGAATACATTCTAGCGTCACTCAGACAACATACTTTCTGTTAAACTAAAGAAAAAACAATTCTCTGAGTTTACCGGAGTATTTGTTAAATTCCTAAACATGCACCTACTGAACTAGACTGCTAATACCGCTAGCTCATCCCTGCAGGCAAATATATATCGGTCTCGTGTGCCCCTGCCATTAGGCTTGTTTGAAGGCTTCTTATAGCCTTTGAATGGAAGAGTTTGTGTTTGTGAAGTTGTTCGACTGTTTAGTGTTCAGTCGAGACATTAATGTAAATATTCATAAACCAGCCTTAGACCATAATAGATGTTCTGAGTCAATAATCGCACGACCAATTCTCGAAACACTATTCAACACAAACCATCAAAGAAGTAAGGAAGAATATGACGTAAAAAATTAAGACGTCACTTCGCCTTATTTTTGGTCGCATCTACACAGTGTTTTGTTGAAGAGCATCACACTGGAACCGACAGTATTTACAGTGTAGCTTACTCAAATATTTCGGTTAAACTCATTGAATACATTTTTTGAGGTCACACTCAAGGATATGTCGCTTACACTAAACTGTGGTTAGTGTCCCAGGTGCTGGATAGTGGAACGGCCAGAGGAAACCACGGGACTTTGGCAAATAACTCTACTGCATGTTCGCAGAACGGTTTCATGCACTGATTGAGTTTAATTCAGTCTTAATACAGAAACAATGTAATATAAAACTCAGAGAGTAGTTGGCAAATGGTCACACGTGTTATCCTAGAAATCAGCCGTCTTGTCAATTTACCTCAGTTAGGGCTTATTCTATCTGTCCATGTCAGTGGTTAAAAAGTAACAACTTACAAGCTCCCTTCTACTTGATATCAAAGACTTACAGCATAGAAAGTAAAACCAGAGCAGAGACGACACTGTGATAGTTGGCAAACGCTCACGCGTAACCGGTGAAGTACAGCCTCTTGTCAAATTATCTTAGTTAGGGTTTTATTCTAACTGTTGGTATTAATGCTTAAACAGTAGCAAATTACACGCTCTCTAGCACCGTGATTTAAGTAAAATTACGTAAAAAAAAAAATGCATTGATGATAGCTTCAATATAATCAGACGTCACAGGTCTAGAATTACACAAAATACTGTATGGTCATCACATTCAATAGACAATACAGACTCAGGGCCACATAAACGGCAATACGAGAGCTATATGCTTTTTGTTGTCAGGTCAGGTCCCCGAGGCCAGTGGAAAAAAGGGGGAAATGACGATTGGGAGTGGGAGGGAATATTCATTTTCCTAGTCTTGATCTGAACCGAGACCTCGTCGTGTCCGAGCGAACGAAAGTCAAGCTCCTTACATGTAACCACTCGTTATTGGCATAGACGTACTAACATGTCACCGCTCGCCATCAGTATAGACCTGCTAACATGTAACCAAACCTCTCTACATGGCAGAAATATCAAAAGATCATAATTTAAGAAAAATGTTTCATTTACTGCAAATAAACGACAGCACTCATTGATTATTTCCACCTTTTTTTAGACACCCTTCTTAATTAACGGCTGGCTACGTCAGAAGGTTCGTCCTGAATGTGGCATTTGTTCACGTCAAATGCAAGTTGTATGCAACAAGATATTCACTGCTAGTTTGTTCTAACCGCGAGTGCAGAATATAATACTTTATACAGCAACATGCCTTTTCGCAACTGTTATTTTGTGAAACCCTACTCTCTCAACCTGCTGGTGTGTAAGTGCTGGATCTGTATTCTCTGGTTAAATTCGCAAATGACTGTTTTCTGACACTTTTTCTTCCTCATCCTAAGATTTCTTTATAATACTCAATAATATTTCACAACCAGCGATCTCACTGTTAATGGGATATAATGGCTTCGACAAGACCAGCCCATTAGCGGCATTCGCCAGCGAATGCTTCCGAACAACAGTGGGATTTGTTTCGTCAATCACTCACTCAGTTATTAAGGATGGTAGATTGTATTTCTTGTTTGATAAGCCTTGTCTGTATTATCAGAACAAAAAATCAGGAGAGCGGTTCATCGACAATATGTATAGATCTTGGGTTCGCCTTGTTACTTGTGGATAAAGGAAGTCATAACACTATATATAGTCGCAGTAATACAAAACGCCACATTACTACTCTGCAGCAGGCCATTTTCTGCATGGAACGGAAATAAAATAAAAATTGACGTTAACTCCTTCGCATTTTCCAACTAGCCTGCCCCCACATCCCCCGAGGTAATATTTGTCGCAGTTCATTCCAATATGCTTAAAGTATGTCATCCCTGACGTGAAAATGCGCCAAAGCAAAATGTCGCCATTTCACAGGGCGTACAGGAAGTGATACCAATAATGTCTTAATCATGTCTCACAAGAAACCGGCGTTATTGAAATACTTTGAGCAGATGATTAATATTCCCAACTGTGGCCAGTGTTTACATGAACTTTGCTGAAAATCCTCAATTGTTATTTCCCCCATCATCTAGCCGAAGAGGTTTTACGCGTCCTTCCCCGAATTTAGTCTCGAAAGGCGAACTGCTTCAGGCTGATGATAGCGATCCATCACTTTCCCGGCCGTAGTTGGTCACGGACGTTACCCTGCAGAAATATGGCGATGTCATCAGAGCTTGTCACAATGTCTCATCCGCCAATTGAATGACAAGGCACATGTATCAGATTCAACACTTTTGACACAGAAGTAGAAAGAATCACTTTTACGCTAAATTTCCCACAAATTACATATTTGCTCAATCAGAGAATCTTTAAAAATTTCTAACTTAAATATTTATTTGACATATATTATTATTTGCTCGTAATAATATGGAGAATGTTATAACTCTGTATAACAAAAAAGCTAATTACATAAATCAATTTTTGACTTAAATTAGAATTTAAAACTCCATTACACAACTTATTTCACCGCCTGGTAATCTTAGATGATACACTTGCTTTCTTTTCACATTTAGTATATGTTCAAATTTGAAATCCTTGGGCACAGCCATTTGTTTTTGAATGGGTGCACAGTTACTTTCGTGTGACCTAAATACAGACCAAAAGACGTCACCAGACGTAAGATACATGCATTTGATTGTTGTAATAAATTCATATAACTACAAAGGTAACCAAATCAACCACCTTCTCCACATTTAACTTTTAAAAAAGTAGATCATATGAACAAAAGGAAACTAAGTTCACAAGTTCAGCAGTTCTCTTACAGTAGGACCTTTTAGTGAACTAAACACCACCGGCAGCTTACCCAGTTAGAGATTAATCTTCCATTAGGCCACCCGATGAAATTTCTCAACGCAAACCTTCAGCTAAATGCCTTGCTCCTATAATAATCCAAATTGTTCGATATTTTGAGCTCATGTCCCTGATGCACTAACTATTGACACTATGAATGGTCAAAACAGTTTCTTCGCTGTCATACTTCATTGGTCGAAACGTGACAAATGTATGTCAGCTGAACTCGAATTACCTAACAAAGACGTTTGAGTCAACGCTAAAGACATGAGCGGATGTAGACTTTGGTATATATTTATTTGATTTCTGTGTTATGCCGTACTCACTTATACGACGGCGGCCCGCATTATGGTTGGAGAAAACTGGACAGGAAACCCATGACAATCTACAGGTTGTTGACAAACCTTCCCACGCACGGCCGGAGAGGAAATCAGCATGAGTTGGACTTGAACTCAGAGCGACCGCATGTCTTTGGCGTATGGAGAAGAACTAACCAAGGCGATGCTACCAACACACTGCCGTTAAGTAAAACATTATACAAACCGACCTTTCTGGCTCATTCACTATTATTTGGCGTCTGCTGATTCGATTACGGAGAGCCAGAGATCTTGTTAGGTACGTAGAAAAGGAAAATGTTTTCTCCGGTCACTCCGGTTTTTTCCATCCATAAACTTGATCACCCGTCGTATAAAGTGAAAATGCTGAACCACACTTTGAACTCTCTCGATAATTTTGTTCTACCACGTTCCCATTACACGTTTATTAATTTCGCTATTCTGTTATAAATCAGTGTGAATTCTGATGTTAAACATCAACATAAACAATAATCAGCATAAGCTATAGGTAACCATGGCAATGGCCTGTGTAAAAAGTAGCGCAGGGTTTGTTTTCTTTCGTTTGATTGAAGTGTTACGCCGAACTCGAGTTGTTTCAAGGTGGACTGGGCAGAGAACTGCTGAAACGACCGACCTTCGCCAAAAGTACCAAGAAAACGTCCCGACTTAAAGACACAGCTTAGTCAAAAGGGCGACCCCATAGGTTAAGCGGAGAGTGACGTCCAAATCCCAGGCACCAGGAACATATCCAGGAGCATATCCGTAACTGTACATTGCTTGTGTTACAACCTTTCCAGTCAGAACTAGGTTATTCTAAACTATCCTCGAATGTGTAAATATTGCATCGATTGATGTGGACATTCTCGCCTCAAGCTCAACTCCATAGGTGAAATGAAGCTACAAACACCGGATAATTTTTCACTTTCAATATTTGGACCCAGCACAGTTTGGCGTGAACATTCGTTCTACCAAAATGCCCCAAAGCGTGTACAAAATTTGACGTTACTAAAACTACCGTCAGATCAAATTGACCAATTTTCAAAATGTTAACCCATGAAACCGTATGAAGGCTTTTTCATTTATTCACAGCGTACAATTATAAGACTATAAAGCGTATGCCGGAAACAACTGATCAATATGACGGCGAACAAGATCCATCTGTTGCCGACGAACAAGGTCTATAAATCATGTTCGGCTGACCGACTAGCACAGCTAGCAGAAAATAGAGACGAAATAATATGAACCTCACAAATCAGTTTGACAGGGTCAGTATATTAAACTCGTTGATGTTACATGAGCTCTTTAGATCATCATTTTCACACGATAAGAATGTAGTTGTTTGACCCAGTGGCTCGCGGATCCACTAACTGAGTGTAAGCTTATCTCAGGGAAAAAGATTTCTGATTTCTCCACATGTTGTAGGTCCAAATACATCATGAAAATTTCCACTCTCCTGTAGTCCGTTTTATAATTTAATGCAGTACGTCGTGCTTGTTGTACAACCACTACGCTGAAATATCTACAGAGTGACGTCAACAACTGACAGATGGGATTCTTCATTTATTTGATTGGTATTTTACGCCGTACTCAAGAATGTTTCACTTATACTACGGTGACCACCTTTTTGGTGCGAGGAAATAGGACAGAGGCCTCTGGGAGAAACTCACGGCCCACAGAAGATGGTGCTGCGTGGCGTAACAGAATCTGCCCACAATATTACTGTATCCAGGTAGATAGGTGCCACGATGTATATATCTCACTCGGTTCTCTCACTGAAACTTTTCGCCGAATAAGTATTATCACTACCCCAGTCTGTCTACAGATGTTGTACAATATTCACGATATGAAATTGTTGCTGTCATTGAGCAATTTTGCGAGATTCTATGGGCAGAAATAGCCTTTGGTAAATTTTGAATTATCTTTTATTTCACCAGAATCAATGGGTACAATCCTATAACAGTAGGCAGTTCACAAACAGAAACATATTGATATTATTACTGGTATGAATCTCGCGGGAATAAAAATCCAAAAGAGCTTGTTTTTTCCTATTATTTCAGCCCTCAACCGAAATGGACGCTCATTTAGGTGGTCTGTTTTGACGCCTAGATTTAGGGTCATGAGTCACTGGTTTCCAACATATTTGACGATAAAATGCGTGCTTTTTTAAGATTAGCACATATTGGGAGGTGTCATATTTAATGTTGCGCAAGATTATTTCAGAAATTTTAAGGCTTATTTTAAAGGTAACGGATCAAACAAGAATATGCTATAGGCTAGATTCTGTCACTTAAGGGAGAAATTCAGTCAGTGCTTTTCCTCTGGCCATTTCCACACTAAAATGTCGACGTCTCCCAAAGTGATAGGCAATGTGTTTGCGTGATAACGACGTAACTAAAAAACCGTGTGTCGTAACTGTTCATAAACGTCCAGTGAAGCGTAAACCAGTATTGTGTATTTTCCGTCTAGTTCAGATTTCAGGGGAAGCAGGCGTTGCCATTTTTGAGTTCTAATGTTACAACTGAAGAGTGACCCCACATTGTGCGGTAGGCAGATTAGCCCAGTATATGACTGTTCTCCAGAAGGCGGTTGCGCTACAGAGCGCAAAAACATCGAAATTCTGTATTTTCTTAAATGCATAAACCGTGATGGAATAAAATCTGCCCTACCCTGCCGTAAAGCTGCAACGTCACACCACAACGGGACGTCAGACTGTGCAATCGTAACGCTGTATGTAGAAAACCGCGTCTAACCACTTCTCATAAAATTGTAAAATCGTGGACGTAAAACAGCGATGATTTTACTCCGTCTGGTTTTAAACCAGCAGACGTACTGATTATCGATGAAAGACAGTCTTATTGCATGACGCGAGAGGCCTAGACACGCCAAATGGCGTTCTACTTGAAAACGTCATTATTTCTCATTTTATGTACTTTCTTGTTTCTTTGTGTTGAACATTTATTGGACTCTCTTGACCATTTACCTGGTTACGTCCAAATTGTCTGAAGACTGATGTACGAATGTTTGTTGCGGTGTCTATATATAACCATAAGGAGGTTTAGTGATCTATTACTCATTCATTAGACAATTAATGCTACAATCTATTGATGCAAAAAACACATAAATTTCTAGGTCTAGATATTTGTACTAAGTAACAGTATGGCCAAAAGTATTCCCATAAGTACAAATACTTTTACGAAAATATGGACTGAAAATAGTCACATACGAAGAAGTAGTTCTCTGGAATTAGCCTGAATGTGTTTCGTGCGAGCTGTACTATATGAATATAGGTTTGTGGCCAACATTAATCATTATTGATTGATTTTGTTGAGTACAACGTTTAAGACGAAGCATGCGTACAGACATATTAATTAATTGATTAACGCCATACCCAAGAATTTTACACTTATTTGATGGCGGCCAGTTTTATGGGTGGGTGAACCAAAGAGCCCGGGAAGAACCACGTACGTTTGGCATGTTACTGACGAATTTCTCCACATTGATGGAAGACAAGTGATCGTTAACCAGCGCCGTTAACCAGCGTCCTTAACCAATACCGTTAACCAGCGCCATAGACCATTTGTTGTCACCAAGGTACCACCAGTAGTGAGATCTGGCGAATACAAATTTCCTGGGTGCCCTTAGCTGGGTTTGAACCTGAACCTCGTACATGTATGGCCTAATGAGTGAAAGACAAGCTCACAGATACATGTACATGAAGGCTTGGTAAAAATTATATACAAGTAAAATGGCTGCTAATGAATGACCTGTGGATTTTTCCAGACAAAAAAGGATTAGTGTTAATTTCATGATGATTAAGACTACAAATGCAAGTCAACGTGAACGTCCCCGCGCTTAGGTGTAGCACTCTCGAAACAGCCTTACTTATATACATGTATAAGGTTGCACTGCCGCACAATTCATGGGTCTCTTCCCACTACTCATAATGCCAAGCTTTGTGTAACTGTGCTAATTAGAAATTGACGAACGGATTCAGACGATAAAATAAAGTGTTAGGGTTTAACGGTAATAAAAACGCTTATATGAATAATGAAGGAAAGCGTCAGTAAGCTCGAGCCGGATTAGCAGTATTTGCGTTGTGTTAATTAATAATAAGCCGCATACATCTACACCTGGCTTTGAACGAACATATTTTTTATGCATCTGCTTCCAACTAATTATAAAATCTATCTCAGATTAAAAAAATTTTATGTTATTATAAACCATTTGTCTTCACACATGTAAGATGAGCAACACTAAGTATTTGTGCAATGAATAAAGTATGTTTAAAACAGAATACTAAAAATGTGATCATTTTGCGATTATGCTTAATAACGAAAAAAAAGAATAATGTGATTTCATTTTACGTATTTGAATTCAATTTTCAAAAACATTCATTTCTTTAAAAATAAGTGTGGAGGATTAAGTTCAGAGCACTGAAGCTATACTTTCCGAATGCTAGCATCATGGCTATCGTTGTGAAAGAATTACTACATATTACAGAGGAGTTGTGTAATAAAATGTTTTTCTTTTTCTTTTTATTCTTTTGGGGAAAATATTGGTATACACAAGTAATCTCCTCGGTCGGTTCCGATACAGTCGTGTTTAGACTTATGACTTTGATCTGCATGTTTAAGATAGATGTTCAAATACGATGACGTACGAAGAAGCAAACTTTGAAAACAGACAAAAACCTTCAAACTGTGGAGATTGATTCAGGAACGTCAAGGAACAGGAAACCAGTGCTGCCGGATGAGATGATCATTAAGAACACAGGCCAAGATTGTCTTTGGAAAAATTGCCAATCAACTGACTTCAGCACGAGTGCGCATGTGCTGTTACAGGCCAGGATATCGACGCCAGTGCAAATCACATTAAAAAGGGCTGTTTTTTTTCTTACTAACACACAGAAACAACTAGACAAATTATTCCACCGATTTGTTAATAACAGAATTACTTGTTTCTCGCAAAACAGTTATCTGCAACTTCGTTATGGCCCTTGGCTAGCTTATATTGCCACCGTGTAGCCTCCATGGCATCTTCGGAGAAGAATTGGTACCCGACTCATTTCTCAGATGTGCTAATTGCATTACCAAAGTTGTTTTATTTCTTGATAGCGGTAGTAGAACGTCTTGTTTAAGCTGTCCGTCTCAGATGGCCGATTTGCCCGAAGGGGCAGCTAGCCACAGTCAAACGAACACAGAATATTTATCGATGTTGATTGTCTCCGAAAACGCCTGCTCAATGGCAAAGAAGCTTTAGGCAACGAGTGCTACAAAAAAAAAACCATGGGTAATGAAAACTGGCAGAAGGAATTAAGCTGTTCTGTGACTGTAACGACAGCCAGGGGTTTTATCATCGGATGCGGGGGTAATGGGAAAGCTAACATTGTCCTCGCCTTTCTGTTTAATTAAACTCTACCCTCACCGCTGACATACGCTCGCGTTGCCTACAGGACAAATAGCATCGTAGCCGGTTGGCCTTAAAGGAAAATACAGATTTACCGATGGAATTTTAAAAAACCCGAGTGTCGTTAAAATCATCACAGATGTGTTAGTTTAAAGTGGTATTGTTACACGAAAAATAGAGTTAATCACAAATAATTTCACAAGAACACGAATAATTGCATGAAATGCTTCATTCTGTTAGTCAGAATCCATTTGAAATTATTACTGATTCACAGCGAATCACTTATAGCTTCACATGACTATTCATCACCTGATTCCACATCTGTACCAAATTCAATTAAATGACAGGTGGTGTCGTGTACTTGTAACGTGCACGGTGATTTTCACGGTTTCTTGTGAAGGTTTCAAATTTAAATCCATTGAAATCCCTTCTTTAACCATAAGCACTAAACAGTTGTATCATCCGTTTCGCTCGTCATCTCTTCGACTTCATCTTATGTATAAAGGAAGAAGCGAGTGAGTTTTGTATTACGTACGCTTATCAGTGGTAATCTAAATGTTAGAACCTATCTGGCGGACATTTATAGTTGAGAAATAAAATACGGAAAACGGATCTTAATGTCAACAGAGACAAGTGTTTGCACTGACATGTACGAGTTTCGGTGACGTTAACAGGTGATTGTAATATGGAAATATGCCACTAGTTGAACGGCCTGGGGACAGGTCGAATCGTTTGTTCGAGCCGAGTGATATAGTGAGACGACTGGAAACCGGCGATAAGGACACTGCCGTCTCTTGTCCAGATCGATAATTTAGCTCTTCTCTTTCACACTGACGCAGTGGTGGGACGATAAGTTACCAAAATGTCGGTAGGGCCATTTCCGAATTCCGATCTCACTTCCGACTTCGTAAGAAAAGGCAACTACAAATCTTCTCTGGCAAACAAAACACAAGACAAGAATTGCGCTAACGTCACCAGCAGTATTAAGGGGTTCCAGCGAGTGATGTTTTCAAAAGAGCACGCCCCAATACCCATGAAAACACTCGTGTCAAGTGGTATCACCTCTACTGAACGAACATCTTAATTCTGGACTTTTTTAGCCTACTCAGTCAGGTTTTGCTGCCTTTGATCGCAATCTTTTCATCAAATCTTCAAAAACGTGACACGTCGTCTCTGTTTAGCTGTATGAAAAAACCAAAGGTCAAAATGCGATTCTGCAAAAAATGTTGATTAAACCCTAAGGAATGTGTCTTGCTCAATTGTGGCCTGTTTGTTTGACGCTAAGTATTATTGAGAACAACATGAAGACCGCTTAATTCATTTCCCGTAAAGTCTCACAAAATCTCGTGTGTCTCGCGTTTCCGACATGGCGTCCATTGAACGGTCTGGTAGAGGAACTGTTAAAAACTCCCGAATACAACAACAACGCACGTATGATATTAGGGGCGGATTGCACAAAGCCATTTCTGACTTAAGTCAAAAGTTAAAACCTTTTGACAGATGCTTAGTTTTTGTTGCTAAAAGTTAAAAATTTGGTGCATTTGTCTTAAGATAGCATTCAAAAAGTGGTCAAATTTTACTAAGGTCCCAAATAAGCTCCAAGATTGTATTACAAATCTTGACTTGTAGACTGGGCCCCAGTAATTTCTAACTGACTTTCCTCCCTATGACACAAATCTATGCTTCTATCGCGCATGTGCAACTGTGTACATACCAAACAGGAAGATGTCTGAGCGCAAGTCAAGCTGAGGGTTAAGTGGCACATCAATAAAAACTGTCTTTCGCCAGGAGGCAAAGTAACGCGAGGTTGCACGAGATTTGGCGGAACTACTTTCAGCACAGTGTAACAGCCAGGGTGTCATCCATGCTTCTTTCCGTAGGATAATTAAACTAGGCTGCATTCATATGTTAAGTCACAATCGAGTACTATAAGTAACGGAAATACTGTTGTGTAAGCATTATAACACTCCATGCTAACAAACAAAAACCAAATCTCAGAAGACAATGATAGACAAATCCACCAAATAACCAGCGAAAGATAAGCACGAATTTGGCCCTCAGGGGCTACATTGAGCTGGCTGTTGTGTGGCATTTATGGCAGGTCATTCGTGTAAGCTACATAAACGCCTGTGCAATCGTCAGATTTGTTAAAGCCCAGTCTCAAAAATTACACACACCTTTCCGGTCAAATTACTCAGGACGAAGCTTGTAGTCTGTTGGTCATTCCCTCCTTAGCGATACCGATCTGTACTGTGGGCAACTGGTAACAGTACTCATGAATTAATTGATCAATAATCAGTCCGGACTAGACCCAAATCGTCATTTTCGCAGTAAAAGATGTCCCACTTTCTCTCACACTCCTATCGTCAGCTATCTCGACGTCAAACTAGTTGTACACCAGTCAGTTATCAATTTTAGTGGGAATTTGTGTTTCACTACTGAACGGGGCAAAGTTTGGTCACTGAATAGCTCATTTGTATCAGAACACAGCATTGGGCTTGCAGAAAATACATATCTGGCCTACACTCTTAAGAAAGCCAAACTGACAAATGGCCGACTTTCATCGAAATTCACAGGACCGTTCAGGAACTATCACACCGTGATCGGCGCTCTGGATTTACTCTCCATGATTTAGTTAAGTACATTACATGTACACGCGGATGTCCAATAAAGAATCACATTGGCATACTGATTTACGTGGGTCGCTCAGTCAATCAACAAAAGGAGGTCCTATTTCTAACCGTTTTCTTAGTCAAACGAAATACTTTTATTTAACCGCCCAGGCGCGAGTGAAAAACTCACTGGCAAGACAATACAGTGTTTAACCTGCACGAGTGAATAATCATTGATAGAAAGTTCCGCTGACGACATTTCAACCCTGTTTCGCCTTTTAGCTGTATGGGGATGTTTATGATTTCTTCACCGTGGCGTCGTAGGAGTTCCATACTCACTGCTGATTTACAGACAGCAAAAATCAGAACAAAATAAGATCTGTTGCCAACTCTGTTCCAATTTGACAATGATTAAATTGTTCGTTGTCTTTTTCTTCAATGCTTTGATTAAGAATATTTCGCGTATTCCACCATCCCCAACATTTCCGAAAAAAAAGAAAGAAATCATTAAAAGAAATTACAGGGCGTCATGTTGCTTAGTTTGGCTTCATATACATTCTTTTATGAGCCATTCATTGTGTGCATTGATTGCACTGCTGGTACATCCAATTTGAATGGAGAGCTATAGCAATCAGAGGGGAATATAGTGTACATGAAAATCCATTCTGGCAAGAATGCAGAAGAAGGCAGCATAAAAATTGACACTAAATCCAGTATACATACAGCCCTTAGTCATTTTATTTCAGTTACGGCTTTATTCTAACTCTCCCTGCCAGTGCTTAAAAATTAGCAATTGCTAATTGCAATTTATTAGACACCACTGCTCAAAATAATGTGTTGTCGTCTGATTTAATGAACAATAAATGAAGGCCTAAAATTATGTACTGGAGTGAACGCGACCCCTTAACAGAAATTTTCACCGCCGCAACAAAAATAGTCTTGTATTGTTGACATTCTTTGCCAGACACCTAGTACATTTTTATGCTTTACTTGCTTTCCTTCATTGCACGAGTTGAAAGTTTGCTTCAACAATTTGCACTGCGGATATTGCCCAACAAAGACAGGGTCCATTTCATGGTTGACGACTTCTTTATAAGGATGGTTTATATCAGGCCTAGATATCTAGTATCATTGATGTCAAGATATGCGATAGTAATATCTTTGATTACAAACACTATAAAGACATTGAGACGATGATATATGTCTTCACTTCGAAGAGTGATGTTCACGCAGTAAGATTTACGTTAACGCTAGTCTGGTGCTTTGCCGTGTAACTTCGCCCTCAACCAGTGATTCCTCCGGCAGGATGTGACAGCTGTATCGATTGGTATTGGCCGAAATCGTCCCTGCCATTTCAGCAGGGCTTAGAGTAGGAAGGGCGCACGTGGGCTTCATCAAATCAGGATATTTACCGATGTTTTAACGAGGAACAATAGTCCTCTCTGGCGATGAATCAAAATCAACGGCTGCATAAACCATATTAAAGATGCCGTATGGCCCATAACGTCTACACCTCTCTGAACCTCCGCACTGTGATAGAAATGCGCACAGGATTGCCTTATGACGTGGTATGTGAGTGTAGCAGGGCAAGCTCCCATCCCGCCAACAAGGGCTAATTGACCCACTAACTCTTTTACGCATGGTTCCCCAATACCTATTGTGTGAGAGGTGATGGCTGCTCTTGTTGGTCCAAGAATGCCCAATCCCAAAGAACACGTGGATGAAATAACAACTACGACTTTTGATCTTGGTATAGACTTTGCTCGAATGGTTACTCCACTCAGCGTTGACATCTAAAACAATAGCTCTAACTGCGGTGAGTTTCTTCCGCCATGGTGCTGAATATTAACTCCCACGTGTCATGTGGTCTGGTCAAAAAAAATACAAAGGCCTACGTTAGCTCCCCGAATGGAATTCTTCGAATTATTAGTTATATCAGAAAATCGTGGCTAGCAACTTATTATCGCTAGCACATTAGTATCGTAGAAATAGATGGAATGCATACCGTTTCAATGTGCAAGTGATTTCATCACAGAGAATAAACCAGAGCAGCAACGACAGCGTGATAGTTGGCAATTAGTCAATCTTAACCCGTGACACCCATTTTCTTGCCAAGTTTCTTCAGTTAGGTTTTTATTCCAACTGTCAATGTACATGCTTAAGTCATAGTAAATGTACCCTTGTACCACAATTGTCGAAGGACAAATAGGTAAAGCCTAATGTATTGATGCTATTACAATTTACTAGAAGTCACTAGTCTAGAATTGGTCTCAAGATGCTGCATCATGTTTAATAAAAAGTAACATGAAAACAATGCAAGGGGATCGGGCTTCTGAGATGCTAAGTGCACCAGCAGAAGCCTGGTTTATGTAAAACTATAAAAGGTGACAGCATAGGAGTAAAACCGGGAGATAACTTGGGCGATTATTACCATGTTCTGCACCAGGATAGCACACTGGTAAACGAGGATATTTAAAACCAATATATAACAAGAAAAAAGAACAAAAATTATAACTAGCATCGGTATTGATCGTAGGCTTAAGCCGAACGAATGACAATAAAGATAACGCCATTATTTTGCTATCAGGCAGTACGTAAGAAACCAATTGCACATTGTATTAGGGCACATTATGTGTGACATGTATAGTAATATCTCACCTTAAGGAATGCACTCCGCTGGGAAATTAAACTGACACTAATAACTTTTATGTAATTTGTGAAATTGTTAAGACCTGTTTAATTTTTTTTTAAAAATCTTATACCATAAAATATTCAGTATAGTAATACAAAACCTTGAGTGATGATGTTACACATTTAGTTTCTTCACCCCAATTACACCACCAATATTGCTGTTCTGGAGTTTACCTATAATCATTCATTCGTTTTTGGGGAGTTTTTTCAGTTCTATCGGAACTTTTTTGGCACTTTTTTATGCGTGATATCCAGGTTATGTTAACTGTAACATTAATATCGACACTTGTATAGACAGTAATACAGACAAATATATAAACTGTAATATGGACAGTTATATGTGGTACAGACAGAGAGTTTATAAATGTCTATCTAACCGACTATATAACATTCATCTGTCAGTATTTTATTATTTGATTATGACGGGCGGCCAGCATTATAGTGAGAGGAAACAGAGCAAACCCACGACGACCCGCAGGTTGCTGGTAGACCTTCCAGAGAGGAGGCTTGCTGGCTGTCTGTATAATTGTCTGTGTTACAGTAATATATATTACATTTATTTAATCCGTATCTATACCCAAAGCTGGTAGATTACCTGTTCGAGCGGGATTTAATCGATCACACAGGCAAAGCTTTTATTACGTCGTGAAATTGAAAGTGAAAATTGGTCAAGCTGTCCATGTGATGTCGTACCTTGTTTAGCTTTTTGGGGTCTCAATCATTTATTGAGACCTAATCTGTCATTTTATCGGATCAAACCCGTATGTCTAGACAGAAAAGTCTTAACATATGGCCGATCAAAATTATCAGAAGTTTGTTTCAGCCCTACGTCATTTATCTCAAGCCTGATAAAAAGTAACTCGAGACTGAATGATTCTTAGAACCAATGAGAACACCGCTAAAGCAGTCACTCTCCTGCTGTCGGGTTATTTACGGAGAGCTGTGGACAATCCCAGCGTCCTGGAGAGATAAGGAAATCGTCGATGTGGACCGACCGATCGCATGCACGGTGACAAGACCGGTAAAAGGTACGAAGGTCCAGCTGGAACTTCTTAATAATAGACACTCTCGTCCCGGCAATCCCGGAGTTCCAACTTCAGGACGAGGGCTATCTCCACTGGCCGAGGTGGCCTAAATGACAAACTGGCTGCCAGATAAAACTCGCAAACTGATCACTGACCATCAAATCTTCTCAAATGCCTAAGGGTCTTGGCTGCTTGATATAACACTAGGCTAAGAGGGTATCAGCCTAACTACCCCTCCAGTTTGCATAATGTATGAATGGATAAATACAATAGATGGGCGACTAAGATATCTCTACTCATTCATCTGACCGGGCTCTTCATTTATAGGATATAGGACTTCTAAATTAATTTGAAATACTTGGCAAGGATCAACAGGCATGGGTAATGACCTCACGCACGTGTTTTCCTGCCACATAGTCACTTGACTACTACATAAATACTGTATTTACTTATTTGATTGCTGTCTAAAGGCGTACTGAGTACGGCGTAAAACACCATTCAAACACTGAGTACGGCGTAAAACACCATTCAAATAAATGAAATAAATCTAAAGGGGTACTGAAGAATTATTCACTACTTTATTTATTTGATTGGTGTTTTACTCCGTACTAAAGAATATTTCACTTATACGTCGGCGGCCAGCATTATGGTGGGTGGAAAGCGTGTACAGCCCGGGAGAAACCCACGGCCATCCGCAGGTTGCTGGAAAACCTTCCCACTGGAGAGGAATCAAGCATGATTGCTGGACTTGAACTCACAGCGACCGCATTGGTGAGAGGCTCCTGGGTCATTACACTGTGCTAGCGCGCTAACCGACTGAGCCACAGAGGCCCCCTATTCACTAATAGGATGACCCTTAGTATTATGGGTGGAGAGAGCCGCCCTCCACTGGCAAGACACTGACGAACATCCCACATGTGACGTATAGATATGCACATCACCGCGGCCTTCAAGGAACGTTGGGCTGCGAAATGGACAAGCGAGTGTCGTCGACTGCCTAAGTCTTGCCACCAAGGGCCCACCAGAAGTGAGAGTGGAACGCACAGTGCACAAATCTACAACATGCATAATAGTTGGTTGTAATTCTTTTTTTTAAATACATGTTTTTCTTTTTTTTTTTTTGGTTATGCATGTATATTCGTTAATGCCTACACGGGAGTCTGACTTTTGATTCTAAGCCGACTTAGAAGATTTGTTTCTGGCATTCATTATTAAAAAGTGGTTTATATGAAATCTTCATCATTCGGTGACATGATCACTTATCTTTTACTCACAAGCACTGCATTAAACCCTTATAGGGTCAAACCAAAGACTTTAAAAATGGTAAGACAACTGTTAGCATTAAAATAATAATTTTAGACTAGTAACTGTTCCGAAGTTAAGACCAACTCTGACTTAAGTCTGAGACAGTTGCGCTATCATGGAGTCTGAACTTTCGTGTCAAACGCACAAATATAATGTTAGTTCAAGGTGTCGTAGATGAGAATGGCTCTCTGTAAGATGCAAATATTTCTAGAAATGGAGCTTTACCATATAAGTCAAAAACTATTAGCTAACATGTATTAGAACATGCTAGAAACTGAGCCCCAAGCATTAGTGAAATGAGCCAATTTCTCGCCTGACCCGCACTTGTAATTCGGCAGTATAAGCCATTAATGCAATCATGATCAACCCGGTTCGATTTTGGATAGGCATTTGAATAATTGTTTAAGACAAAGGATGAAATTGGATAACACCCTTGCATTTATACTCTGGGAGTTCGCGATGTGATCATTTGTACCGTCTGTAATATGGGTAATTTGCGCTTTTAAGTCTACAGCCTGAGCGTCCTGATATAGTTATAAATTTTCTTAAATACCGTGCAAAAATATGCGATTCCCTGCCGAAATCGTGCCAAAATATGAGATTCCTTGTTGAAATATGAGATTCCCTGCCGAAACCCTGCCGAAATATGAGATTCCCTTCTGAAATATGGGATTCCCTTCCTAAATATGTGTTACTCGTACCTGTTTCCGACTATCTGGAATGCACTTCCCAGGTTATAATATCTGGCGTTTTGCTTCATTATGCAGTTCAGTTCCGCTAAACAATGGGTTTTGGAAGTGCTTGCATCCTGTTGAATAAAACAGGTCCGTTGGATACATGACCTCTTGCAATCAAACCGCAGCCGAGGTATATAAGTCTAATTAATGAAAACTTATATACATGTACAATCATGTTTTTGTTTTCAATTTGATAAGGATTAAATTTACACGTCTAGAAAGTTCCTTGTGTCTCTCTAATATCATTGTAAACGTCTGATTGGTTCTGTTTACCTGAACCCGTTCTAATTTAGTTCTTTGATGGTTTGTGTTTGAACGTTGTTGTTTTCAATTGGAGCATGGCTGTCTGTAACAACGCACCGACTTATGATGTGATTTATAAGCCTTTTTCCGATATAGCCAGTAAAAAATATAACCCAATATTAGTCTGCAATTAACAGTGTAACGACAGGATATAGCCTGTCATGTGCATATCTTTACCCAAACAGCACATGACGTTTAATTCAGTGGAAACCATAAAACAAAGACTGGACCAGACATAGATGTCTTCCATTGTCAAGTCCAACATCTCCAATTCACCATCTAAAGACATATGACTGAAATACATATGTGTCTGTAACTTGAATGTTATTTCCGGAATCATTGTCTTGGGAAACGTGGCCCGCAACAGCGAATTAACAAACATTCGTGACGATAATGTATGCGTTTCGAAATAAAGGTATCTACCACCACATGATTTGTTTAATATATAAAAATGCTGTGACATTAGGTTTAAATCCACGTTCATAGTTAGTCACCACTGTCTGACATTGGTTTTTTGTATTTTTTTTTCTCTGGATTATACTGAGCTGGCAGCGTGAGCGACTGAGTGTACGTGTCGATACAAAAGCTTTAAATAAGACAGACCCGAATGGAGACGAGTGTCCTGCAACGTGTTAATATGTAACAATGGTTTCATTAACACACGCTAACTTACCTGTTAAGAACACTATGTACGTCACCAAAATGCGCCATACGACAGGTGCGTAGGGCATGAGGCAGAACATACATATATGTAACGGGAACATAGCTATTTTTTTCCCATTCCTGTCAAAACGCCTTATGTGTGTTGATAGGGCCAGCATCCCCGAATCAACAGAAGGTAGGGTAAGACGTATCAAAGCGCACGGGGAATATCTAGCAGACCAAGGTATGTTTTATCTTGACCAGCATGTGTTGATGACATGAAGTGTATAGTATATTTATGCATTTGTATATACCCCTAAAACTCATCGAAAGTACACTAACTTGATACTCTGGGAAGCTGTGAAGTACAAACCATCTTCTCTTTAATACGGGTACGTTCACATATTAACATGGTACATGATTTGGGTACTCCTTAATTAGGTTCAACCGCGTAGAATATTTTTGCGCCTTTCCGAAATCAATGAACATTGTATCCTGCTTTTTTACATGGTTCGATCATTATTCTCTATTTTATACAATTAATTAGTCCTCTGTGCATGGTTTATGTTATGTTGTGGTTTTACGTTGAATCGAAATTCCGTCTTCGATTATTGATCTGTAACGCCCATCTGTCGACGATTGGTGTACGAAACTGTTTTTCCATGCGTTGATTATATTTATACGGGACTATTCTGTTCCTACTAACACTATAAAGAGTGTCTTCGAAAGTAGTTTGTCACCAATCGGCGCATGTCTCCAATCGTTGTTATGATGTTTCTGCTGTGTACCGGTACATGGGACAAACCCGCGATGGTTGCTAAATGTCTGTGAACGTTCATTAGATATGTAAACCGTGTATCGTGCCATCGCGTAGCCAGCATAAACTGAACTAACATCGTAGAGTACCGGTCATTCATTACCATCGTGTAATGGAAATAAACCAAAACCAACTACTTGCAAAATTTCTACACAAGTTTCGTTCTTATTGGTCTTTTTGTAGTGGATCCATTTTAATTCTTGTCTGAGTATAAGACTACAAATACGTGCTACTTAATTTTTTAAACTAGGTCGACAGGTCGCACGTTATTTACGTATTACGTTATTTACGGTGCCATTTGACGCGCGCTTTCCTCCATGGGATAGCTTGCTCATTTGCTCTGCAGAGACACTGTATGGCGAGATATTAATCTCTGCAGTAATGTATATACAAATATACATTGTATGCCTTTTTTACTGCGCTGAGATTCCAGAAAATACAACCTACTCCAACCGCACATTTCTTTGATATTCTGTAGTCGGCAGGTTAAGTCTTCGAGACTTTTGAAAGAAGTAAACTTTTGTAAAAGTACTACGGAATAATCCCTATAACCACAGAAATCAATTATATTTTCCTTTCCTTAAAAGAGTGAGTGAGTGAGTGCTTGGGGCTTAACATCGTGCTCCACAATTTTTCAGCCATACGACGACGCAGGAATTCTTAGGGTGTGTGCAATGTGCCTCCTTGTTGCAGGACGGATTTCCACCGCTATTTTATTTAGTGTTGTTTGACTGAGACGCCTTACCGAAGGCAAGTAAGACGCCCCGCCCGAGCCATTATGCTGATAATGGTCAACCAGTCGTTGCACTATCCCCTTCATGTTGAACGCCAAGCGAGGAAGTTACAACTTCCTCTTTTGAAGTCTTAGGTGTGACTCGAACCAGGATTGATCCTGGATCTACCGCTCCCGAAGCCGACGCTTTACCAACTGTGCTATCCAGGGCGGTTTCTTTAAAAGAAAAGACAGCATTAGACCAAATGTAAATGCATCTATAAAGTATACCATTTAAAGTTTGAAGAGAATAGGTGTTTATATTTGTGATGTTTCACATCCCAACTACAGCAAAATTAAAGCCGACATCTTGTCTATTTTAATCAGTCTGGCGCAAACTATGCCCCGAGCCCTCTTTACCCTTTTAACCTAGCTTGCCTGGGAGTAGGATTGATGTGACATCATCTTTCCAATTGTTCTTAAGTGACGCTCCTCATGGCCACGTAAGAATTCCCGATTAAGATCTGATTTATAGAATGACCGGTGCGTCAGCCAAAAATGTCAGTGGCTGATTAGGTCTGCTCACAACCCTCTTAGTAAAATACTTTCATTATTTTATTCTTTGTCTTTTTCTTTCACCTTTTTTTCTTTTTCAGTCAAGTTTGCTTGAGTACTGACCGATATTCTACTGACACAGTGATTACACCAATTCACAAGAATTGGGTATTGTTGGTTTTCTGTCCCAAGTAAAAGCCCATGAATACCGACGTCCTGCGTTGGAATCCAGCTTTCGCTGTTTCCAGTGACACTAAATGTTTCAATGTGTTCTCACTGTAACGTTGTTAAATCGTCATTTTCTTGTCTTTTTTTCCCCAGAAAATCAGAGAAAGAAAAAAAAGAAGAACAATGTGGCGTTTGGTGATATCCATAGTGTGTCTGTTTGTGCTGATGTGCTTGGCAGAAAGTCATACAGAGTCCCAGCTTTACGTAGAAACGTACAACGATCCTGGCTCACCCACGCTGGAAGGGACGACAAGCCCATACTGGTCTACGGAGGACGTAAAGGGCCATAAATCTCAAAAAAGACTAGGACAACTATCGCTGAATCAGGATTTGAAAAATTTAGCCCAACTTCTGGAGACACAGCAAGTCCGACGTGCAAGTAGCATCAGGAAAAGAGGGCGTTTGTTGCCGGCTTACTTCCCAATGTTTCTCCACAGATTCTATGAAAGATCTCAAACGGGTACCACAGACGATTCGGAAGGGTCCAAACGTGGAGGGCCCAGGCTTTCTGTAAGCGGGGCGCTGTCTACCATCGCTGACATGGTCGAGGCTCAAAACCGGCGGAGAATGTTTCGGCAAATGGCGGCTAACCGAGCCTCTTTGAGTGGGATTGGGAAACGTGCTAGTCGTTTAGGGCCGAGGCTATTACTTCCGGTCTCTGTCAGCCAGGAACTGGCGTTAGAGGACAAGGAACGGTTCGAGTGAGGACCCGACAGACGACGAGTCCGCGTTTCCGCTGTGAGTCGAAAACGATCCTTTCTACAGCTAATAGAAACAAGAGACATATAATACTAAGAGACGTATTCCGGACTGATGATTTTTAATTGAATACTCTTACTTCAAAGACCCTGTGATTACTGTTTTCATCCCATAAATTAAGCTTAGAACATCACAACATTTGGAGAAACTCTATGTCATGAGGGACATTTTTCCTTCTTTAGCCCAATTTACATATTATAATTTGGCTTTGTGTAATGCCACATCTCTAAAATAATGTGTCGAAATCATGACAAAGATGAAATGTCTGTGAGCGAAACAAAAACTGTTTACGTCCAAATAAGTAGGCCAGTTAAAAACATATGCGTCGAATTCCTGAGCCAATTCCGCTTGATGGATTCAGTTCTTGTCGACTTAATTACAAGAGAGATTTATAATTTGTTGTTATAAGTTGTTATGTACGTTAATTAAAATGCTTGTTTTCAAATGTCGTAAATCTGACGTGCATTCGCCGCTATGTTGGACCTCCAGCAAAAGAGTTCCATGGTCTCTCCTGGGGTGTGCCTTCCAGTATGTGCATTGCACCATGATACACTTTTTTAGATATCCAACATGGCCGCATGTGCAAGTCGTCTGTAGCCTGTATCTAAAAATCTCACACTTCGTTACTAAATATTAAATCGACTACGGTTGTTTAGCTGAGGAAGGGAACCAAGCTTAGAACTGACCAAGTTTCTCACTGGGACACATTTGGACTTGATTGACGCGAACTATTTATACAAATCAGACATCAGCCACGCCTCATCTCAACACACACACCAACACACATTGTGACACATTGTAACACAGTGTATTCATAATGTGTTACGAAAGTTTGGTTTTTTTGTTTTGTTTTATTTTTTTTTTTGTAGTAGTCTTAGATATATTATATATTTCTGCATATGTATATATCGTTCCAACATTTCATTATGTGAGAACGAGTTCACGCAAAAAAATTATGTGCTATTAAAAATCAATCTCTGCAATAAATTTCTATTGAAAGTGAAACGAGATTCTCTACTTCGTACTTTAACGCTATTGTTACAGGTGAAAGCGGTCAAAACCTTTATGCATGCATTTATTTTATCTGTGTTTTACGTCGTACTCAAGAATATTTCACTTATACGACGGCTGACAGCGCAGTGGAGGGAACCCGTTTAGAGCCCAGGGGAAACCCACGACTATAAACTTTAACAATATGCCGCGTAGTCATTTGTAGTTCCAAATAATTAATGTATTAATGTGTATTAGACAGGACATAATGTCAATCATACCCCCTCTCACATGGGGGGATAATTAAAACGGGCGAGAAAACAACCGGGTCATAAATTAAAGAGAACAAAAACTTACCATAATTAAATCTTGTCTTATTTTGTCTGGTAAAATAAACCCAGCCAATAAATGCCTTCAAATTAGAACTGACGGCATTTATTAGCTCCTCATGTGTCAGAAAACCCGATGAAAAATGATTTACTTCAGTTAACATCAAATTAATTGAAAACTTTAAATTGCCATATGAATGAATTGGTTTAAAAAGCAGACATTTTCTGACGGTCTTGTTCGATTCAGCGTCAAGGGCGAGAATGATATATGTATAACCTTGATAAGAACTCATGTCATGTCTGCTTTTTCCCCACATTTTGTCGGCAGAGGACTCCATTTCAGTTTCAGATTTGGTCCAAACTGACATGTTCTAATATGACGTGGGCAATCATCCAAGTTCACCCACAGTACGTAGCAATTTTCCCACGTCACGTCAACTATCAACCAAAATCGTATAAAATCGACTTGAATCGACCTGTCACCAATGTGGTCACTGTGAATTCAAGTCCAGCTCACGCTTCCTTTCTTCCAACAAGCTGCGGATGGTCGTGGGTTTCCGCCGGGCTCTCTTGACCGTTTCTTTCCGCCATAACGCCTCTGAAATATTCTTGAGCATTACGTAAAATACCAATCAAATAAACTTAATAAATCATTCAATTCAAGCTCGTCAATCACAAAAAATCGTTCATGCTCCGTTCATCTTTTGCCAGGCCGCCAATCACATATATCTGTCTAGAGTTAACTCGTTCACCTTCCACATCGCCGATCTGTTAAAAAGGCGTACAGAATCGACTTGATATCATGTCACATGGCCAAACACCGAAACATCGCTTTCGACTCATTCTCGTGTGACGTCGTTAAACGCCCTTCCTGGGTCGACGTCATCCCATGGACCACACACAAAACTTTTTCCATTTTGTGTCCCTACCAACGGAAGAGGTTGATCGTCTTGGTGATTTGGCAACGATACACTGATGATATTAATAAACACTATGCAAAAATTTAAAGGGGAACCTCGCTGGCTAAGATAAGTGCGCTGGCTTCCTACGACAATAAGGTCTGAGATCATGTGTTTGAATCCAGCCCTTGCCTTTACGGCAAAGAACTGAAGTTAAAAGGTTTTTCGAGAATCTGAATAAGACTGAAGACTTATTCAATCCACTCTGGTTTCCTCGACCTATACACCGACGTGGGAAGGTTAGGCAGCAACTTGCGGATGGTGAGTGAGTGAGTGAGTGAATGCTTGGGTTTAACGTCGTACCTAACAATTTTTCAGTCATATGACAACGAAGGAGTCCTTAGAGTAGATGTAATGTGCCTCCTTGATGCAGAGCGGGTTTCCACTAGTCTTTTATCTTGTGCTGTTTCTCTGAGACGACTTACCGAAGACATGTCAGTAAGTCGACCCTTCAGAGCTGATACGGGTTAACCAGTCGTTGCACTACCCGGTAATGCTGAACGCAAAGCGAAGAAGCTACAACTTTATCTTTTAATGTCTTAGGTGAGACCCGACCCAGGATTGACCCTGGATCTCGCGCTCACGAAGTGGACGCCCTACTAACTGAGCCATCGTGGCTGGTACTTACTGATGCTCGTGTGTTTTCCCCAGGCTCTGCACGGGTTCCACCCACACTATAGCTTGTCGCCGTCGTGTGAGTAAAATATTCTTAATCACCAATCAAATAAATAAATAAATAAATAAGCATCAATGAAAGCAGTGATATAAATGGAAAATTCTCGAGCACGGCGTTACACACCAGTGAAATAAATAAACATGAACGCTTGTTAGTAAGAGACAGTATCGTGACGTCACAAAAAATGTTGCAACTTACTTTAAACAGACTGCAAAAGTAGAAAAAGAACACAAAAAATAAAAAAAATAAAAAAACAAAAAAAAAACCGCTTGACACATCTCGTAGAATTAAGACCATGTGGGAGACATTTCCCTTATTTCATTCATTTTTTCAATAACAAATTTCATTTGGGTTTGCTTTGGTAAAGGGGACGTTGATGGAACAGTGAATGAACGTGAGTATGTTTTCTTGAAAATAACATTTAGTTCAAAAGGTTGTTGATCATATTGGTCAAATATACGTTATTTCTGTAACAAATAATAACAACCGTATGTGTATACATATTACGTGTGTATTATGTAGACGGTAAGTTGATGTCTTATTTTGTCAAATCGTTTAATTTAACATTTCAATACCCGTTGCTAAATGTTTTCAATGCCCAGACTCGACCCCTATGATGAGGTTAAATAACAGAGTTGACACGTGACAACCTACATAAACAGTGGTAGCTCTATAGGTTTCCAAGACTTTTTGATCAGAATAAATATGCATGCATATTGCAAATATGATATCTTTATTTAATGCACATAGAATTTCCACGCCGACATATACATAACTAGTTTGTTATTGTATTAACGTATAAATGTCAAATATTTAGGAAGCTGCTTGGATCTAATCCTGAAAGCCGTAAGCCTTCATTTTATCTCATTGTGCTTTGGTCAATGGTCTAAATTGGGACTTGAACGCTGCCGTTTAACATGTTCATTAAATGGCCTAATCATTCAATGAGTGTAAACAACTAATAGACGGCTATTTAGTGTCATTTGGGACTAACATAACAGTTACATTATATTCTGTTATATCAGTCCCAGGCGTCATGATAAATGCTTAGCACCGTCATAACCACGGGGCTTCCATTGTTTAGTTGCATATACCTACCCACAAACCACGTATCTGCGGGGCACACAAACAGGTCTAGGTACATCGGTTCGAGCGCTTGTAACTAACAACAGGGTTCATGGCCTGTCAGACAAATTATCACAGCGTTTAGCTGCTCGGAGAAAATAAACACAACAAACGGGTGATAAAAGCCTGTGATTAGTGATAATGTAACCTGCATGCAAGGTGTTGAAGCCGATCATATAACGGTAGAGTCACGGAAGCAGTCAAGCGTTTAAAATGTGAAATTAAAAATCTCCTGTATGTCCTGTAGCAAACATATCTGCCCGTGAATTAAATAGGCTAAGTGTTTTATTAAACATTAGGCAGAGCGCATTGTGGTTCGCCCTAAGGTTTTTCCTGAAAGCAAACAGTACGTATTTGTCAGAATGTATTTATTTATTTATCTATATATTTCATTGCTGTTCCACGCAATTCTCATGAATATTTCACTTATACGACGGCGGCCAGCTTTAGGATGGAAGGAAACTGGGCAGAGCCCGGGGTAAACCCACGATCGTCAGCAGGATACTGGCAGACCTTCCCATATACGACTGAAGAGGAAGCCAAAATGAGATGGACGATTATTGCATGGAACGTTCATTTTGATTGATGGTTCGTATACAAATATTTTCGACACAATGACTTTAATTTCCTTCACGCATAAATCTGATCATTATAGTCTACCTGGAAAAAAACTGAGATCATATAAATATATAAAACGATAAATTTCCGGCTTTACTTGTTCGTGTCTCATACTATATCTGCACGGGGCCGTAAACGTGACATGGAGAAAAAAACATTTTGGAAGAGAAAAAACACTTTATGGTGAGAAAGAAAAATGTTCTTAACCCCTGAATTTTTAGGTCGGAGTTTACAAGTCGGGTGTGCCGACATAACTGACCAATCACAAGGGATACGCTATAATCTCATCTATATAGATGGGGCTACTGCATGTTCCTCAGTGCCATAATGCTTTTGCAAATTAACTTTTGTCGCTTGGAAATTATACTTTCTCAGTCCCAAAATGTTCTTTTAGACGACGATGAACGCCAACACGATTTATAACTTCCAACAATCTGGAACTATTATTAATAAAGCAGACATTCAACCAAATAATAAGATTAAAACTTATCACAGCCGTCCTCAGACACGTATGTGACATCATGTTAAGGCTTTTGACCCTCATGTATATATAGCTTGCCTGAGTTCCACCCTGGCTGGGTCAAGTACATGTATTCGAATAGTGTCTCACATATAGCTGTTGCAGTTAAGATTGAAAGAGCTTAATTAGGCAATACAAGGCCAAGGGCGTTGTATATTGTATTTTATTTAGTCCACATATGTCTCTTTGAAATCTGTTCACGAATAAGCTGCCTCGATGATATATGGAAATGCCTTGCCCGCCTACAACAAGTTGGTCTAAAGCGGTGTACCCTTTTATTCCTTCTGTTTCTGCGTAGACCTAGTCGTGTCCGTCAAACCAAGTCGTACAAGTACATGAAGTTCACAAGCACTGCAGTGTGGCAGCTGAGAATATGTGTATTTAAACAGATTGGAACTGACCGGTATAGGCGACCATGACCATTTTAATCCTTGTTCTTGACTTAAAATACAAGTTATCTCATAGTCCGTAGTCAAAATATGTTATCAGTGAGAGATACTCGTCTGTGGCTGCCACATTGGCTGTTTGATGGCAAACGACCTGAGATTGGCCAATTAAGTCGAGATCCCGACTGCAAAAGTCGGAGGTTTAATACAAGATTTTCTATTCTCCAAAAAGTTTTTTTCACCATGTCATTGTATTTTTGATCTTCCAAAAAATTTGTTCCTCTTCCAAAAATTTTGTTTTCATCATTTCACGTGGTCTTCAACGAACGCTAGACATCATGAGCATCGTAGAAACACGGGTGAGACCCCACTGGAGCGAGCCATTGGATCATTTTCACGAAATATGGTACATGTATCAAAGTAGGAGGCGCGTTACAACTGTATTACTCAAGAATTATTTGAACATAAAAGGAATATTAACCAATCGGCTTGGAGGCACTTGCCCATCGATATAAACAACAATACATGATTGAAACTCGACAGTCACAAATTCAGCCAGTCGCCTATATCCATCTGCCTCTAAAATCAGCCATACTCGCTACCAGAATTGCCTCTCACTAGTGACACGAAACATCGCAACCCCTACCCATCGCCATGTCAGACATCCATTTCATTACAAAGAAAATGCAGTTTGATACTTCTTCTAACTCAGTGAAGTCGATCAATTTAGCTAACATATGTCGCTCTCCGTGAAACATATTGGACTCCGTCCATTATCCATCTTGCCACTTTTTTTTTTGAATGATTATCACGGCACCAGAGGCAATGAAGCCTTGTTGCCGAAAACAAGACTATGGAGATCAACATTATTATTTAGAAAAAGCATTCTAACTGCAATTCCAGTGTGAATAGTTTGTAGTGGTACCCATTAAAGGTAATTTTGGTAGTTTGTATGAGTAATTGTAATGAGAGCTGAACAAAGGCGACAAGTTAAAAGAAGTTAACAGACTTCACCACAATATTTTATGCTGTAATCCTTCATATTAACGTAGGTAAGAAAAGAAAAATTGACGGACTCAATTGTTTACCTTGTGCCAGAGACAAGGTAAACAATTCACTCCAAACACATGAATAACTTCTTCCGAAAAAAAGAATCCCGGGAAAAACATAACCTCCTTAAAATGTAGTTAACATCCTTGGACTTTACTTCAGGAGCTGCTAAATTTTGTCGTGCAGTTCGTTGTGGGAAGGGGTAATCTGAAATGTGAGACATAAACGAAGCAATATGATGTGTGCATTCGTCAACAAACGGCTGAAATACTGCAAATGCCACGTTAAAACCTTGGCGCGCTTACGATCATGCGGAAATTCTGGTGTCGCCAGCCAATCGTGTGACATCGGTGTTTTATAGTCGTAAGGGCCCTTATTCTTGTGTTCGTTCGTGTACTAATACATGCGAATGCAAGGGACATAACTTTTTAAGACAGCTCGTTTTTGTAAGCGAAGTTGAGAGAGTTATTTGCCCCTGTTGTTTTGCCCTCTTCGGAATTTTCAGACGCCTTGGTAGATGTAGGCTGCGTACTATAAATCGAATTGTATGACACCGAGCACAGTCCAAGCTGTCTTTACTCTACACTTAATCTACGCTCCAAGTAAATTGAGACGAATCTCACTGGTGTATGTGAATGAAATATTTCATTCAAAATTCATATGCATGCTATGAATGCATCCGGCATATATACCTTAATAACACGTTTCCAATGTGTCTACAGATACCCTTTGACCTCCAACCGACCAGCGTAGAAACCAATGAAACGTTTTCCCTCGGTTGGAAATATTCTGGGGAAAACATCAATCGCACTATTATTGTGGACAATATTTAATTCGTCTGACATGTAAGTCATTTTAGTGGAATGTTTTGGGGAGTTGTTTGTTTTATTTTTTAGTCATAAAGCTGACTGTACTGGTGTTCACGACAACAGTACTTTATAGTTTCCGTCCACAGGAGATCATTTTCTTTGATTGCTGTCTTGTGTCTACCACCGATCGCTTTCAGTCAAATATCACTGCCGTGTTTCCGGCCCCGATGGCTCGGTTGGTAGAGCGTCCGCTTCGGGAGCAGTATATCCATGGTCAATCCTGGGTCGGGCCACACCTAAGACCTTGGCACTCAAGGAGGATAATGCAACGACTGGTTGACCCTTAGTATCATGGCGCGGATGGGGCTGCTTACTTGCCTGCGGTCCCGGTGAAGCAGCACTAGATAAAAGAGTGGTGGAAATCCGTCCTGCAACAAGCAGACACGTACATGCACTCCAAGGACTCCTTCGTCTTCATATGACTGAAAAATTGTTAAGTACGACGTTAAATCCTAAGCACCGACTAACTCCTTGTAGAGATCATACCTAAACTGAAAGCCATGTGCAAAACACCCATATTTCTCAGTCATACCATCAGATCGGGGCCTCCGTGGGTCAGTTGGTTAACGCGCTAGCGCGGCGTAATGACCCAGGAGTCTCTCACCAATGCGGTCGCTGTGAGTTCAAGTCCAGCTCATGCTGGCTTCCTCTCCGGCCGTATGTGGGAAGGTCTGCCAGCATTCCCCCGGGCTCTGCCCGGTTTCCTCCCGCCATAATGCTGGCCGCAGTCGTATAAGTGAAATATTCTTGAGTACAGCGTAGAACACCAATCAAATATACAAATAAATAAATAAACAGCATCAGATCTTACCAAGCCTGGTCCTCCCTTCAAAAACAACAACAACAAACAAACAAAAAAAAACACTGCTAATCCACCTTCAGATATTTTCCTAACTGATTTGACTGATGTTCAGAGAAAATGATTTTTTTACGCTGGCTTGGAACCCACGACGACTATTGATTAGACTGCCAGCGTGAAACATTGACCCAGAACCCTCACACCCAATGCGGTCGCTGAGAGTCCAGCAACCTGCGGATGGTCGAAAGTTTGCCGTCGCACAAATATTCATGATTACGGTGTTAACAGGAATCTAATAAACAAAAATGCAAGTTAACACCAATGAAATAAATTAATACAATCAAACGCGAAACATCACAGGCTAATAATCTTTTTCCCATCATAAAACCTGCAAAAACGTGTTAGTCTGATTTTCTTGGAAGCAATAGTGTATTTGTTTCTATCACACTCACCACAGTGTTGAGTGTGATAGAAACACTACGAAATACACTGCATAAAAATGAGCTATATCGTTAACCTTATGCTTGACAGTTGATTCCAGCTGGGTGAAGCCATCTTATGTACATGTATATATTCCAGACGAGACATGGAATATTTTTTCTGGATGACAGTGAGTAAAAAAACAAAGAAAAGCTTATCATTCACTCTGGATTTATTGAAATGTTTTTTTTTATCTAAAACACGAGTAGAATATCGGATTTCGAGATGTGAGGGAACAGATTGTAGACAAAGCAAGCTGAATTAAAACCAAAATAAAATGCTACAGAACCGTGCTCCTAGGCCTTTTTAAATGTTCGTTGTGGAGGTAGGAGTCAGGTAAAATACGTTTAACAAAATGTCTGAAAAGACCTTTCAGAAACCATGTTTATTTATCCCTATATATTTAATTCAGTTAAACAAATAGAAGTGAATTCAGCAACAACTTTTACGTCTGACGATAACGGAACTGTTCATCCAGTTGATTTACTGGGTGTATCGCTGTAGAGAAAGGGGACAGCAGTGTGAAGCATTCAAAATATTATGTAATGTGTATGTAAATCGGGCAATGGTGACGTCACAAACGTGTAATGCACTACTACAATTAAAGGTTTGTCGTGATTTATATCTTCACAAAAGAAAGCCATGTTTTTGAAGGCCTACCGAAGACCCATTTTCCTCAGCTTAAAAGCGCTCTGGCTGCGAGCAAACTCTGGTGCACGAGTAATGGAGTACGGGTAGCCGTTTTCTTTGAGGTAGCTTTCCAGTCGCGAGCGCAGCGCGGTAAACGAGGCCCTGTTGTAATCTTCCCCGGATGATTTCCGGACGGTTGCGAAGAAATTCTCCAAATGCAGATCTAGTTCCACTGGTGAAAGGTCGTAGATTTCCCGTCGGTCGTTGGGATGTTGCTCTCCAAACCACCTCTCGAAAGTCCCCACGGCGGCAAGGATGAATCGAATGGTGTTTGCAGGTTTGGACATCAGCTTCTGTCGCCTCTGGTTGTTCACAGACTGGTGGCGTGCAGCGCTTAGATCACCGGCATAATGTCCGTCTGAAAGAGAAGGACTTATCATTCGAGTTGTCTCTCTTGATGTAGCACCCGGGAGTGACAACGGCTGGGGATGTTGTTCTGCTTGTTGTTCACTTTGAAGTCCCAAAACGTCTATCCAATACACATCGTCAGTGGAAACTACAACAGAAGAAAAACACGGTAAGGTTTCTTGTAATTTAATGCCACAACCATTTAAATGTAAGCAGGGTCCCAAGCGTGATAGAAAATGTTCTTCAAGAACTTTCCCGGACCATTCAGTTTAAGCAGAAACCCTCACGTGAAGATTGAGGAATGCTATTTCAGTGGTTTACTTACTTGCCTTCGGTAAGGCGTGTCAGAGAAGCAGCACTAGATAACAGAAAGGTGGAAATCCGTACTGGATTTGTGGAGGCACATTACATGCACTCTAAGGATTCCTTCGTCGTCATATGACTGAAAAATTGTTAAGAACAACGTTAAACCCCAAGCACTCACTCATATACAAGGAAACTTTCTTGATTACCGCTTAAAAGACTAATCTAGTGCGCTTTGATATAAAATTCATTTCGTAAATCTAAACGCTATGTGTACAATGTCTTCTACTGCGAAACTTGTACGGATTGATTTCATAAACTAGCTAATACGCCATAATCCAAGCGCCAAGTGAGAGATTTGTATACCACTCCTACCCCATGGAGGTGCGTTCCAAGTGAATAATTGCAAGACCAAATGAGCCTTGTAATTTGTCTATTTTTCCTCATATATATGCGATTTCTGCGAGTCAAAGTCCAGATCACGTTGGCGTCCTCTCCAGACGCGGCATGGTCTGTCCGCAACTTGCGGATAATCTTTCGTTTCCCCAGTCTCTCGCCAGTCCAGTTCCTCCCACCATAATGTTGGCCGGCGTCGTGCGAGAGCAATATTCCTGAGCACGGCGTACTCCAATTAAATAAATCAAATAAATGAAATTAATACATAAATTTATTTAGGTTTAACCATGATGTCACTTTCCTGTTAGACCTTGCAAGTTTACGGTACCCAGTCTGCAACTTTAGCAGTTACACCCAGTATGACACTTTACCAGTACACCATTGACGCCACTCTTGCCAAGTATGTAACTTTAACAGTTACCCCCAGAATTAAACTTTACCACTGCACAAAGTGTGCAACTTTACCAGTACGCCCGGTGTGCCATTTTATCAGCAGAGGAACATTTCATTGTAGCAAGCCAACCAGTATGTCACTTTGACTTTCCATGCCGTAAGTCAATAAACACTACATTCAACATTTATTTATTTATTTGATTGATGTTTTACGCCGCACTCGAAAATATTTTCACTTATACGACGGCGGCCAGCAATATGGTGGGAGGAAACCGGGGGGAGCCTGGAGGAAACCCACGACCATCCGGTGGTTGCTGAAAGACCTTCCCACTTTTGGCCTCTCCATCCCTCATATACAAGGAAACTTCCTCTTCAGAAACAAGCATGAGGTGGACTTGGACTCACAGCCACCGCTGCGCTAACCAACTGAGCCACACAGGCCCATCAACATCCAATATTCAACTTTACCGTTACATCCAGTGTCTCACTTAACCAGTTCGCCCAATATGTAGCTGAGTCAGTAGACTATGAATGTCACTTTAACCTTACACCCAATATGCGCATTTATCATTATATGGTAGATATTATGTCAGTTTACCCGTTACACCGAATATACATCTCTACCAGTACACCCTCTGTGTCACTTTACCGGTACACCAACTTTATGATTTTACAAGTGTATTTACAATGCCATACTCAAAATGCACACATTCACAATGATACACACATAAACCAACCACAGCGTTATGCCTTCATGAAAACCAAATGTTTAATAATATGAAAGATCAGACATATCCCAAAAACTGGTCGGCAAATGAATAGTGATGAAGAAATATTAATTCTTGTGTGTTGTACTGAAAATGATCATCCTTTCTAATACGATGGCGAGTGGCAGGTATAACATAGAGTATTGCATTGAACGTACTATTAATATTTTATTAATTTAAGACAAAGATTCTATTAGACTAACATAATCTTATGTTGAATATGACAGAATATTGTTCTGTAATGACAGAATGCATTCTAGCATCACTCAGACAACAGACTTTCTGTTAAAATTAAGATTAATTTTTTGACCGTCGACAATGAGACACGCGTAGTCGTTTTCATTTCAACATGAATGCCTTTGACTGGAGTGGAGTCCAGTTGAACCAAAACACGTTCAAAATAACCTGCACATCAGTTTATAGCACCTATGCCTGTCCACCATAGGAAAACCCACACACTGCCAAGAACTGATGAGTGACTTGACGTCACAACCAAAGTATCACGAGCCGCTTTTAAAGCTAGTGATTGGCCAAGTCCTTAAGGTCTTCTACAACATAGTCTGGCTACTCAGAATCGACTGTCCATATCCTCATTGTTGATCTTGTTAAAGCCGCATCTTCTCGGCTTTAAAAACTTTGTTGAATTTTTAAAATATCTTTCTGTGACACCTGTGGCTTACTTCTTTTTGTCTAAGCAATCAGTGGCAGATTTTTTTCACTTACAACATGTGTTATTTTTTCTTCGTCATGTATGTCAGTAGCACGTGGTAATTGAATGAGGAATTCGTTTTTAAGGGTTCAAAGTTTCCCTTACCGCGTTGTACCAAATTCTCCAAAAACACTCACGGTACCTATGTGAGTGCATAGCTACCGTGAATATAGGTAATGTGGGTATAGGTACTATGAGTGCACTCACGGCCACCTCATTTAGTGGCCCAGTTTTTACAACGCAATACTGATCCGTGCTCATAGCTCACTCCAATTGATGAGTTACATTTCCACTCGAAACCTCACTCCACGCGTTTGAAGCATGGACCAGTGCTTAAACGAAAACTTAACTAAATTGCTTTGAAGAATGGGCTCTTTCTTAAGTCAAAATTTCTCTTCACGAGTTTCAAAGATGATATATTCTTTACTTAATACCGCATTCCACTGCCTTAAAGGGTAAGTCAGAACTCCTCTTCAATTCTCATTTCTCAGTCAAAATCTGTTTGAGCGATGAGCTACACCTCAACTCATACTCTCACTCCACTGGTTAAAAGAATGAGTTAATTCTTAACGCAAATCCTCATTCTGTTACTTTGAATGCTGGTTATTTCTTAAATGAAAACCTCATTTCACCTATTCGACGGATGACCCATCTCTTAACTCAAAACCTCATTCCACTTCCTAGGATATGCTACAGTCAAACCTGTACCTACGGCCACCTGTAATCAGCGTCCATCTGCCGTAAGCGGCCACTCTCTGTCGCGACCAAACAATTTTCCATGATAAACGACCTGTAATATGCGCGCACCTGTCCAACGTGTCCAGCGGCCAATATATTTTGCCACCAAATTCTATATCAGCCTGTCCTGAGCGACCGAGACTTTCAACTGTAATGATGATTGCCGCATCGGACATTCAAAAATTTCAAAATGGCGACCCAACTGACTTCAATAGTTTTTTTTAGTGATTAAAACTTACAACCTGCCACTTTGTGATGAGAAGTGAAGTGTGAACATTACTGGTCAATAGCAGTGAACTCTATTGTTCTTTAATCAGGCCTAGCTTGTTATTGTCGGGACAACCCTGGACTGTGGCAGTGGATTTGCTCCATGCTGAGATCCGCCCTATGAATGCCATAAACAGCGGCCAGATTCGGATATAATCGGATATAATCTGACCTCCTGTGGTTTTTCCGGGAAGAAAGTTCTCCTGTCATGCGTGCCCTCACCTGAAACTCTTTCTGTAATCGGCTGTTAAGTGCTTGAAATCCATAGGTCTGCCCCACAAAACTTGAAATTATTGAGTTATTATTTTACTACAATTGTTATACTTCTATGAAATTTATGTAGCTGAACAGATTAATGCTTTAATAATTATGTATAAGATTATCTTCTAGGCCTACATGTGTAGATTTCCTGAAGCTTAATTCTGTTGTGATTTGGCTTGGTCTTCACAACCTGTCTTACGTGGCCAAGTGTCATATGCGGCCACTTTTTACGTGTCCCTTCACTGGCCGCATACAACAGGTTTTGAACTCAAAAACCTCACTTCACTGATCTGAAGGAATAGCGACTTATTAACTCAAAACACCTTGTAAAAGCTACTTTTCAGATGATAACTTCATTCCAACAGTTTGAAGGATGGGATACTTCTTAACTCAAAACCTCAGTGGATTTATCCGGAGGATGATGTACTTCCCTCTACTTGCTTGAAGGATAAACAACTTCTCGTGTGTAAACTTCAGTCCCCTGGCTTCAAGGAGATATATTTTTTTAAAATTTAAACCACGGTAGCATTTATTTCAAGAATGAGCTATTTCTAAACTCAAATCCTAGCTCCGATTATTTGAAGGAATAGGCACCTCTCAGTCTCAATGATTCACATCTCATTTTGAAAGCCACTTGGCTCTTCGCGAATTGCTCAGACTTGCTCAAGGAGCACGGATAGTCATTGTCCTTGAGGTAACTGTCCAGCCGTGACCTCAGCGCCATGAACGACTCTCTGTTGTACTCGTCTCCAGACGGCTTTGTGATGGTCATGAAAAAATCCGCCAAGAAAGTGTTCAGCTCTGGTGGTGGGATTTCGAAAATCTGCCTCTGGTCGTCGGGATAAGTGGCCCACAACCATCGTTCAAATATCCCAACGGCTGCCACGATGTAACGTGTAGTGGTCTCCGCCTTCGCTTTGACCCGCTCACGACGCCTCCGGTTGGCCATGGACACCCCACGCACCGGCAGGACATATCGCTCAAGCTGCCGTAATGTTTCGTACTCCGGGAATGTTCTCACCTCTGATGGACCAAACACTTCTATGTCGTCCATGCCGTGATCGCCATGTTGTCTGGAGCCGAGCTTCCAAGCTGTCAACGAGAGAGATTCCAGTGTAAGTATTGAAGCTTTCCAATTTGTTAAGGAATGCATTTATGCCATTGTTAATTGCACTGTAAAAAAATGCTCTGACGTTGAGGAACGTTTCCTTTCTTATAAAATTGTTTTATGCCATGGAAATCCCATCCCTCATTGCCTGATGATTTAGCGTAAATTTGTCGTACGATATTTTGCACGTCGCTATTGTCGCACCATTGTCCTATATGTGCGATTATCGTACATGTACGACATCTTTGTGAAACCGGGCCCAGGTGTCAGAAACACCAAAACGGCCACTGAGTCCCAATCTTCTAGGCTGTCCAGCTGTAGCTGCAATACCATTTCACGAGTCATAGAACAGATAAATCCAGCATATGTTTTCACTACTCCCTATTAGTGTCCCAAGGTGTTGAGATTTTGAAACTGTTCCCTTAGGGGGTTCATCGGCTTTAATCTGCATATGGTCGCAGATGAAGTAAAAGTAATATTTATTTCTCAACTAGATCTTGTTACACACCGTTTCAGTACCCAGTGTTAAGGCAGTTAAACAGCAAACATGTACTGTGGTTATTTATTTACTTGATTGGTGTTTTACGCCGTACTCAAGAATATTTCTCTTATACGACGGCGGCAAACATTATGGTTGAGGAAACCGGGCACTCTGGTATGTATTGTTTAACCATCATGTCCTCATGTAGTGTAAAACTAAACACCCGTTGGCAGTAAACGTGCTGTCCATATTTTAGCAGGTATTTTCCAGAACTGTTGGTTTCCGCAAGAACACCAGAAAGAGCATTCTACATTCCCCCATTATACCTTATATACGCTTCGCCTAGAACTAAATTTGACTCGTTGTGTTTTACCATCAACGACAAACATTCATGCAAAATAAAACATAAAACTATGAAGATGATCGCCTTTAAAATGATCATTGTCCACACCAATTATCCGTCTCTTGGAAGTTAATAACCTGGCTTCACAGACAGATCAAAGATTCGGGCATACAAACACGTTTTTTTTTACTCGTAGCCATTTGCACTGAAATCTTGTTAACCTGGGATTCAAGCAATCTCAACTGGAGGTTCTGTTTTCACAGGTCATATAACCTAAGAGATGATTTTAAACAATCAGAATAAATAAAGTTCCTGTTTTCATCCTTGTTTTACAGAGTCGAACAAGTGAATGTTCATAAACGTTTGGTTTCTTAAAGTATTAATTCAAGAGCATACCACGACAGAAATTCACTGACTGCAAGAACGGAAAGAAGACTATGCCTCGCTGTAGAGCGTAACAGTCCGTTTCCCGTCCATAGCATTGCTCCGTTAACAGAGATGTCTGCCCACAAGGCGTATATAGCGAGTAACACTTTCTGTTTCTATGTGGTTTAAGGTAAAGGAAAAAGAAAAAGGACAATTAATGGAAGGTTTAAAACCCTGAATCACGTCGCTCGCATGGACTTATAACCTAAACAGATACTATAATGTAATATCGATTGTAAGAAATAGAAAACACCTCGACTAGCTTGTCATTTTTGATGCCTTGTGCACGATGGACTGCCGCAAAATGTTACACTTTTTAATGGACATCGAAAATGTCAGGAAAAACAAAGATATTCCAAAACTAATAAAATCCCTATCGTTCTTAAAAATGACACATAAAATGAAAAACGACAAAAGATATGTTTGTAAAAGACAATACGTGACAGATAGCACAAAACTTTCAAATTTTATACAAACTTTATTGTGACATGTAAAGGTAAAACAAACCTAGAGAACATAACTCGAAACAAACATTTGAACCGCTTTCCTGCTCTACAAAGACGGCTTTTTAGAATAAAATATTACTAACAGCAATATTCAAACTTTAGTAACATAATAACACAAAATATTATAAACGTAACATGAAACACAAAGATAAGAAAATTAATTATACCATCCTTTGTTTACTGTCTTCATAATGTTTCTTTGCAACCAGTCCCTTCAGTATACAGATAGGTGAGCACACATTTTTCTTTACAATACAATGAAGACTCTCGCTGAGAGTCCAGCAACCTGCGGATGGTAGAAAGTTTGCCGTCGCAAAAATATTCATGATTACAATGTTAACAGGAATCTAATAAATAAAAAGGCAAATTAACACCAATGAAATAAATTAATACAATCAAACGCGAAACATCACAGGCTGATAATCTTTTTTCCATCATAAAACCTGCAAAAAACGTAGAAACATAGAAACACTGCGAAATACACTGCATAAAAATGAGCTATATCGTTAACCTTATGCTTGACAGTTGATTCCAGCTGGGTGACGCCATCTTATGTACATGTATATATTCCAGACGAGACATGGAATATTTTTTCTACATGACAGTTAGTAAAAAAAAAAAAGAAAACCTTATCATTCACTCTGGATTTATTTAAATGTTTTTTATCTAAAACACGAGTAGAATATCGGATTTCGAGATGTGAGGGAACAGATTGTAGACAAAGCAAGCTGAATTAAAACCAAAATAAAATGCTACAGAACCGTGCTCCTGGGTCTTTGTAAATGTTCGTTGTGGAGGTAGGAGTCAGGTAAAATACGTTTAACAAAATGTCTGAAAAGACCTTTCAGAAACCATGTTTATTTATACCTTAATATTTAATTCAGTTAAACAGATAGAAGTGAATTAAGCAACAACTTTTGCGTCTGACGATAACGGAACTGTTTTCACAGGTAATATAACCTAAGAGATGATTTTAAACAATCAGAATAAATAAAGTTCCTGTTTTCATCCTTGTTTTACAGAGTCGAACAAGTGAATGTTCATAAACGTTTGGATTCTTAAAGTATTAATTCGAGAGCATACCACGACAGAAATTCACTGACTGCAAGAACAGAGAGAAGACTATGCCTCGCTGTAGAGCGTAACAGTCCGTTTCCCGTCCATAGCATTGCTCCGTTAACAGAGATGTCTGCCCACAAGGCGTATATAGCCAGCAACTCTTTCTGTTTCTATGTGGTTTAAGGTAAAGGAAAAAGAAAAAGGTCAATTAATGGAAGGTTTAAAGCCCTGAATCACGTCGCTCGCATGGACTTATGACCTAAACAGATACTATAATGTAATATCGATTGTAAGAAATAGAAAACACCTCGACTGGCTTGTCATTTTTGATGCCTTGTGCACGATGGACTGCCGCAAAATGTTACACTTTCTCATGGACATTGAACATGTCAGGAAAAACAAAGATATTCCAAAACTAATAAAATCCCTATCGTTCTTAAAAATGACACATAAAATGAAAAACGACAAATGATATGTTTGTAAAAGACAATAGTGATAGATAGCACAAAATGTTCATATTCTATACAAACTTTACTGTGACATGTAAAGGTAAAACAAACCTGGAGAAGATAACTCGAAACAAACATCTGAACCGCTTTCCTGCTCTACAAAGACGGCTTTTTAGAATAAAATATTACTAACAGCAATATTCAAACTTTAGTAACATAATAACACAAAATATTATAAACGTAACATGAAACACAAAGATAAGAAAATTAATTATACCATCCTTTGTTTACTGTCTTCATAATGTTTCTTTGCAACCAGTCCCTTCAGTATACAGATAGGTGAGCACACATTTTTCTTTACAATACAATGAAGTTTTAAATTCTCCGATATGATTAAGTGGAATTTGCCTTTAATTACCGCATCCCCATGGCGAGAAGACATGTCATAAAATATCTCTTTGTCTCCATATGATACCTTGACTATTACGCTGAAATATTTCCTCCTTACATCTTATACTGAACTAGTAGCATATATGATAATCTATACATACACACACACAGGGATACCAGGGGACAGGAAAATGATGCTCAATAGCATTACAAAGGCTTCTTAGAATGTATCGATATTGAATGAACTTTAACCGCAAGTGAATCAGTGAAACGATCTGTATTTTCACCTGTTTGAAGCAGGTGAAAGGTGATAAGCAACTTACGTCTTGTCATCTTCACACGCCACGACTGTTTATTTCTGCAAATTACAATGGCGAATCGTACCATGTTAATGGGGATAAAAATAAGTCCGATATCTAATCTCGTATTTTTATGACGTTTCAAAGGGAAATGGTTTACTGTTATTCTGTACTACACCTAGACTGATCGTGGTTTTCATAGACTTCTCCAACCAAGATAGCCAAAGTCAACCAAAGTATAAACCAAACAAACAAGACAATTCTGTATATTTTCACTTAAGCGCCCCCGTTTCTTCCGCTGCCTATTTTAGTCAAATAAAACATTCAAAGGGTTTTTTTGTTAGTTAGTGGAGACACTGTTTTAATTGAAGAATAATCTTTTTGTCTTCACTCTGATCCCAACTGTTTATAAGACGGCAGATATGATTTTTAAAAAAGCCCAGTATTGGTTGGTTACACGTAAGGTCTTTACCAAAATCCATTTGACCTGCTTCTTACTTATGACAGAAACAAATCGCCCCAATATGCTGAATTCACTGTTCACCAAACATTTTCGCTTTAGACTTGTTGATTAGCTGACTTTTCCGGGCTTTGAAGGCAAGGTTGCTCCGGGTGAAAACATTACTGATCAATAATGAGGTCGGATAATTGTTACTCTGAAGATAGTTATCCAGTTTGGACCTGAGCAGTCGGAAGGAATCGGCACTGTAATCGTCACCAGATGGTTTTTTGATGGTAGCAAAGAACATCTCGAGGTAGATGTCCAGTTCACCAGGAGGAATGTCCTCTATTTTTCTTTTCTCGGCAAAATCGGCCTGTTTCCACAGCCAGGTTTGGAACGTCTTCACTGCAGAGATGATGTGGTCGACGGTAGACTTGGATCTCGGCTTTCCATAAGCGTTTACCAGATTCACATTCTTCGGAGATTTGGTGGAGAGACTTCGTGCGGCAGGAGAGTCGTCAATGGAGATTAGTATCTGCTGCTGGCTGTCGGCTGACAACTGGATGCTTTGGGCTGTGTTGGATCCCAGTAATTCATCTTCAGAGGTATGTCACTGGTGCCAACAGAAAAAAATGACGACATTATACATGGATATCACTTGGAATTTAAGTTGGGGCGCTATTCCAAGTGTTTCAAGGTCACAGACACGCTCTGGGCAATGTAGCTTCAATGTCACTCTTTAGTCAACCTATGTTGCATTTGCTACATAATTCTTTCCAAACATATCCTGTTATTGCCTATCTGGAACATCGTCTTTGTAAACAAATTGACATGAAGTATACACCATCTACGGTACTCTTACATGGCGTTAAATGTGAGATATTCTCAAGTGCCCAATCAGTACTTCAAAGCAGAATGAACAGGCCTTTATTTTCGAAATTCTTAACCAGAATATAAATGGATTCACGTAGGTTTCCTTTGCGGAAATGCACCAGAATCTAGGTCAAATATAGTATCACAAAGTATGCAGTTACTCAAAGTGAAAGTTTTAATATGTGGTATATAAAGCTAAGCAGTTTTGGGGATTCCGGGTGACTTCAGTATAATTATATTTCATTTTTTGTCAGTTAGTTTATGATAAATCCATAAGAATTTAATTGCAATGTAGTTCGGTGATTCATTTCAAAATTCTGACTAGTTCACAATTTATTTTGATCTCTCTACATCAGTATAGATGTCCCAATGTTTGTAGGTTTTGAAAGTTATCTTAGTGAATAACAACAATGCCCACTCAAAACAACACGTAAAAAAGTCGAACAATACACGCACCATGGCGATGTTCACGGTCGTACGTCTATTTGTTGAAAGGCGCATAGTTATGAACTGGAAATTTGGTCATTTTGAAATTCTTGACATTCTTACGGGAATACAAGGAGTTTCTCGTAAATTTAGTTTACGGGAGTCATGGCTAGAATCAGATACCCGGATTCCCGTTAAAATTTAAGCCCTGATGATGCCAACTGTACTCGTACTTTGTCCTTAATCGAGTGTATTTTCCTTTTTCCGATCAGTGTTCCAACACAGAACAGAGGATACGACGGGTGTATATTAAGTACTGCTCTCCTTCTCCGGGCAAACCCTTTTATATTTCCAACACACCTATCACTACGTCAAAAAATAGAATTATTAAAACTCGAAAGGTGCAATGAGTTAGTCAAAAGTCACCACAACAGATAACACTTGCTATCCCCTGTCAGATAAAAAATAAACCCGCCTTTCACTGAACAGCGACTTTCACGTTTGGGGCGTGTATATTCCCGCATCCTTTTGCCGACGTCACGGGTGTCTGCTGACCAGGTTATTTCCCTTTGTTTGCACTAGTATCTGGTTAGTAACAACAGATTGTGCCCAGTTTTATACCTCAATCATGCTTTCACACCATATATCACTACAGAAAAACCAATGCATATAGAATACTAAATGTATATACCTTATAATGCACACAACTTCACATCCTCAGTAAGCCAATATCTCAAATATACCATGTAACCCAAAGTTTCTTTGATTTTTCTTCTAAGATCTCCTTTCTCTGTAATAATACATAATAACACAGGCGTAGACGTATCAGTCTGAGCTCGGTTGTTCAAAACTGGTTTACTTAATACCAGATTCAACTTTCACAAACTTCTTCAATTTGCTACTTGCCCTAAAAAAATGTGTACCATCATGTTAAACATTAACTAAAGCTGCTGCAATTACATTTTAACTTTAGGAAAGTGCACTGGCTGCTGAGTTTGGCTAAAGTTTCAGTATTGGCGTATACACTTTCGAACAACTGGGTCCTGGTTAGTAAGTCACGAACCCAATACGAGTTTCATAAGTTCTTTACTTGAGTTTGCTTATCAGTTCGGACTTTCTCCGTCGAAAGGCAAACTGGCTGTTCCTGAACTCAGAACTGGTCACCACTGACCAACGGTAGCCGTGATAGCGCAAATAGTTGTCCAGTTTAGACCGCAGGAGACGGAAGGAGTCCGGCGTGTAGTCGCAACCAGCCGGTTTCGTCACAGTGCTAAAGAAGCTGGCCAGATAGGTATCCAACTCAGCTGGTGGTAAAGTCTCCAATCTCCGAGTTTCCTTGTAATCCGAATGCTTCCTAAGCCAGTTTTCAAAAAGTCGGACAGTAGATAAGATGTTACTTATTGTGGACTTGGAGCGAGCCTTCGTCATTCCGGGCACGGCGAGCAGTTTAGACTCATCCGGCGAAGACTGTTCGAGACGTGACTTCACGTGACTCCTTGAGGGCATGAGTCCAAAAACACTGGTCGTCTCTGAGATCAAAGAGAAAAAAAAGCAAGACTGTTACACTGTTTGGTAATGCCGAGCAGGTTGAGGGTAAACGGGCCTTCGTGCATGATTCTGAAACGCATTCACGAAGTCAACTTTGAACAGTTTGAATGAACAGCAGCAAACGTATTTCTGTTGGAGATATTTTAGAAATTTTAAGGGGGCCTAAGTGGCTCAATTGGTTAGCGCACTAGCGCAGAGTAATGACCCAGGAGCCTGTCACCAATGCGGTGGCTAGAAGTTCAAGTCCAGCTCACGCAGGCTTCCTGTCCGGCTGTACGTGGGAAGGTCTTCCAGCAACCTGCGAATGGTCGTGGGTTTCGTCTCACCATCCTGCTGGCCGCCGTCGTATAAGTGAAATATTCTTGAGTAAGGCGCAAAACACTTACCAAATAAATAAACGAATTTTAGATAATTCTGAATGAAAAAGATCTGTGCCCTGTGGCCTTGATTTGAGTCATGACGAATTCGCTAAGAACTCCCCCCCCCCCCCCCCCCACTATTAACCACGGCAATTCGTCAATGTTGATTTTCTTAGTAAAAACATTCAGAATTTTTTAACCATAACTTTTCAAGAAAAAATCACCCAAAAACATTTCTAACACTACGCGAAGAATTTCTGATACACTTCGTACTTTTACCACAGATAAATATAACAAAGGTAATTTTCAAGAATTTTAATACTTAGTACTAACTCTCCGTAAATCTACTGTTTGTTTTATTAGTGGAAGGGGTTACATATGTATTTTGAAAGTAACACAGCTGAACACTGTCTTAACCACACTGGGAGTGTTGGCTACGTCCACAATAAGATCGCTTCGAGAAGAAATTAAGTACTGTTACACCATCAAAACATCAACCTCTTCATGATCAACGAATGGTATACGAATGTCGGACAAGGCTTAGATTTATCCATAAAGAGTGAAAAAAAAAAAAAAAACCTGAACACCGACGTGCGCATGCAAGTAGCAAAAGATGAAATCAAAATATAAGGCTTCGCAATACCAGTATTAATAAAATAAACGTCTTTAACAAATACATTTTCAAACTAAATGATAGATATTCAAGAATGTACTGGCTACCACGCTCCATAAACACACGCAAGATACATATCAAATGCAGTGATAGCAAAATATGAGGTGAAGTAAGGCAATTAATTACATTCATGAGGTATATGTTGAAACAATTATTTTGAAGACAACTGAACATTTATGGAAATAAAGCTATTACCGCAGTCATATTCTACACGCTTCCTGAGGTATATATACAGACGCATGTATAGTAACATAATAAGAAGAGATTAACCCAGAAATCTAGAGAATGGAGACAATTTCTTGTGTTGACTTGCCAAAAAAAGGCGTCAAGAATAGGATGCCATGCATGAATGTTTGCAGCGAATAAGATATATATTACAGCAAGTCCATCGAACAAATCAAAGTATAGTTCTCAAATAAGTATAGAGATTAGTTCAGCTCTAGATAAATGAGACAACTTCTGGTGTCGATTTGCCCAAAAAAGGCATCACAAATGGGATGCCATTCATAAATGTTTGCAGAGAATGAGATATATATCATGGCATACCCGTCTGAATTACGTTTGAGTCAGTTTCACCTATAATCTATCTATACAGAAGAAAACAGCGTTTAAGTTCCCTTCTTGACAGCCTCTCCGAAGCTTGAGGAATAAATGATAAACATAATTATCGTCTATTAATATTATGGTCCCAATTATACTTTTGTCAAAAATAAATCAATGTACTTCTCATCTTTGCTTCAAACATAACCTCCACAACTTTTTGCCGTTTTCCACAGTAGATTAGATCATCAAAGAATTTTACGCCATGTCTACGTTTATAGATGAACACAAGCAAACTACGCCTTGATTGCATTATTTCGCTCGTGCAAAAAGGGTTTTGGGCTTCACGATAAGCCAGGACCTTAACCACAGCCATTAGAAATTCAGTTCAAATGTGCTGTTTCCATTTTGAATATTTTCCAACTCAGCTTTTCGTTTTTCAGATGGGACAGCTATTTCCTAGATCGTAGCCTGGTGTTAATTCGCATAAATTTTGTCCCATATCGCCTACTTAATATTAGGCGTTTTCAGTCGAAGCTAGAATTTTCAGGCGTGTCCTTCAGTTGTGCCATTCTGTCTTTGAACGCCTTCTGACTTGCTCTGAACTTGGTGGTGTTAAGGATTGAAATTGGATAGCTCTTTTCCTTTAAATAACGCGCCAATCGAGATCGCATGGACAGCAGGGACGACGGTGTGCATAGGTTACTGGTGTTCCTGAATACGATGAAATAGTTCGCCAGGTGCCCGTCCAATTCCTCAGGAGGGATTTCAAAGATCTGCCTGTTGTCCTGTGCATTCTGCGTCCAAAACCAACGCTCGAAACATCCCACGGCTGACACCACGGATCGCATGCTCGCCACGGGCATGGTCCCCCGTAGGTTCTCCATACGTTTCCGGGCGTTTGGCAAGTCCAGTTCCTTCGGATAATGTTCGTCTCCTCCGAAAGTTCCGAAACCACTCATCCCTGACCGTCTAAATGTAGGATCGCTCTCTGCATGGCAAACAAAAGCAATTATACAATAAGTACCTCGGTGCCCTTGATGCATTCATTTTAGCGCCTGGAACAATACAAGCTGAGACAAAGCAAAAGTAAACCTTCAGTGATCTAATGAATAGTGCGATAGGCAGACAGAAAGCCGTTCACTAAGACTCTATGCGATACACGAAGATATTTTAAGTTCCAACAGTTGTAACCTACAATCAGAAATTACAATCGGGTCGGCCCAGTTGTAAAATATTTACAATCGCCCCAAAATTAACTTTACAAATACTTGGAATGGGTATACTGCTAGTTAATACTACTTTTACAATTATACTCAATTGCTGTAGCTACAATCTCTATGTGCAAGCCCGCCATGAAATTAACAGAGTTGGCATGTGCCGAAGGTTATGTAGATATTTCAATGGGTGTCACGAGTGTTAACGTAAGAGAGCTCTGACCTGGTGCAAGAAAATCTGTTTGGGTTGAAGGGTTAGGTTTAGATATCAACGTTCAGCCCATTGGCCTCCGGTACAGCATGCTTTAAAGGTTGATGAGCAATGCTGGGAGATGTTGAGATGCTTTGAAATGTGACCAGCACACAACACACTCCTTAGTCATCCGCTTGACCTGTAATCCCCTTATTTACTGAAAATGAAAACCTTAACGCTTCTTTCTTGCTGTAAAAATGTAATATCCTTTGATTTATTATGACTAATACAAACGATTAAAAAACAGTGTTCAAAAGTACCAGAAATATTTGAGAAAGACAGAACTAAAGGCCAGTATGCAAAATACAACGATAAATGATAAAGATATCAGAAGTACTGGAGTAGAATGTTATTGTTAACCTCAAGATCACCACCCAGAAGATCATTATCCTGCAGATCACCACCAAAAAGATCACCACCAAAAAGATCACAATCCAGAAGATCAATACCTATTCACCAAGTGTGACATTCAGAACACCGTCGCCGTCAGGCCATATATAAACTCAAATGCACAATGCAAACTTAAGATAAAAAAAAAAGATTATTTTCGCAGCTGCGTAGATTTGCAACATGTAAGAGGCAAAATGAGAAGATTCAATGTAAACCATTTGACAAACACGTATCATTAGCAAGAAAGAGCATCACACTATCCAGCGGCTTATTTAGTAAGGCGAACTAACAAGGGGTAATCTTGAGCAATGTGTTTGGAATATAACATAAACTTATTAGCTTGGTACATCAGGAGCCTAAACGGCTACATAGGACTCGTCAGCAATCATGATATGTACTTCGGATATCACCAATTATGATAACACCAACCAACATCTCAACAGATAGTCTCTTGAGATTTTTTTTGGACACGTGCATGACGTCCTCGCCACAAGAACGGAGATTATCCAAGACATTGTCGATTATCAGCGTAACAAAATGTTTAAACAACTAACACCATATATCTGGGGAGGAAAAAAAGGCTTGGAATTTAGTGTATCCTGTTTAGTAAATACCCTGTTCCTCTCTTGGCTCCATACAACATTACTACGTGTACCGTATTACACATATACAGTCATGGAAAAAATTATTAGACCACCCTTGCTTTCTCCCATTTCTTGTTCATTTTAAAACCTTGCACAACTGAAGGAACATTTGTTTGGGCAAAGAAAGTGATGAAAACAGAAATAGTTCGTAAGGGTTTTATTTAAGAGGTGATATCTATCAGTTCTCTATGACTTTCTTGACAATGACCAAAATCACTTAAGTTCATACATCTGTAGATGTAGCAACTGTATTCTCAAAAACATTTTGGCATTTCATTTTTTCTCCTGTCTCCTAGTCACGTAGTCACATGACTCTCAGTCTCACACGGGAGTTAGTACTTGATTGCATGCCCATTGTTTCTGATGACTGCAGCCATGCACCTTGGCATGCTCTCCACCAGTTTGTTACATTGCCCTGCGGTCACAGCAGCCCATTCCTGTTGCAAAAATTCGAACAAATTTGCTTTGTTTTTGGGCTAGTGGTTCTCCATTTTGAATTTGATAATATTCCACAGGTTTTCAATTGGATTCAGATCAGGTGACTGAGCAGGCCAATTCATGGTTCGAATGTTCCGGTTCTCTATCCAGGTTTTAACTGACCTTGCCGTGTGGCAAGGGGCATTGTCTTGTTGGAAAATCCAGTCATTCGACCCAGGAAAGAGTTTAGCAGCTGATGGAAGAAGACTGTTTTCAAGAGTAGCTCTGTATGTGACTTGGTTCATTCTCCCTTCACACAACTGCATCTGTCCTGTTCCACCCATACTGAAACAACCCCAGATCATCACTGATCCACCCCCATGCTTTACAGTAGGAGCAAGGCAGTCTGGTTTGTAGGCTTCCCCAGGCTTCCTCCTAACCAGTAAGTTGGCTGGAGTAGGCATCAACTCAAAATTGGATTCATCACTGAAGAGAACTTTAGCCCAATCATCAACAGTCCAACTCTTGTGATCCCTCGCAAAACGCAAGCGGGCCTTCCGCTGCCTCTCGTTGATGAAGGGCTTCTTCCGTGCCCTGTGCGACTTTAGACCAGCTTCAAGAAGTCGGTTTCGAACTGTTCTTGCTGAACAAGTCAGATTTGTTGACAATGCCCACTCATTTCTAAGGTCTCTGGAGGTCTGACGACAATTCTTGATACAGGACCGGATGAGTGCTCGGTCATCTCGTGGGGTAGAAAGACGTTTCCTGGCTCGACCAGCTAGCAGTTTTGTAGTACCATGTTCGGCTTTCTTTTTCTTGCTGTAATGAACTGCTGTCTTAGAGATCTTCAGTTTTTTGGCCACTTGTCGCTCGCTCAATCCAGTATCCAGCTGTGCCAAGATGGCTGCCTTTCTGGTTCCACATAATTCTTTCGTTTTAGGCATTATGAGAGCTGACAACTACCGAGTTGTGCTGCGTCTTAATATATAAACAAGAGACCCCTATTTATGTAAGCCTACATGTAAACAGGAAACCACTCTTTATGTAAGTCTGCATGTAAATGGAAAGCATGAAATTGCTTCGCATACACCCTAGGAATACAACTGAACTTAAAGCATATCAAATACGACAAAGTATTATGGAATCAGCTGGATTTTTGTCGTATTCATTGTAATCTTCGGTTAATACACCTTTAGGGTTGCCAGGCATTAAAATGAACAAGAAACCAAAGAAAATATGAGTGGTCTAATAATTTTTTCCGTGACTGTATATATATTTTTTCTGAAATTCTACTATCCAACTTTTATCACCATACCACATCAGTGGGAAAGCAGTCCCTGTAGATCAAGGGATAAGGTGCGTGAAATAAGGTTTCTTCTATAACAATAGGCATACTGAACTCAGCTGGTTACTGCTGACGCAGAGCTAGGTTGCCGTCACCGCATTTGACAGACTGTCCTTCCGCAGTCTGTAGGCAATTTGGCTTCGCAGGAAAACTGGACATTTAACGATGGAGTAAGGATAGCTGTAGTCCCGGAGAAACGATTCCAGATTTGACCTCAGAAGACGAAACGATTCCACGTTGTAATCCTCTCCCGAAGGTTTCGTCACGGTTTCAAAAAAGTCCACCAGATACCCATCCAGCTGCTCCGGCGGTATTGCCTCCACGTTTCTCTGGTCCTTGTGGGCACTGGTGTATCCCAGCCAACGTTCAAACGTCCCCACAGCCGCGGCTATGTTCCTCACTGTAGACTTGGCTTTCATGTGAATGTTCACGACGCGATCCTTTCGAAACCGATAGGGAAGGTATCTGTGCGCTGAAATGCGCTGAGTGGTGTTGCTCAACGGGTCTTGTGGAATTTGACTGGCCATTCCGTAGTCTATCTCAGCTGCAATTCCTCCAACTGGGAATTAGAAAAACAATTCCGACAGTTTAGAATCCGCTTGAACTTTTTCTACGTGGAACTCAATATATAAATAGACAAATAAACGAACAGACTACATGAAAACTGTGTTATGTATGAAATGTATTTAGAATTAAAGAACCACATTGTTATCGAACAGAAATAATACTCAATGGGAGGATTTGCTTTTTTATATGGCTTACACATAAAATACACCAAACTGTCTGAACAGAAAGGTTAGTGTTGCAACAGGGAGACATGTATGTACCAAGCAACACTAATTCCAGTCAAAATGATGAAATGTTAATAGTTAGCCTTGGTTTCCCCCGACCATACTGCTGGGATATGAAGACAAAAGAATAGACGGGTAAACTACATTCAAATACAGTGTAGACCAAATGTTGATTATCACAAAAACTGGGGATCGATTCTAAAACTTAATCACACTAACAAATAAACTCCACCATATTATATTATACCAAAAACATCCACCTAAATCTCAACTCAAGCAATATACAAGAATGACTGATATACGTGAAAGCTTTTCTAGAACTCGTATCTCCACTATTTTCTCTCACTAAATCGGATAGCCTACGTCAAACGTCCAGTGCACCCACTCTCATGACGTTATACAATGGGGTCAACTTGCGGGAAGCGTGTCAAAGAATCAAAATGCAATATTACTGACTTGTTAAATATTTGTTTACAGCGTTACACGGTAAGACCGCTAAACAAGAAAAGTAACACAAACCAACCTAGCTTATGGGTAAAATGCTCTCAACGGCCACGGTATAATCTTTAATTTTCACTATAACAGTGATGAAAAAGCTCGAAACCAAGAGAGCACTCCCTTGAAAGTGTTATTATGTACAACTTGGCATTGGCTTAGACGTGTAGCAAGAATTGACATGGCCCCAATAACCTCATAAGACATCCGACAAACTTATTTCCCCTTATCAAAGCATAACATTAAACAACTTTCCGTTTCCAATCAGCCTGCGAAGTTTAGCCGATGAAAATGCGTTTTGATAGTTAACTCTGTCGAGATTTGTGCAGACAGGAATAATTTTTTCACACAGTTCATGAAGACGCACTCAGATATTTATCACAAGGTCATCAGATTAAAAATACTTTTTCTCATCAACCCGGAAGGGCAAAGCTCTGTTCGGAATGGACCAGTTTAATCGCAATGGGGCTATCTAGTGTCTTGGTTCAGTTCTGTTCGATTCGGCCTTCTACGCTGGATGTAGATTCAGCTTTTAACTTGCGCTTCCGTTCATCGAATGCCAGTTTGCTCAGCGGGAAGAGGTTAGATGTGACAATCCTCCACGGGTAGTTCTGTGACTGCAAGTAGTTGTCCAGATTCGGCCGAAGAAGGCGAAACGAATCGAAGGTGTAATTCCCTCCGCGCGGTTTTTGGACCATCTCAAAGTACTCCGCCAGGAATGTGTCCAATTCCGCCGGAGGCAGGCTCTCTATCAGCCTCCGGTCACTAGGATAGCGCTCAAAGAACCATCGATGGAAGCTAGAAGCTACTGCACGGGCGTGGGACACGCACGACCGCGTTTTCCCCGTAAATCCAACCCGTCTGCCGGCGTTTGTCATCGCTACCGCGTGCCCAAACTGGGTCGTTGTTCCCGTACTCTGTGAAAGAAGTTCTCTGTTCATCCAGGGTCCCTGAGTGTCCAATGATGGCAATGATAACCCTCCAACCGCTGGGAAAAGATGAAAGAAAAACGAACAGATCTGTAACTGTGTAATTTACTACCAGTTCTGCCTAGAAAAGAGATAGGACACTGAGGAAATTCTAACCGATTATTACACTAACTGGCTTTTTAGTCTTTCCTCGGATTTGAGCTACCTTTCTGGTTTAACAGACTTGAAATCGGACATATTTGAACTACCCGTCCCTGACAAATAAAGTTGTATTCTTCGTCTCGTTTCCAGGCGACTGGTGTTAACATGTAGACCGGAAAGTAAGTCCGAAATATGTGGTGCTTGGAAAAATAACGAGGGGTCACAGAACTACTGATAACTGTCCGAAAATTAGAAGAATTAAGGTAGCTTTTGCTCTAGTTCATAAGATAACCGTGAGGCATCATTCACAAATTTAAAATACTGTACTCTACTCGGAAACAGTAGCAGTGGATAACCAATGCAATAGCTATCAGTATATTAACAATATATAACGTTGAAGAAATACACATATAACGTAACCATGGCTATAATTCTCTAAAAGTTTAAAAAGGTAATCAGAAAGTAACCTTTCCACTGCAGCAATGCTAAATTTATCAATGTAATATAACAAAAAAACATACAGCAACGAGGGTCAAAAAAGAGCAGCGATGACAGTGTGATGGTCTTCTGAATTTATCTCACTTTTAATCTAAGTGTTTACGTAAATGCTTAAATAGTAGCTAGGCAGAAAGTTATGTCCAACAAGTATTTTGGCTCTTGCAACGTTCATCATACTTATTTATATATGTGATGAATGTTTAACTTGGAACAAGGATTTTTCACCTTTATAATATGAGAATGATCAATTTGAAATGTGCATTGAAGCACAAGCCTCTTTAACGACAATAGTGACAGTAAAAGACGCACTAAGACGATACCAATTTTCGAAAAAATGCTCTTAATGTTACCACTTGGCATGTAGTAACGGCATGCCCATGCCAAGAGACTCACATAAATTAATCTGACCAATAGCGTACAGCCTAATATTAGCGTGCCACACATACCGACAAGCATAATCTGAAGTACTCAATAGCGTACAACTCAAAATTATAATCATGTAAGTATATAAGATTTTATTCCGATCAGTCGTGTGAATGTTTAAGCTCTAAAGCAATGTTAGAAGTGCTTTTCTACTTCATTTCCTCAGCAGAATAGAAAGAACACTAATACAGGGCTACTTAACATGGCAGAAAAAACCGTCCCGGATAGCACAGTTGGTAGAGCGTCCGCTTCGGGACCGGTAGATCCAAGATCAATCGAGTCACACCAAATACTTTAAAAGAGGAAGTTGTAACTTCTTCGCTTGACGTTCAGCATGAAGGGGATAGTGCAACGACTGGTTGACCCGTATCGGGCCGGGCCGGGCGGTTTACTTGCCTTCGGTAAGTCAATTTTTCAGTCATATGACGACCAGAGCTGGATTCAAGCCTGAGGACGAAATGGCAGGAAGCCAATAAGCGGCTGTGCAAATCGGTCAGTCAGTTTCCCAAGAACTGATGGGTGACAAACTATAACTGCTAAATGAAATCAAAACGTGGGAGACATGAAGTTAGAAGTAGCTCACAGTGAACGTTCGACAATGCAAATGAAATACTGGACTCCCTTTCTGTCTTTTATTTTCATATTAATCTTAGAACTATTAATATCAGAGACTAACAATGTACGTGAACGAGAATTAACACATGAACAGAAACCTTAATTCACAGCTGATGCGTTCTATGAACGAATAGCGTGATTTAGGGATTAATGTGAACAATTTGCACAGTAATCGGTCATGTGTAGTATAGTTACTCCTTGACCACTCATAAAATGAAATGGAACTTATTTTGTCAAATTTGTCATGATCATCATCATTAATAAGCCATCTCCGTAATATTCTTCACGGCAGAAATGAAATAAAATGCAAGGTTATCAAAGAGTACATGAAAGCAAAACATTTACACCAAGTACTTTTTGAGATACCATCCATGGCATCTGCCTTAGCATCAAACACCGCAGGTAAGGGACTGAACACCGGTCGATAGGTTTACATGTACACCGGTACGCAAAACTTGTGCTCAGTACATCAATACAGAAGTGTAGAATATATGTTAGCGAATAAGTCCATAATTAAGTAATTTAAGGTCACAAGTAGGATTTATTTATTTGATTGGTGTTTTACGCCGTACTATTTTATTTATACGACAGCGGCCAGCATTATGGTGGGAGGGTGAAACCCACGACCAACTGCAGGTTTAAATAGTATTGACGCACGATATCAACACTGGAACATCCCACTCGTGGCATTTTGCTTTTCATTTAAAAAGAGCAGAGAATTACCACCCTTAACATTTCAAAATACCTAAGACACTAAAGTCTTCAACGATGGAATACCCCTCTTTGTGCATTTGCAAGATTTGACAGTATAGTCAAAATTCCCTGCAATATGCTACTGGATGCCGACGGAGCAGATATGATAAGCTTCAGCTGCACTCCACAACCCAACACAAGGTGTATCGATGGGCTACGTTTACTGTGCGTCTCATTCATAGCCATCATTATATCATCCCTGACAAGCAACACGTGGACAAATGAATTAAGAAACCTGCGCATCCGTAGTTACTACTCACAAATTGCTCTAGTGATTGCGTTTTGGTTTAGGATCAAAATTTTTCTTCTCTGCATAATCGTGGAGAGTAAAGATTTATGAAATGAACCCATCAACTTTGTAAAAGTCTCAGACTAGGTCGGCTGAGGGCAATGTAACACACGGAATGGGCTGAACACCGCCTGTGTATTAGACGTGATCGCTCCTGTATAAAAGGTCCATACCAATATACAAATATAACCAGACAAAGCGGATAGGTCATTCATATGGAGTGACACTAAAGTCACCATAGTAACCAAAATAACACAAACTTAAACAAGTTTCTCACTTTCAAATGATGCATTAGGAGCTAATTCTGGAGTTCCTCTGAAATGCAAATAAACAGAAGCACTGGAAAGCCAAGTAACCCGAAAGGCGCTATGTCTGTCATTCTCCTGGATACGTGAATTTTCAGAAACTAGATCGGGGGCTCCCATGGCAACAGACCGTCGGCAAACTGACCAATCAAGTCGACTTTACAGACGCACTAGACGTATTCCATGGCACATTGCTGAGTGTGGGGATAGCAAGCTCACTCTTACTGACACTAAAGCCAATTCCAGAATATTCCCTCTCGGCTTCCTTCTACGAAACACTTGAAAATCAGACCTGCAACTGATTATGATGACATCGTCCAACACATTATGATGACATCGTCCAACTTATTATCACGACATCCTCCAACTCGTTATGATGTCCTTTAACTCATTATGATGACATCCTCTAACTTATTATTACGACATTCTGCAACTCATTATGATGACGTCCTTTAACTCATTATGATGACATTCTCCAACTTATTATTACGACATCCTCCATGGGTGTAACTTTCGATGAAAGCTAAGTTATGAGGCCAAATCTAACGAGATATATTTCACGCCCATAATGCGAAATATTGGAAATAATGGATGTACCTGTACCTCGAGAATAGTTAACTTCACAAGGATAATGCTGCGCAATAACCACATTGCAATATTACGACGTATGTGCCGAGCTGATTAACTGAGAGAGCTTCCGTTTAAAGGCTATTTGGCTATTGAGGAAGCGTTGTGACTTCATGATGGAGTAGGCGTAGCCCCTTGCCTGCAAATACAGGTCGAGTCTAGAGTGCAGAAGGCGAAAAGTTGAAAAGCTGTACTCTTCTCCGGAAGGCTTCGTCGCCGCGTTGAAATAGCCGGTTAAGTAGGTGTCGAGTTCCTCAGGCGGAATATGTTCCATCATCCTCTGCTCTTCACTGTGTTCAACGGCCAGCCACTTTTCGAATGTCGTCACGGCAGAGACGGTCAGCGAGATAGTAGCTTTGGTTTTGTCCTTAAAATACGGACTTAAAGACAGAAGTCTGCGCCTCTCTTTCCCGAAGTAGTCGGACTTGGTTGGTAATAGACCCTTGGCTCCTGTATTACCCAGCACAGTCTCCGCCCTCGTGAGATCCCTGGGCACGCTGCTGTACTGCGTACGGGTTTCCAACACTGGGAAGAAAGAAAAAAATCCAAAGTCCTCCTTAAGGAAGTTGGGAAAACATTGCCAAATGTGGGTAAACGATAGCGAATATTTGCATTGGTGGCATCGGTTTTGTAGACAACAAAACACCAATATAACCTAAAAATCGTTCAACTACTAACTATTATTTTTTCTCCAAAATTCTGTTTAATTACATGCAGATCCTTTTCTACCTATCGACGAAACTATAAAATAGAATAAAATGCTTAGTTCATAGAGTGGTTCGTAAGAACTCCGGGGAATCAGATTAAACGAATTACCAATTTCATCAAAAAGTGATCGTTCAATATACACTCGCTGTCGCATATAATGAAAGCCGCAGATGTCATTAGCAAACGCGGGGTAATCTAAAAACAACCTTATAATGTGGCTGTACCATGCACCGTAAGGCCATGTACCACCTTACACAGCCCGGTTGCCAGCCTTAAGTTTATGACAGTGTACAGAAAGATCCTACAGGGAATAACTATGCGATAGGTTGCAATACACTATGTAAAAGTAATTTTGGGTCCCCTCGCTATGCGTGGTAGTACGTGATTTTGTTATCATAGCTAGTACAGTATTGTGGGCTTATTTACCAAAAGTATACAGTTGTAAAACAGGTAGCTGCTGTGTAACACCAGAACGTCTGAAATTTTGGTGCCACAGAATACTAATTTAGGGTTACATTTCACACCTCCCTAAAGTCAGATCATGTAGCCTCTCCTTGTCTAGCCGAGAACTAGATCTACCATTGCTGATTCAATCAAATTCTTGCTTAACTGTATTTTGGGGCTCTTCCTAATCACTGTGTGTTGAAACGACCATTTTGATTGGTACTGAGATTTGAGAGTTTGTAATAAGCCACAGTGCCATGCCGGGGGCGACTGGCATTAGTGAGATAGGCTATATTTACCGCGCTCTGAATTATTTCCACTTTTATGCTAGCGAAACGCTTTATATATACATTCTGGTATGCACTACTTGTTAAAATTACGCATCTGTACTTGACACTTTCCACAGATATACATGTCAAAAGACATATCTACACGTAAATTAACCGATGACAACTCAAACCTGCCTGTCACCAATTTAACTAGTAGCCTTAAACATAAATGTGCTCAATCTCACCACCAGTGACTTCAAATTAAAAGGGCACTTTTAATGGTCCTACTGACCATAAATCTGCTGGAATTAACTGTCACCCACAACGCACATAGTACGACAATGCACTACTAAAGAATGCTGTTTCACATAAAATTTTATTATCTCCATCATTTAAATGCACAATACTAAATGTATTTTTAAATATTACAAACAAGTACCGAGGCCAAATGCAATGCTTTAGTAATTCTATTTTCACGTATTCAGCGTGCGTGGACACACATATACTGATTGCCAAGAGTAAAGTCCTTGAATACTTTTTGTGTGACACATCCATGAAACAATAGTAAACAAGGCAAGGTAAGTACCAAAAAAACACGTATATTATGTATACAATATAAAATTATGACCTTATTTCATACTTAACTATTTAAACGATGTTTCCAATGCAAAGTCAAATACTTTGGAAATGCTTTGCGCAATTAGTAGCATCACCTAGCTGGAAGACACAGCAGTAGCATAAAAATCCACTAAGTTTTAGATTTGAATTAAAGATGAAATGTCTTACTGTTTGAGAACAGACAAGTCTTTATAAGCAGACAGAAGTAAACGTTTCCGTAGCTTCACAAAATCTTGCGCACAGTAATTACATGCATGTTTCACAACAGGACTACGTTTAGCATGAAGGAGATAGTGCAACGACTGGTTTACCCGTATCAGCATAATGGCTCGGGCGGGTCTGCTTACTTGCCTTCGGTAAGGCGTCTCAGTGAAGCAGCACTAGATAAAAGAGCGGTGGAAATCCGTCCTGCAACAAGGAGGCACATTACATGTACTCTAAGGATTCCTTCGTCGTCAAATGACTGAAAATTGTTAAGCACGATATTAAACGCCAAGCATCCACTTACTCACTCACTCACTCACAACAAGACGAGCTGTTAACATGTGTCTAGTAAAAAAGAACATATAACTCTTCTCTACTCGTGAGTGGTAAAGAGCTTTAAAAATTGTGTGCGTAAAGCATATTAAAATTATTTCTACAAAGTAAAAAAAAGAAATCATAAAAGGCGTAAGTTGAATACATGAGAGCGCACTGTGAAGATCCAATATCATGAAAATCTTCAGTACAGAGGTGTAAATTAAAACAAAGGAGCAGCTAAGCTATAGTATGAGAAGCATCAATGATTGGGCAAAAGGTTCTTAAGGGGTAAAACAATCAAATAAGTACGGGCCACATGAAGCAGTCAATGCTGAATTTAAAGATATACGTTTTGAATTTATAGGACTTTCTTTCACCAAGAAAAGCGCTGGTAAATGTTGTACGGTGGGTTTTAAGCCGGGGATACACTAGATGATTTCTTTCGCTCGTAGAGACGCATTTTGTGAATTTCCAAAAAACAAAAATTCGCCTAGCGTGTCCCCACAGGTGACGGCGTATTCCGTAGACGGTCTTGTCCGTCCCGAGATCCGCTGGTATCAAACATGTCATGTACTAGCAAAGAAATTCACCATCGATTTCACTCTGTCCGCATAGTGTGTCCTCTCCAGCGAATTTCGGCGATCGAGAAGTTCGCGCTGATGTGCGCAGAATTGTGTTGAACTTTTATATTTTGTTTGTGTCACATGGTTTACTAGATCACATAACATAATCTACTGAGCACGATCAATGGAAAAATCCGCCTAGTGTGTCTGCAACCATCCTGCTAATATCGTCGGTGTGTTTCGTTGGCGATTAACTTCGTCCTTACAAGTGAAAAAATCCGCCTTGTGTGCCCTCGGCTTTAAGGGTTATTTTTTTTTTGGTATAAAAAGGTAAACGCATTTTTTCTTCACCCACACTGTAGTTGCGTGAATTTTGTTCATGTGGTGTGATACTTGACCTAAACAGCTAATTTCACATAATACGGATTTTGCGGTAAATCATGATATAATAAAAGACGCTTGTGCCCCCAGCCCCCACCCTCTCCATGATCAATAACAAGAACATCTCAGAGTAGAAAAGCCACAACAACGACGTCCTTCCACACAGCTGCTGGTCGCAGCAAAAAACTATTATAGCAAATATGGCCAGTAGGAACACCTCAGAATCTGTACATTTCACTGAACCTTTCTGGAAAAAAAGCCTTCTCGGTAAGAAAAACTTTCCTGGTAAAAGAAAAACTTCATCGGTAAAAAGAAATTATTGGTAAAAAAAAAGTGCAATGTCAGTAAGCATTTGTAGGCCTACTTAAAGAGTTTTCAATGGTCGTTCTGAAGATATGAAATTCTTTTTTTTTCCCCTCCTGATTTAAGTTTGAAACCGCACAGCAAGTTGCTTGAAAGCGAACGATATTCGTTTACACACCATTCTGGTTCTAACCAACGCTTTTTATTTGGTAGCTCGTTAAAAAAGAAAAAAAAGATTCATTTTCTCCATAAAGCTGAATATAAGTGCCATTAACAATCATTTTTTTCGAGAACATCAACTGGCTTCGCTAATGTTATGAATGGACGATAGTCAGCTTTTATGAGCTGTGTTCCTTTTCACAGTTTTTAATTAACAGAAAGATAATGATGTAAAAATCCATATTTTTACCATGGACCTACAGATGTAATTCACAAAATTAAACAAGAAGACCACATCTTTTTTCTCAGTAGGTAAGGGAGGTAATCCAGTGAAGGCTATATTTCACGCAATTTGGGATTCAACCATTATTTCCAACATAAATCGGCATTTCCCACGTCACGCACATGACCAACATAATAGAGGCAAAGCATCACACAAATACATCCTGCATTTTACAGAACAATACTACATTCCACAATTGTCCATTTGTCACAGTATAGCACAGTTGGTAGAGCGTCCGCTTCTGGACCGGTAGATCCAGGATCAATCCTTGATCAAGTCACACCTAAGACTTTAAAAGAGGAAGTTGTAACTTCCTCGCTTGGCGTTCAGCATGAAGGGGATAGTGCAACGACTGGTTGACCCGTATCAGTATAATGGCTCGGGCGGGGCGGCTTACTTGCCTTCGGTAAGTCGTCTCAGTGAAGCAGCACTAAATAAAAGAGCGGTGGAAATCCGTCCTGCAACAAGGAGGCACATTATACGTACATGCACTCTAATGATTCCTTCGTCGTCATATGACTGAAAAATTGTTGAGTACGACGTTAAACCCCAAGCACTCACTCACTCACTCCATTTGTCAAATCTTAAAGGAAGGAGTTGTGACACCAGTCTGGAGTTTAGTAATGCGTTCTTGGAATGCGGTATGGCTTTTAGAGAACACGAGTCCATTCATCAGAGAGTGCGGATAGTCCTGTAACTTCAAGTAATGGTCCAGCTTTGATCGGACTTGACGGAACGAATCCACAGTGTAGTTCCCCCCGGAGACCTTTCTAACCTCTCGAAAATATTCTTCCAAATAGACGTCGAGTTCCTGGGCCGGGATCTCCTCGATTTTGCGGTGGTCCTTGTACTTAGACTTCGCCAGCCATCGCTCGAAGGCGGACACAGCGCCAACGATGTACTTGCAGGTGGATTCCGCGGTGCTGTGCTTCCTCATATTTTTCATCAGCTCTTCCTTCCTCTTTTTCTCGGCGATCGACATTGACACGATCTGTGACTGAGTCTGCATGAAGCTATCCGAGTCGATGTGCCGAGTAGAACCGACTTGCAAGACGCACTTGGCCAATTCGTCATCGCTGATCGGGTCCACTGCAACATCAAAGACAAGCCAGAGTCACTCATTATAGACCTTTCCGACCTGTGAATCAGAACACCTACTGGACCAACAAAAAACGATAGTGTTCATAATAGACTTTTCCGACCTGTGAATCAAAACACCTATTGGACCAATGAAAACGATAGTGTTCATAATAGGCCTTTCAAACCTATTATTCAAAACTATTGGACCAATAAAAACGATAGTGTTCATAGTAGGCCTCTCAAGCCTATGAATCAAAACACATCCTGGACTAATAAAAACGACACTGTTTATTGTAGGCCTTTCCAACCTATGAATCAAAACACCTAATGACAAGAAAAATACGGTGTATATAATAGACATTTCCGACGGGTGAATTAAAAAACCCTATTGGACCAATACCGGATGCGACAACCGAGCATGTCTCCCGGATTCATGCCTACAAGTGTCTATTCACTTGCTCTTTAACGCCATAATTTTTTTCGTAGAATGATGGTGGTAAATTTGAAGACAAAATGTCATGTGTAAACCAACGATTTTTGGCAAGTTTTCGAGCATTCATTATTTGTTAGGTTTGAAGGTTTTATCGCATTACTAACAGGCGAGTCACATGTCTACACTGGAGAAGACTCCCAAGGCACTCCACAATCACATTCGTCACAACTAAATGTATAAAATGGAAAAACGGACTACCAACAAAGGGACTGCACTCTGCTAGGCACTACAATGAAGTAATGGACATCTATGTATTTTTGTCCTGATTGACAACGGTTAAGCATCGCTTAACATTAATAATATGTCCAGGTCTGGATCACAAACAAAACGTAATGGATTGATGCTTGATCCAACTAAGGACAAATCGAGTACAAAACTTAATACAAATATGTGCATAACTTTTTTCGTTAAAGCTGCTCGAAAAGAAAATTATAAAGAGACACGCACACACACACAAAAAGACATATCCTGCTTGTCCGAGGTAAATACATGTACCACAATAAGAAATCTAATCCGGCAAGGCGGATACAACGGAAATAATAGCCCGCGGCTTCTTAGACAAATATCCCACTGTCTCTGACGACGCCGAGAACCAGATTACAACGCTTTGGCATTAGTCTCCACCAAGCCTCCACCCATAACTGTGTAAAATACACACGCGTACAGTGTGAATCTAAGCGTCAAGTCGGACATTCGCATGTTCCCCTCCAAAATGTCTGGCGACAACACTGCTATCCTCCTATCAGGCTGATGCTTGGGGATTCCATGTACATCAACGAAGCCAGTCTTTTGTGGGAGATTTAGGTGATTCGGTTTCCGGTACTAAGGGTATGCAAAAACAAATCCGATACGTTGAGAAGGTACAGAATACACCTGATGGCGTCTTTTATTCATGTTTTAAATCTGGATTTTAATCTCTAGTACCTCCAACACACAGTGAGGAAATCTGTCCTAAAACGGATCTGAAATATATTATCCGATAACATGACTAGGAAATGACCGTCAAGTATAGGCGCCAGAATTCATTCTGCAAAACGGACAAATTCCACGTATGTACATATTTCTGGATTTTCATCGTAATTCCATGTATGGAATCAACGAAATACATTTTTAGTAAACTTGAAAGATTTAACAAAAATGGATTACACGTAAACCATGTCCATTATAGTCATGCAATAGCTTATAGTCAGGTAACTGCATATGTAATTCATTAATGATGATAATTACAGTGATAATGAAAGCGGTTAGATGTCTACAGTGTTACTTATGACAGGGAAATATCATTTTTCAGCATAACATGTATATATCAAAATAAAAACATACAATATCAAAATAGAAGAAAAAAATTCAGCGTCATCATTAAAACGGCGAAAGGAATATAATTTTTATTATATTAAAAATAAACAGGAAGGTGTATTAAAGCTGCAGTCACTTCTTGTAAAGCTTTCGTAAAGGTCAAAAGTGCCTTAAAAATCTATACACTTATTGGTATTTAACGTGATGATATAGCTTTTTTTTTTAGGCAAAGTGGTAAACTCAACCTATGGCCATCGATCAGGGAAAAAGTTCTATTCCCACTGCGAAGATAACATCTTTATAATACTACATGTATAATGAGGTGGAACTTTGCACAAAGTATTTATTTTATTATTTTTTTTTATTATTTATTTGCTTGGTGTTTTACGCCATACGGCGGCCAGCATTATGGTCGGCGGAGTCCTGGGGAAACGATCAGCAGGTTGCTGGTGGACACTTCAGTATGTATATTTTCCTATATGTTAATTATCTTTTACCTCAGTCTCTATTAACAGTTTTACATTTCGAATCCTGTTCATGACGGATTCTTACATATCGACATCTTTAGAAATGATATCGACAGAGTTAATGAAATCACATCTCACAAATGAACGCCTTAAAACAATGAACTATCCGGGAAACAGCTCCCCTATAACAAGGTATTCAGAGAACAATGGTAGTTCGCCTAACTCACCATTTCATAAGGCTGCATAATGTTCAAGTGAGAACCCGTTATAGAAGAGTTTGAAGAAAGCTTAACCTTCAATCCATGTTCCATGTATGAGAGTCCATTGTGCAAGAGCCCCCTACACTCTCCACCCTCTCACAATAGCTCTCCTTACTGTGTACAGGCGTGCTAAAAACAATCAAACGTAAAGAAAACTGTAAAGACATTACACGGAAATGCCATTCACCAACCAGACTGTTTACTATGCCATATGTCACTGACGAAACACACAGTGCAGGACCAAATTTGATGACGTACAAGTCCATATTCACGTCAAAGTTCGAAATCGCTATGACGCATACTTATTTTGAGTCAAAGAATACTAAAAATAAAGAAGTCTTTTTTTTTGGATGCAGTTTTCAACTGTCTTTCAACTGACGCTTACAATCTTTCAGCGCTGAAGTTGCAGAAGTTGCTGCAGGAAGGGTGCAGCAAATGCCCTACCAATTAAGGACCACAGTACTACAGTTTACCGTGCATGTAATGATTGACAATTCGACACGTGAGTTGCACATTGTCTTGCACAGTAATCACACTGGAAGTGGTTAAAACTGGACAGGTTTCCGATGGAACACGTCCGGACTCCCTAGAACACAGATACGACATAAAGAGGTGTTCGCGGGAATCCTCAAAGGAGTCTGGCTTTCCTTTGCCTGTAGACCATCTGGCTAGTTCGGAACTCCGAAGAGTTCACGATCGAACACGGATAATTTTCACTCTTCAGAAACACGTCTATCTTGGAGCGCATCATCTTCAGAGAGCTTCCCGTGTACTGCTCTCCGTCCGGTTTCTTCACTGTGTCATAAAACAGCTGCAGATAAAAATCCAACCTCTCAGGAGGTATCTCTTCTATGTTCCGGTGATCGTCCAAATCCGACTCCCAAAGCCACTGCTCAAATGTGCCTACCGAAGACACGACATGCCGAATGGTGGACTCTGAGAGTTGGTAGCCCTTGGAATTCAAAGCAGAGACGACTCGTTGACGACGACTCTGGCTGGCCAGTTTGGGTCCCAGGCTGTGTCGAGATAGCGCGGGGGCTGTCGTGGCGCCGATCCAGTCTGGCAAAGAAAACAAATCCGTGTATCCAATTTGTCGGGATATTTTTTAAGTCAGTCCAAGAGGGCGGGCAATAAAAACGTTATTGATATAAAATTAATGTATCGGAAAAGGCATGCTTCTATTCAGTTGAAAGCAATAAGTATGACTACCATAATACTAAAGATCTTGGTTGTTTAAATAAATTTCAGTAACTGCAACACTACCATATTAACATGGTATATTTATTTATTTATTTGATTAACACTGATACCTACTCCACACCATATAGTATAACACCAATGTACTCATGCAATAGCTTCTGCATTCGGCATTGCTTACAGCACGAAAATGTCTGACTATAGGACAAATCAATAGGAAGACAAAACAGTTACAGCTGTACGTCTAGCCGAACATTTTTTTCAGCGATTATAATAAGTAATAATGTCGACGGCAATGTAAATTACTGTTGTGTCAAAACCCATCTCGAAGGAGCTTCCCTCTACGTAAGATTTCATATTTTCCATCCTTATCGTTTCATTAAAGGGCGTATAAATGCATAACAGACGAATAATTTTCTTGTATGTTGCTATACTTTACAGACACATGACGGGGTTATCGCAAGGTTACATGTGCTGTAAGTTTCCCAGAGTACACAAAGGGCCATGTTTCAAATCTAAATCAAATGTTTGTAATGTGTTGGTGCCTGGGAGTAGAGGCTTCGATAAAATCTGTATGCTTGGGTTTTCACACGCTACATTAATTCTGGTCATGATATGACGACAAGGAGTAGTTAACTGTGCTGTACACATACACTATGTCTTCTAGTGGCAGGGCGATTCCATGTCGTCAAAGTGCTGCTGCCATTGAAGTATCATGTCGAGGACATCGGACATGAACACTCACCTCAGTAGCATTATATTGACGCCGGGCCAACCAATCCTGTTTCCCTGCTCTGACCTCCTAGCGCCGAGCGTCAAGCGAAAAAGCAACAAGTACTATTAAGAGTGCTAGCATGGTAAGACCAGATCTGGGTTTGATCCCAGTTCTCTCGACTACGAGGACAAAAGGTTTATGTGTCATAAAATTATGGACGCACAGAGTTTGTCAGTAGACTACTACCGGCGATGCTCTAAAACTAGCTAATAAAAGAGGAGCGCTAAAGCCCACACATTCTATCTAGGAAAAATAGTCTGGAACTGCGTTTTCAGTCTGCATTGTCAGTTTTCTTTTTTTATTACATGGAGGTCTTATTTTCAAGGGCGAAGGAGAATATATCCTAATCGTCACAATGTCGATGTAACGTAATACAATAATGAATTAATCGCTCATTCGTTACACGGAGGGCGTCTTTGGGACAAGCAACAATCAGATCGCTTTTTCTGCGTGGCCCAGAAATGAAATTCAAATTTTCTTGTTGATCTTTGAAGCTGACCACCGCCGATGTCTTGCACTAGAAGTTATGAATATAAACAAGAAATACCCTAGGTATTTGAACATGAAATGTTATATTTCAGTAATATACTGTAAAATGGTAAATAAGACAGGTTGTGAATGTAATGTACACAAATGTCGTAAGAAGCAGGGAAACATCTGGTATAAAATGCACAACGTTTAAATAAAAAACAATTTTCATTCGAGATGAATACAACCCTAGAACATCTATATTTTAACGGTTCATAAATATTAGAATTACATACTTGAAACGACATGGTTGCATGGGACATTAAACCCTTCTCACAATAAAGGCAAACCAGATTCAAGAAAGGTGGCTGTGTACTTGCCAGTCTAGAATGTATACCTTGAATGAAAAACTTACAGGGCATCAGCCCGTATTATCTAACATACTGACTGGATACTCTCAAACCATCAGTAGTCTTCATTAGCACTTATTACGCCAAGATATGGTCTTCCAATGAAATAACATTGTACCGAAACACAATCCAACATATTATCAGATCCCCTTATTATAAGCTTGTTAACTTTTGGTTTGTATAGTTTTAAGCGTCCTACCAATAAACTTATTTACTTGTTTGGTTGGTGTTTTACGCCGTACTCAAGAATATTTGTTACCAATAAAAACTAATTACGTAATGCTAGTGGGCTCGAGGCAAACACGTATGTTTACATAAGGAATACGGTGAATCAGCAATAAAAAATAAAACCTTTGTCGATAATGAGTTCAAAATGGAAGATATGAATTAGGTTTAACAATTTGCACCAAAACCAACTTTTTTCACATCATACAGACATAACAGAATGCACATCGCTTTGATGTTAACTCTTTTTTATGGGATAAAAACTCTTGATATTTTCATACAAGGGCGGTGAATGCATTTGTCCAGTACGATTCAAGACTCCCGATTAAGTCTTGTGAAAAAACAAAAAGGTTTCCTCTCAAGTGCAGACATAACCCACGCAGTGTCATGGCCTACAACAAGGAAGACCTTCTCTGTTTAAACGCCTGCTGACTGCCGGAAAATAGACTTGACGACGTGATTGAGTGAGGGTAGCCCCGATCTTTTAGCATGCGTATCAAACGTGACCGAATGTTTCTGAACGATTCAGCGTTATAATCCCCTCCCCCAGGTTTTCTGACCGTGCGGAAAAACGTGGTCAGGTAAGCATCCAGATCTGGAGGTGGTAGTTCCTGGCAGTGACGTTGTTCCTGGGGGTAGTGCTTCATTAACCAGCGTTCGAACATCAAGGTGCCGTGGCCGGAATTCGCGGAAAACCTTCTGTCACGAGAGGGACCCAGCCGGGACAAGTCGGAAGGGCTCGGCGCCCTCTGGTGGCCAACATAATCAACATCGTTCTGGTTCATTCTCCAGTCCAAGGCCACTATAGTAAGAAAACAAAAGAACCAACTTACAATGGATACACAAATCCAAAATGGTTGTCTTTTGTATTTCAAAAAGAAACCTTGACGAAGCGGATTTAGTTGATCCCAAACTATTGCGACGTATTGTCTATGCAAAACCTAAAGCTACTGTGCATTTCTGGGACATGAATGTCCACTTAAGACAAATGACACAGATGCATACATCGTCTGTGTGCATACAAGTACACGCACGTTGCATTTAATATGCAAGTCTTAAAGCGTTGTAACCATATCTTCACCCCTCCCCACCTCGGTCACATTATTTCAGAGTCATAATGTACAAGACCGGAAACCGAGTGGCGATAATGCAAAACTAGCGGGATTTCATTAACTGAATGAGTATCTAAAATATCCAAAAGCCAGATTAAAATAGCCCTATATCTGATAAACGATACAAAAGACTACTGCGTTTCAAAGCTGATGGGGTAAGGATTATTTCATAGTTTGCACTGTGAGCACATAGATGTTCGATTTGTCAATGTGGTGGACCTCAGATGAACAGTTACATCAGTGTATGCCCATTTCATACTGTACATTGTACTGGTTTACATAATATCCATCGGTGGCATTCAAAAATTATAAAAAAATAATTTGCAGCTTGCTATAAGGATGTGTCACACCAGTGACGTGGCCGGCTACACTGTGCTACTATCTATACTGAGACAAGAAATCCCACAAACCAGATAATCGTGATGAAATATATATTCTGCATAGTATCCTAAACAAGAAATGAAACATTAGGCAGTTGGTAAAACACAGGCATATAAAGTAAAAGGTAAATTATAAAGAAAAATACGAAAGATGACAGTTAAAACACTAGCACCAGTGCGTGCTCATGGTAAAAAAAAAATCGTAAGTACACATTAAAACCTCCACATCAGATCGGTTAGAGAAAACTATTGTCCGGTAAGGCAGAAATGACATAAAAGCAAATTCAGGTGACAGCTACAGAAATGCTTGAGGTCATGGTCAGGGAGCACTTTGCACGTCAATGATCCAAATATAATGGCTTTTAACGTTTTTATTTCACAAGGATAAAACCAGTTCAATTATCATCCACTTCCAATACTTTGATTAGTGGACAACTTCTGCATTTTTCGACCTACAAGGGTTGCTTTTCGAAGACGAAATGCGGCTTGGCTCTGAGCGAATATGGAAGAGCTGGTGATGGAATGTGGATAGTTCCAGTCCTTAAGGTAGCTGTCTAGTCTCGACCGGTGCGCACTGTAGGACTCCGGACTGTAATCCTGGCCGTGTCGACTCGTCACAGTAGTGAAGTACTCCACAAGGTACCTGTCCAACTCCACGGGAGGAATCTCGTACATTTCCCTTTGGTCACCTGGGCATCGTGCCAGAAACCAGCGCTCGAAAACACTGACGGCCCCAACAATGTCGTTAATGGTAGAGCGTGGTTTCTCGCCTGACATCAGTAAATGACGTCGCCTATCGTTTCTTCGCTTCAGCCCCATGATAGAAGAGCTTTGCGCCAACAACTGCTGCTGGGTTACTTGTGGGGGCCGTTGTTTGGGACGGGCTGTATCCTTACCACGGTCCTCTGGTCCAGAGCCATCTGCCTGACCTTCAGTTGTCACTGGTAATAAAAGCCCAGAATGAAAAACTAGCGCAAAAATGTTATGGAGAAATTGGCTTGCACCAGTCACGTGTAAGTAATTCCAATTAACATCACTATTTATCATTTTTCTTAACCTAATTATGTCAAAGTCATGGTTATAAAGGGGTGTAATTTGCTGCTATTTAAGCATTTACATGAACAGTCAGAATAAAACCCTAACTTAGGTAAACTGACATGCGGCGGCATTTCACTGGTAACGTGTGGCCATTTGCTAAGTATCGTCGCTGCTTTGGCTTTACTCCTTATGATGTAAAGTCTTTAATTTTATAGCAGGAACATCAAGCGCTATACCGGAAGATCAACAGGGAAAAGTTAGTAAAAACAGAAGTCACTAGTGACAAGAGTAGCCTTTGGTAACATGGCACTGACCATACTCCACTTTTTCTTCTTTTATTTACGTATGTTTTTTTTTCATGCCAACGTTTTAATAGCTAATATTATCTCGATATTCACACAATTATTTTGGCGTTTCCGATTCATATCAACATAAACAGGAGGCCACTAACCCCAAAAGCAGCAATAAAATGGGTTGTGCTGCAGTCAACGCTTTGGCGAGAATCTCTGGAGGTAATACATGTAGGTTTCAGGTATATATATTATTTACTATTGTGCAGTCAAAACTGACGTCATAGGTACATTTACTTCGATTAGCACACCTAGTAAAAGCGTATCATTATTGCAAACCTCTAATGTAACCCAGCCCATGCATGGCATTATATAAATTTAAGATCTTTATTAGTAACACTTGCAGAATGCTTCACATATAGACAATTTTACCCTGTAAAGCGTATGTGGTACAAAAAGGAAATGCGTGCAACTAATTACGTTTTTGTTGTTGTTGTTGTTGTTGTATTGGTGTCTAAAAGCTGTTCCCTTCACGTTTTAGGAGTGAGCTAGGATAATGATGCGAGTGTTAGGTTTATGGGCGGAGGAAACCGGAGTGCCCACAGGAAACCACCGATCTTAATACTCGCCAGAGTAATTAAATCATTATGGCTTCACACTATATATGGCAAGTCACGCGGCATTAAACGGGGTATACGCCTACTGCCTGCAGCAACCAGAGAGAAAGCATTTTAGGCGGAACAAATCTACCCCGCCGTTTCACTGACTGATCCACTACTTATACCTTCAAAATCGAAAGAACATTACATTTCTACAGATAAAAGTACTAATCCCACGAGTCCGTAATGGTTGGACGTATTTTGAACACTTGCACATAGGAAAAAGGGAACAACAGATAGTTATAATCAATAGGAAATGTGGAAGTAAGTTATCGAGGAGATATTCGCATTTTCTCTGTTTTGTAACTTATCACGTCCGCAAACCAAGCTCGTCAAACTGTTGTGAATATTAGATTACTTCGTGAATGTGTTACCGATTTTTCTGATTTTGTCATCAATACCCATCACCAAACAACATGCTTTTTTCTTTTTTAATTTTTGGGAATACAAGCGTACATGTACACTCATGGTTCACAACAATAAATCCAAGACAATTAGTCTGTCTAAGCACGAATACAACACCAATGTAAGATGCCCGTTATTTATGACTCGACGCGTTTCCAAGACTATGCTGACTACTTATGATGTCCACGTTGTCGTTTCAAACTTCTGTGCCTGCTGTCAGCTTTGTATAGCGCCAACGACTGTGTATAACTTTTTGACAAGGGAAGTTTAGTTAACAAGTGATTATACTCAGTCAATAAATATCAATTACAGAATCTCCCCCAACTAGTTACTACATGGTCGGGTGGGCATTTTACACACAAGGAATTGTGATCAAGGCTTCTGCCCGGAAAACATAGTCGAGCACAGATGTTCACTTTGAACTCTGCAGTACAAGTTTCTTTTTCAAGGAAAAGGCCCGTTGACTGTTAAGAAACAAGGGTGACTTTGTAATAGAACAAGGGTAGTTATTGTCTCTCAAGTAAGAATCCAGCCGCGTCCTGAGGTTCACAAAAGCTCTGGGAGTATAATCCGCTCCAGACCGACACTTTACGTTGGTAAAGAAGTCAACAAGATACGCGTCGAGCTCATCGGGTGGCACCTCGTACATTGCCCTGCGTACACTTCCGGGCTGGGACCACAGCCATCGCTCGAATGTGGCCACTGCTACGACGATACCACCGATGGTTGTCGGTGGTTTGCCCTCCCGTTTGATGCGAGCCCTTCGTCTTTGGTTTTCGATCCGCGAAGAAGGAGTCCAAATGTTATCGGTCACCTCCGACTGTGCCTGATTTGGCCACCCAATACTGTACAGAGCAGCTGAGGAAAGAACCAAACCCAACTTTTAACACTTCAACGGATATGAGAAGCAAACACGAAGTGATCTTATCCACAAAAGTAATGCATCATAAAGTAAACATAGTTCACTGCACGTAAAATTTATATCTATAGCTTAGAAGCCAGTATTCCCTATTCTTGTGGGAAGAACGACGGATCTTAGTTGCTTAGTGCCTTCGACTTTGGCCGATTTTTAAGTCTACAATTCATTGGTTTCGTTCCTTATTGCATGAAGCAGAAAACTGTAAACACTCAAATCGATGACGCTTAAGCTCCTGTCAAGAAGCAGTGACTATACTGCAATTGATGGTATCGCCTGTCTGTTGCTAATGGAGAACTGTGTACAGCATTTGATTTATTTCAGAGTATATTATTCACAGTATATTATTTCACAGGGTTATTTCACAGACTTAGGTAACTGGGCACATACGTACGTGAACCACACTGCCAGCTGTACCTAAAATTTATGAGTGTTACGTGACACTACCACATAGCCGCCGTGTAGAAGCCATTTTTGGGATCAACACAATGACAGGTGTTGCAAAGCTTACTTAACATATTAACCTCAACTGAAGATGTCTTAATTGTGAATCATACATTGGAAATTTCTCAAAATTCAAATCATTGGTAGATGTACAAAGCGATAAAGATTGCGCAAAATAAGGCATAACTCGTTAACAGAAATTTGTGCACCAGTAAAAACGCAACTCAATGATAGGACTTAAATGTCTAGATTCACTTGTGTAATAACTTCGGCCAACATCAATACAAAAATATTATCGAAGAGAGCCGTTTTTCTCTCGTTTACAACCGTCCTCCAAGTTAGCGGAAACTATTTTATCTCGCCCTTCACTCATGAAGAGAAAAAAAAAACAAATACAACTTGTCTCTTTACCTCGAAAAGCATAAGGTGCATATATATGATGCTAATCAGAAGGATGCATCGACACAACAATCAAATGTGGATGAAATGGATTTCAGGGAAAGAAATGAAGGAACAACGTATACCGTCACAATCCCAAACCGGAAGATAAAGGATAATGCACTTTCGTCTTCAGTAAAAAACTCTTCCTTCTCCGAGCAAAAGCCCACCGACTCCGTGAGAAAAGCTCGGACTTAGTGATGGAACACGGGTAATCATTGTCCTTAAGGTAAGTATCCAGCCTTGTACGCAAGTTAACAAAGGAATTAGCACTATAGTCCGCGCCGGTACGACACTTTATCGTACTGAAGAAGTCAACGAGATACGAGTCGAGTTTGACCGGCGGAACTTCGTGCATCGCACAGCGCTCGGAACCATCCTGAGACCATAACCACCGTTCAAATACAGCTACGGCTCCGACGATGTCGTCAATTGTTGTACGCGGTCTTCCCTCTTGTTTAACGCGAGATCGTCGCCTCTGATTTTCGCTGCGTGATGAACCCCACCAAACATTTGACCTAAGGTTCGTCGTTGGAAGCTGCAACATATTTGGCCACACTGCCCTTGGTGTCAATGTCTCTGTTGAAGAGAACCAAACCTAGTGTTATTACTCTTGACGCGGGATTCTCGGCCTTTTCCCCTAAACTAACATAGTTTGTTACTTTGGTGGAACACATTCGGGAATCTATCCGTCACAGGATAAACCATGTAACACGTACAAGTCTAATCCTATATGCATCATGTCAATTAAACAAAAACAAAAACAAAGTAATGAGACCGAAGTAAGGTGCAACAACCATTCTCCCAAGCCAATTCTTGCTTTCTCAAAAAAAAAAAACAAAAAACAAGAAGATATATAAGAACTCTGAAGACGTATAATAATATCAAATCTATTTCACACGTATAATCTTTAAAACATCAGATGTGGTATTTATAAATATTTTTTATGTTTATACGAATGTCTTCCACTGCGTTTCATACTGATAAATCATTCCTCCAGTTATCGAATAGACAAAACTTTCTCACCACGATTCCAACACATTTCTCCTTATGTTAAGGACTACATACATGTAGGTCATATTTCGACGAGTTTAAAAATCTTTATTTCACTAATGTCAGAATGATCACTGTGTACGTATATACGAGAATTCATGATGAAGTTGCACGTCATTCTATCGCCTCTGCTTCTTATTGTCGTTTTATCTGTAATCTGTATTTTGCTAATTAGACCAATCATGCAACATGTGGGAGACATGTGACAGAGCCTGGACAAAATCGTAGCCGTTCGCCAGCTAGCGCGTCTGATATGAGCACTTGGTCCAAAAAGTATGCTTATTTCCAAATTATCACGGACAAGAAATAAACTGGCTTCGACAGGTCTTACTTCTTTACGGATAAGTGTCCACTGATGTCTTAAAAGCATGCATGGGGCGAAACCGCAAAGTGACCTTGGATTTAATTTGAATTTAAAACATCGATATAATACGCAATTTATGGCCGTAAGGGTTAAAATTTTTATACATTTTGTCGTATCAAAACAGGTATTACGAGTTCTCAATTTTAACTCACGTAGCCTTTGTGCAAGATCTCAAACTATGATCTAAATGACCATCGTGAAATGGGCTTTTATTGCTTTACTTGTTGAACCACATGTATATATATTTTCCGGTCAATTAAAGTTACAAGGCTTATATGTGTACATCTCACGATTATTATACCATTCCACATGACCACAATCAACACTTTGTATCTGGCAATGGCATCAGCCTGTCCAAACATATTTTTTTTAGAAGTTCAGCTCTCTAAACTATCCAATTTCTGCTTAAACGCCCTTTGGCTGGTCTGGAAGAGGCTTGAAGTAATGATGGAACACGGGTAGCGGGTTTCCTGCAAATATTTGTCTAAATTAGCACGCAGCAGTCTGAAAGATCCCGCACTGTAATCCGTTCCCAGTCGACTTTTGACGCCGTGAAAAAAGTTCACCAGAAGTGGGTCTAGCTCCTCAGGAGGTATTTCCACCACCTCTCGGTTGTCGTTAGATCTTGTCCACAGCCAGCGTTCGAAAACAGATGCTGCGCAAACCATGTAGCCAATAGCCGAGTGGCTATTATCGGAATTTTGGACACGCATCCTCCTGCGTCTGTTTAGCGCAGTGTTAACAGCGAAAGAATTCGGAACTCCAGTTATTTTGTCCGCGGAGACCAAATAACTCCTCTGCGGCAAGGTACTCTCAGCAGTGCCAGCAGTCCATAGGCATTTTACATCTGACAACAAAACAAAACCCATGATAATTTTATCTGGCAGAAATCGCTTTAAAGTTGTCACGTACCAGACCGTAAGATATCTTGTTTTCCTGAAAACATATTTGCGTCGATTTCGCAATATCCGGAGTGATTAAGCCGAACTTGGAACGCTGAGAAGTTAACCTTGTTTCCATTTAAACAAAAAGGTAACCGTACGTGTACCGGTACCACAATTTCATCCAGACTGTTAACGCGAAAAGTGTAAAGCATAAACATACGTTTTGGCTTTTGGACTCCTTTGATGAAGAGCTGTAATCAAAGCGTGACCGAGATCCCCGTATTAGTTGGACTATCAGTTTGAACATGCCTTTGAACATCGACTGTCTCCCCGCATCATTGCAAACCAATGACCCATTCTCACACATTATCAGCTATATAATTGATCAAAAAGCCTTCTGGCCTATTCTGTCTATACAGCATATTCCAGTCCTCGTTCCCGGGACACAATATCATCTTCCACACACCATTATTCAATCATAAAATACTATTCTTAAACCGTTCGATTAGTATAGTTATAGCTAACTATCGAATGAATGATTTATGGCTGATTACGGCGATTTTTCAGCCACATCGTGGCGCATTTTATGTGCCTAAATACTAAACTTTACGGAACAAAGTGTTTCGAGTATAGCAGTCATGCCCAGTACATTCAGCTCATAACCGACAATGCAAACGAACCTGTGCCACATTTTATGTTAAAACAACCAGAAGCTGTAATATCTCCTGTTTCGTTACCTAAAAGCATCAATTTCTACTAAAATGTCTGTAATGGTTCGCATTTCTACGTCATATTATGTACTAGGTGATGTGGTGTGGATCACGATAACGATCGATCACGTTCATTATGCCAAAGTCGAAATAAACTACAAATAACTGATGATTATTCGATTGTAGATGTAGACCCCCTGGGTTAAATGAGATCAGTGATCTCACTAAGATTACTAATATATATGCACCATTTAAAATAACAAGTCAATAACGTTTGGTATAGATAATGTAACATCTGGACATTAATGCCTTTTCGGCTTTTGTTGAGTCCAAAATTGTACCAAACAACGAAGCGGTGTGCTCAGGAAAAACTCATACCGACAAAGTATGCCTGCAAACCTTTTATTAAACCTATACATAACAAGATAATACTTCGGTACGCTTACAAATTCAAAAATATGAATTAATTTTTCATTCTTAAATGTTCTGAATTAAAATAATTTTCATATTTAAACAGTCATTGTGATCTTCACAATAGGGCAAACCAACAGACAAAAAAGAGCTTTCACGGTTCATGAAGAATTCACGACTTCTCGTCGGACTAGGAAATCTCACGAAGCACTTATTTTTCCTGGCCTGCTATAGTCGAAACAATATTCTGTACATGGCAAAAACAATGGTTAGTAGATAAAATTAAAAAAATTATAAATATCTGAATAGTTAAGATAGCGGCGAACAGAAACAATATGCATAAACATCTAATCCAAATTGATTGTAACCTTCTCAAAACGTATATTTATACGACAGGCAAGGCTCTCAAAGGTAAAACATCACACTCACATGGAAGTGTTGGTAAGAAAATACAACTTAAACATAGTCAATACTCAAGCCAGATCCGCATATTACTCGTCAGTCGTCACACACTGATCATATTTTGATTCTCAGGCATCATAAAGCAAAAATCGAAACTCAGATCATCATACAGACCGATGTTATTCCTTCATTCCGCACTGGTCGTCCTGACTCCGTGTCAAAATGTCCATATAATAACTACTGCCTTCCGACTTCGACACCATGGTCGTCTGAGGTTCTGGCTTTTGTTTTAATTCCTCCAACTTCCTTCTCAGAGCATTTCTGCTGCCCTCAAAAAGCCGATGAGAAATAATGGAATGTGGGTAGCCACAGTCGATTAGATAATGATCAATCCTCTTCCGCAGGTTTGTAAGGGATTTCGGTTGATATTCCTCACCGCTTCGTCGTTTGATGGTGGTGAAAAACTCCGCTAAGTAGCCGTCTAATTCCTCGGGTGGAATCTTGAAGATTTCTCGCCTGTCGTGGGCTGAAAGTGCCCACAACCACCGCTCGAAAGTGCTGGCTGCTGCTACAATGTCACGCACGCTGGTCTCCGGCTTACCCGCTTTTTGCACGTTAAGCCAGCGCTGTATGTTCAACGCGTCCTGAGGACAGTAACTCCCACGGGCAGAGCCTTTGCCGGACACTGGTGATAAAGCAGAGAAATACTACAGTTGGTCGTTGTCACTGACCTTGGGCAGTAAAGTATACAGCACACAGAACAACTGTCCCCGACACCATGACATGCACCTAAACTCATAACTGATTAAAGTGTGTATCTCATAAATTGTCATTCATATGCAACGAGTAAGATCACGTGCAAATCAATAAAAAAATGAATGTAAATATGCCAATAATGCATCTCTTGGGTTTCTGGGTTTATTGGGGTTTTTTGTGTGTTTGTTTCTCGGCACGCAACAGTCTCCCATTCCCAATATTTGTCCACATGCAACATAGCCTTCAAGCCTCCTGAATACACACTCTGATTGGCCATATTTTCAAAAACGACAGTTAACTTATCGGACTGTCTTTGAAAACCTTTTGTTAATGTTCAGTTAATTCATTACCGTTGTGAGTTTCCAGGCAGTAATATATGAAAACATAGCGCATACGGATTAGCAACGACAGGATTCCAGTACGACAGGTTTGCACGGTGTCCCTTCCGCAAAACACATATGCAGTAATACCCTAGCCATATAACACATTTTAAACAACCTAGTCCATCTGAAAGCACAGCCTAACTTGAGCCCCAGTCAACAAGAACAGAAAAAGACGACCAGAATTTCCTTGTTCAATTGCAACAAAGCGAAAACCCCATCAGTTCAGGTCTGGTGGAGTAACACCACTTGCTGCGTCTGCGAGCATTTTCCGCCTTCGTTTGTACGCCACCTGGCTCTTGCAGAAAATCGAGGACTTCGTGATGGAGCACGGGTAGTTGTTGTCCCGTAGGTAACTGTCCAACCTGGACCGGAGATTCTTGAAGGAATGCGGGGTATAATCTCTACCTGCACGACTCTTCACAGATGCAAAGAACGACACAAGGTACTGGTCAAGTTCCTCCGGCGAAATCTGGAATATCTCACGATGGTCGTTCACAGGGAGGGCCCAGAGCCAGCGCTCGAAGGAACCCACGGCGGCCACGATGTCGCTGATCGTACACGAGGGCTTTCCTTCCATGACAATACGTTTACGTCGCCTTTTGTTCTCTGCTACAGAATCTGTGATGAAAACTGATGTTTCATCCACAGCCTCAATTGGTGCCACGCCCAGAGTCCCACCGAACACAGCCGCACCCACGTCTCCGGGCACCTGCTCCATCCATGGAAGATCCGGAAAGTCCGCCGTTACTGTGGCCACTGACAACGAAAGGAATTCCGAGACTTATGCTTGCCAGTAACAACAGTAAGCAACTAGCAACAGTAATACATGCAGTCCTAAAAATCTGCGAATTCAGTGATTCAATTTCTAACCTCCAAATAACCGCACCATACTGTATCTCCAAGTACACTGAACAATATTGCTAAGTGGCCAAGAAATGACTAATGGCCGCCGAATTTTAAGTCTTTCCACCAAGAGGTTAATAATTCAGATAAGGCAGAACAATGACACAAAAATCATCATGATGTATAATTTACTTACCACTCGTTTCAACTGCATTTAACTGATTAAACTGCTGATATGCACGCATATTTTAGACAAACATTAATGACTGAATATTTCTGGCATCGATGAATTTATGTTGGCAGTCGCACACACAACTGAACTTGTCTACGCTGTGTATGGTACAGAATCGATCATGTCTGCCCCATCTAGGGTACAGATTCGATCATGTCTGCGCTGTCTAGGGTACAAAATCTAACCTGTCCGAGCTATCTACCCTGTCTGCGCTGTTTAGGGTACAGAATCTAACCTGTCCGAGCTATCTAGGTCACAGAATCGAAACTGCGCTGTGTACGATACAGAATCGAAACTGTCTGCCATCCAGGGTACAGAATGGAACCTGGCCTCGTTGTGTAGGGTAGAATCGAGCCTGTTCATGCTCTGTAAGGTACAGAACTGAGTCTGTCTTCAATGTCTAGGGTGCAGAATCAAAGCTGTCTGCACAGTGTAACGTAACAGAACCGAACGGGTCTGCGCCGTGTACAGTACAGAATCGAACGGGTCTGGTCTGGTCTGGGCTGGGCTGGGTGGAGTACAGAATCGAATCTGACTGACGAGTGTATAGGGTACAGAATCGAACCTGTTTATGCTGTGTAGGGTACAGAATCAAACCTGTTTATGCTGTGTTCGGCACAGAATCGAAGCTATATGTGCAATGATACAGAATCGAAGCTGTATGTGCAGTCTTGGGTACAGAATCGATCCTTACTGCGCAGTGTATAGGTTACAGAATGGAACCTGTCGGCTGTCTAGGGTACAGAATGGAACCTATATGCACTTTCTAGGGTACAGGATCGAATCTGCCCGTGCTGTCTAGGGTACAGAATATAATCTGATCGCACTGTCTAGGGTACAGAATCGAACCTTGTCTGCTGTCTAGGGAAAGGAATCGAACCTACCTGTGCTGTCTAGGGTACAGAATTGCACCGCTCGTGCTGTCTAAGGTACAGAATCGAACCCTGTCTATGCTGTCTTGGGTACAGAATCGAACCTGTCTGCGCTGTCTACGGTACAGAATCGAACCTGTCTGTGGTGTTTACGGTGCAAGTTCGTATTTGACTGTGGTGTAGACACACAATCGGACTTGACACAGAATCACACCTCTTACGTAGCATACAGAATCGAACCAGTACTGTTTAATGAGTCATTTACGCCACTGCCTCCACGCACTCGCACTCCAGCACTAATACGATTGAATGAAATACAGAAGACTACGTATACAGTGTAAAACCAGAGTAGCGACTACAGTATAACAGCTTGGGAACGAAGGTCTTAAATCCCAAATTAACCAGAGGGCTCCCAACAATTCTGTTTTTATGTATCATAAGATCACTTATGTCCATCTAGGAGTCAGAACATGACATGCCCATACCAGCCGTCAACTTTTATGACCTTTCCGTTCACTAATAGCAACAATTTCCAAAACGTTGAACACAAACCACCGAATAGCCTGCATAAGACGCGGTTGTTGCATACTATGATATCTTTCGTTTCAAAAACTAGAACTATCATGGTTGCCGTGTATGTTTGTCTCTGGGACATATCTGTTATGGTATTTCGGGAATGTCATCAAAAAGAATTGAGTTCGTGTCTTACCAACAACGTATAATTTCGACTTTCACATTATGTTCAACTTTCTAGTCACTAAAATTGTGCTAGACTATGACTGATGTGTGACCGGAATGAATAAATAATTACCAGCATGGTCCCTGTAGAATGATAAAGCCGCGTTTACATAATACCAAATCCCAACTCGTGAACATTGGTTTGTTACACTATAGGTCGACAACACTTATCATAAACTGAACATCTCTCTCTCCCTCTCACCCTTTCACATCAATGGACGATGAAATATTTTAAAGCTCTCTTAGTACAAATCTCGTCTGTTTCCTCACATTTCGTACCACTAGTTGTTTTACCCTAGTATCTGATGAAATTATCTCTGTACAAGAGAGACGCTGTGGCAACCACGCTTGTCCTGCCAAAGATCTGGCTTTTGCGACCACTGCACACATGCACCTTCTTTCCGAAAGAATAACTGGCCAGAAACGCCAATATTGTACTATTGCAATAGATAACACCATTTTATATCATACAACAATAGCACCATCCAAATATGCCATCGAATGTGGTTCTTGCACTGCCTTTATTTCGTATGGCATGATCCCTAATCTTCTGCATAAAATTCAACTCGGCTAGTTATTCGTTATCTAAATCAACCGGGAATATACTGTACACACAGGACACAAGAAACGGTTGGTTTTTATTTTTAAAACTTGTGGCTTATCATATTAAAGTACTCAGCTTCTTCTGATGGGGACTAAAAATTACTTTAAACTACTTGTCCTCACATGCCGGGTTCAGTCCGAAAACGAGTAGTCTGCTGGTGTGACGTCAAGAACGATAGCTGGCAAAATAACCGAGTTGGAGGAGAGCCCGAACTGAGGAAGCTGAGCTGATCCAGCGTTCCCAGTATATTCACCAATGACGTCAATTCCGAATATTTCCGATCACTGACGGAAAATATACACTTTGGACGGAAAATATACATAAAATATAGGGGTTATCAAAAATATAAAATATGCATTAAAATTAGGATATATTTTATTCATTTTCCCTACAAATTTTCTCCTTTTTTTAATACCTTTTGGTGTATTCTCTATTTTCCGATCTGGAAGGACAGCTAAGACTTTGTCCATCCTGGCTATGCTGAACACGAAAGAGTCAATTACGGGATTTACTTAGCATGGGTGAATAAGGTGGTCAGATAAGTTGTACAATTGGCCACAAATACAAACCAGTTACGACCGATCCTCAACACTTCCATACTAAGACGGAGTTTCTTTGCCGAGTGACGGTTCAACCGATGATGTAATACTAGAATTCCGCCACTCGGGGAAAAGGCTGAAGACAAACTATACCGGAAGCATCTCATTACAGATCAGTGAAAAGTAAACTTAATACCTGTAGACTATTTCATTCCTTTAATTCATTTTATAACATAAGAGTAAATTAATAATTAAATCATGGTAAAATGTATACAGTCGTAGATCTGTGCGATACGGGGAGAATATATATATATATATATAAAGATAAAACCTGGATGTGCGTCCATCATATTTCTACATGGCATAAATTTTTTAAACATATGTATATATATATATTTATATATATATATATATATATATATAAAACACACAAACATGCCATGGGATTATCGTTATGATAAATTTCGTTATACTGCTTCCTTTAGTTGGAGAAAAGAGCCTTAACAGCTTTTGTGCTCTAATGGAGGTTTTAGGCATTCAAAAAAAAAAAAATACAGAATCGGTGTGAGGATCAAATAGTGGGCGAAGAAAACTGGCCATCCAATCTGAATTGCTGGATCACGAACGTAATACTGGAAAAGGTAAATGCAATGAATTCTAAAAATATTTCCCCAAAAAATTAACAATTACAATTATTATTGTTATTACCGTTAATGTACAAATGGTATAAGTTTGTGACTGGTTAGGGAGGTGGACGCAGTTACACAAGGTGAATATGGACACCTGCATTTTGTACATGTCAAACAGTATGTAGGTCGATAAAACACAAGTGACCACAAAAACGTGGTTCATGGAAATAGCATGTTGATATATAAAGGCATAGACGTTTGCCGGTGGATCTACATATATCCTTAAGAGGTCAAGTAATGCCCTTCATAACGCCTGTGTTGGCAAAAACTTGGCCAATTTCCAGGCTAATATAGGTCATGAGTCTTCAACTCGTGTATAAGAAAAGTATGCCATATAAATGGTGTGCTTTCATTGTGATAAGTACTTGACCAGATGAAAATGGTCTCCATGATGGAAACAAAAATGACGCATCAAGACAACCATCACTGCATAGATTCGGCATGGGCTTCTTTCAATTCCTGCTTTCTAAGCTTAAAAGCTAACTGACTCTTAGCGAACAATTCTGACTTGGTAATGGAACAGGGATAATCATTGTCCTTCAGGTAGCTGTCTAGTCTAGACCTAAGGGAAATGAACGATTCGGGATTGTACTGTCCTCCGCACGGCTTCTTCACGGCGGAGAAGAAATCCACAAGGAACGAATCTAGCTCTTCTGGTGGTATCTCGAAAATTTCCCTATGTTCCTCCTGTGACACAGACCATAGCCATCGTTCGAAAGTCCCTACCGCTGCGATCATGTAGTTGACGGTGGTCCGGGGCCTAGAGTCCACCTTAATGCGTTCTCGTCTCCGGAGATTCTCTGCCGACATTTTGGACGTCGAGGTAGGGGTACTGCGCCCGGCTAAAACCGAGGAGAGGCTGGACTGTGGGGCTGCCAACCCGACTCTCGCCCAAAGCTTTGCCCAAACAGCCTGCTTCTTCACGTCCTGTGGCATCGCTCCGCCATCTTGCACTGACAATGAAAGTCCAAAAATGGATTTGTTTGAAATAAAGACTGGGCAATGGGAAAAGCAAACGGAACGCATGCACATGGACAAATCAATACCTACATCTAGTATATAGGGTACATGTATCGGGGGTTCATCTTCATAATTCTGACGGACACAACGCCTGAAAACGGAGTTAATGCTGGGTGACGTACTACTGACGGTGCCACCAACATAGCACAGAACTATTCTCCGATAACCTCAGATAAAACACCCACAACCAAGCAAAAGGTAATTTTTTTTATCCTGTATCTACAGAAAAATACTACTTTGTGTACCCCAGCATCCTACTCTGTTAACGTTGCTTTGGAGTTTATCAAGTATGTAATACATAACATGCGTAATTTGTGACCGCAACATTATAGTGAGCGACTTATATCCCGGACCACAGTGTGCAGTGCTTAAGGCAAAAAGGATTGGTCTGAGTTCAACAGCATCTGATAACCAGGTCAAACCAGATTTCCTCTTCTGCATCTGCATTTACACGCGCGTATACACAAGTAATGCCACGGTACTATACATATACGTTTTAGGGCTTGTGGCAATGACTTTACCCAAAATGAACGGATGATTAGAAGTACTTGAGTATCTTTCATGCCGATGAAATGGAACTAATTGCAAGTAAAATCATAAAAGTTTGATGTAAGTGTATAAAGCTCATCTCCATGAGATAAGCCACACCTCTAGCAAGTTTACCACCCCACTGAATACAGAATAAATCAGCTAAAAACTCACTCGTGTACGAACAGACGAGACATTATCGTCTGAGCGAAATTAGAAGAAAATAAAGTCAAAACCTAAGTCATGATCCCATTAATAGCTGCAAAAATGTGAAAAATTAACAAAGACCATGCCTTTGGGGTTCGACCAAAAGTATGACACCTTTCGTAGGCAAAGGATGGCAAAAAAAAAAAAAAAAAAAAAACAAGCAAGCTGAAGTAAATCGAGGAAACAGGCGTTTATGAGATGGGCTCCTAATCGACAGGACAGGTGAAGTAGGGCTGCTTGACATTCTTCGCGAGACAAGGTTTCACTCGCTCTTCATGTAAAAGTCCCCCTGGCCGTATATTCACTAATCCTAGTTGCACCGTGTTCAGCTACAAAAGCATAACCCAACAAAGGTAGGAAAATCTATTTCGTTCAATTTTTTTTCCCTTCTTTCTTTATTCAGAAGAAAACTCCATGATGGCTGTCTACTTCGACACCATGAAATGATCGGGTAACAGATATTCCGAAGAAAAAAGAAGTTTTGAGAACTTGACACAATGTAATTTTAAGGACAGGACGTAAAAGCTGCGTGAAAATAGCTACTATGGTAGCACAAAGGTAAAACCTAATTTCGTGCGAATTTAAAAAAGATACGTGCAACTCTTCAACTAAGAACACCGTTTAGCAATGACAGCGATTAGAAGACTCGTGATATAATTAAGCCAAACAAGACATATAGCGCCGTTATGCTTAAGGCACCTGATGCTGAGGTATTTGTTCTAAAGTACAGAACAAAAAATTCATTGCCAGCAAACTTGTTTGCTGAAAACACCAGCGGGTTTCATTCCGTACAGCACAACGTCGAAGAAAACTTCACACAAAAACATTTCCTCTTCAAACACATCTAATTCCAACACAGGCATAAGCACAGGCTTGGGTCTTTACGGAGTAATTTGTACATCACAGGGCTACACTCTCAATACCCCATATCTTCCCTCATTTTGAATTTATACATATCATGTTATCAGCTGTTCTCTTGTGGCACCACTAAGCTGGGTGTCCTGGTCAATCATAGTAAGATGTATGTTCGCCTTAGCTATTTCCTTCAACTCCAGCCTCTTGCTCTTGAACGCCTGTTGGCTACTAGCAAACATCTCCGAATGCGTTATTGAAAATGGATAATCATTGTCTCGAAGATAGCTGTCTAATCTCGAACGGAGCGAAATGAAAGACTCGTGGTGGTAATTTTCTCCTGACGGTTTCTTCACGGTGGTAAAAAATTCAACCAGGAGTGGATCCAGTTCTTCAGGCGGTATTTCGTAAATTGGCCGCCTGGTCTCCCCTGGCCTTGTCCACAGCCACCGTTCAAAAGTACCAACAGCGGCCACGATAAACTTAACGGTTGTATTTGGTTTTCCGAACACCTTCACTCGTTGGCGACGCCTTTCGTTCTCGATAGCAATGTTGCTTGGAAAACAAACAAGGTTGCGCCGTCGTTGATCATCGAAGTTCGGCACAGGCGTGGGAGAATATTCGGCTTGTCCGAAGGTCTGTCCGAGGCAAGGCGACGCTCCAGCTGGGCATAACACTGGCAATAAAAGGAAGTCGTATCAGCCGACTGATAAGTGTTACTGTCTAAAATACGCTAGCTTTAGAGACATCAGTACAAAACGAATCAACTATCCCTGGGCAATATATAACGCCATCAGATCATCGAATTTCAAAGCGTCCTACTTATTATAGAATTGAACACGTACTCATCATGTACATGTAAAAAGTAGAGGTACATGTATTTAAAGAAGCGGTGAAATTGCGACTCTTTTGTCTTCAGCTTTCAGGTACACCTTGAGGCCACATCTACTGAAGTCATAAAGCCGTATGGGGACACGTAGGAAGGGTTTATTAACATCAGTATCCCGGTCTACATAGTTATGTATACGAGGCTTGTATGAGAGCAGAGAAATGCATGTGCTCTCTGATTAAGCAATTTCAGCAGAAAACCCTTGCTCTAAACACCCCGATTCAGTTCTATTCTGTCCTGAATTTCCGGTCTCCAAATGGGAAACCTGTTGTTCCTTGCCTTTCAAGTTATGCTTTCTAATACTGAAGGCATTTTGGCTCTTATTGAACAGAGCTGACGTTGTAATGGAGACAGGGTATCTCTTCTCCCTCAAATAACTGTTAATGTTGGCACGAAGGATTCGAAACGATTCGGAGCTGTAGTCTTTCCCACCAGAGTTCTTGACACAGCTGAAGAAATCGGCTAGGTACAAATCTAGCTCTGTTGGAGGGATAGCTTCTATGGTACGCTGGTCTTGACAAGGTTGACGCTCTAGCCAACGCTCGAATGTTCTAACGGCGTACACTCGATTTCCTGCTGTGGACCTTTTCTTGGTCGTGATACTAGACATTCTTTGGTTGTTGGAGAAAGCTTGATTATGCCATGTAGTTGTGGCCAGGAGGATTTCATTACTCGAGGTCGAAAATGCATCACCTTGAGACAAAACTCCGAACGGATCTCCAAGAACTTTGTCTGAGAACAAAAACCAAATAAGTTGGATTGACATCGGGGATGGGACTAAGCATATCAAATCTTCATTTATATGGTTGCTGTTTTACGGTGATTTTATGGCGGTTTGAATTAATATGGAAGCAGCGAAGGTTGTTGGTAGAGCACACCGGGTTGAGCGTGAAGGAAACTTTACCACCTCACCGCACACATACATACTACATATTTTCCTACCGGTACAAGTGTATAATTAGGCAAGCGCAAGCTCACCAAGGAGATTGGTCCCTTGAATACTTTATAAGTTTGAAGCGGAACATCGACATCACCAAACAATCTCATTTCACCACAGGTAAATGTCATAACTTGCACTCAGTATTTCATAAATACCGATGCCGTTCTCATATTCTTGTGATTTGACTTCAGAAGATATTCAAAGCAAACCCCAAAACATAGCCTACAACTTTCGCCTAAAATTCAATAAATGTTCTAGCATACAGTTTCGACGTTTATATTTTTCCGAAAATAAAAAAAAAAAATCATGGCAAAAACCTGACTTTAGCAATCACCTAAATCCAATGTTTCCCACTACTGGTAAGACCGTACAACTTTCCATGAGCTTGGAAAGAGATTCGGGTCAGTTATAGTACTTGGGTAGTCCTTGCGCCGAAGATAGTCATCAATATCCACCATTAGACTAAGTAGGTATTTGGCCGTATCCGAATCAGTCCAGCTACTGCCAAGTCGATTTTCTTGACATGTCGGGTGCTTCTGATCATACTACAACTCAGCCAGTCACAAAGTTTTTGTAAGAAATCTACAGACGTATCACACACACGGATGCGTATTCTCCTCTCGTGAAATACATTCCTGCTTCTAAGTAATTCCGGCGCCTTCGAAAGGACAACCGGATAGCTGTTCTCTTTAAAATAACTGTCCTGATGAGACATCATTGTCCGAAAGGTAGCCCACGTATAGTTTTTGCTCCCTCGACGGAGAATGGAACGAAAGAATGTTTCCAAATTTTCATTTAAGATTGCTGGCGGTATATCCAACAACTCCCGATGTTCATCTCTGTAGTAATCCGCGATATAGCGCTGGGGGATTCTAGCATAAGAGCCCGGGACAGAGTTTGTTTTCTTCAACTTTGGCTTGTTACAAGGGATGAACCTGTTGTCACGGGACTCCAATGAGGTGTCCAGCAGAGCTTGCGTTGAACTCCGTGTTACTTCATCTCTGGGTAAATCTTGCATTACTGGCAATAAAACCAATGACATGTCTTAGAGGACATTTATGGATTTAATGTAAACAATCACAATTGCGTGCGCATGGTGGCCATTTTAATCTGAACTCCATTCCATCACAAAGATTCCGTGGACTTCAGACATGCATGTACCTCAATAAAATACTGGCTCTTTATCACAGAACACAGGACTAATGTAAACAAAGTGGCCTAAACATTTTTCTTTTCATTTTCATATTTTCCCCGCTACATAAAATTATGTACTGGTTATACTGCAAAACGGTCATTTGCGAGATTTGAGACAGGACTTACCCAAAGAGTATATATAAGGGCAATTTTTCTCGTCTTCAACTTCAGCTTTACAACAAAGGTCTCAAAGTCGGTCGAATAAAGGCGAGTGACATTTTCAGATTCACATGTATCTACTCGATCCTCAGCAATATGGAATAAGAGAGTTCAACTCCCACCTAATCACTGTTTTTACGTGACGAATATATTGTATGAAAACAGCTTACACCAAACTTATAAAATACAAATTCCTCGCATAAAACAATGTCACCTACAAAACAGTAAGTGGATATATACCATATCTTAGGATAATTTCTACCATGTCCAACTGTAGGTCTTATTTAGTCAAGACTTGCTTCTTTTCTGTATCAAAAGATTCTGCCAGCAATCTATGTGAATCAGACGGGTCCTGTCTGGTGGTTGAAGACGGTGGTCAGTTCTTTTTCCTTTAATCTACGTTTCCTAAGCATGAAGGCACTTTGGCTTCTAGCAAACACAGATGATGATGTAATAGAAGCCGGATAATGCTGATCCTTCAAATAACTGCTAATGTTTGTACGCAGTATGCGGAAAGACTCGGAACTGTAGTCCTTCCCACTAATGTTCTTAACAGAACTGAAGAACTCCACTAAGTATGAATCTAGTTCCACAGGAGGTATAGTTTCTATTTTACGCTGACTCTGGTTCGATTGACGCTCTAGCCAGCGTTCGAACGTCCTCACCGCGTATGTAACGTTCCACCCTGTGCCCTTGTTTTTGGTTTGGACTGTGGGGAGACTGTGGCTGAGGCCAGGGCTCTGAGAATACTGGGGAAGTGTTGACGGCAGTGTTTGGTTTCCCAAGGTCAACGAGTGACCGTCGTGCGACATTACTCCGAAGGGGTAACCCAGAGACTGCTCTGAGGAGAAAAACGAAACGATTTGGAGTCACTTGTAACCGATTTATTGAAAACGATTTTCTTGCTCAATGATGTAACACATACACAGCTAAGTTTACCAGTTAGTGAAGTTAAAAAGCAAATGTAGCCTGGCAATTCAAAACCAAGTTTTCGAAATATCTGAATGAAAGAAACAAAAGCAAATCAGAGCCTCACATTTCTTAACACAATCTGTAAAAGTGGCAGACAAAATCTGAAGAACTTCAATGACGACAGAACAGAACATTTAAAGATGTACCCATTGTGTTTCACCACAAACATCCATATCACCAAGAACATGTACAACAAATGCACGTCAACTGTGCTTTTCCACTAAGCGTGATTCATTAGCTGAAGACACTGATGAGCTCTTCAACACCAACTCCTGCTCTTTCAACTGGGCCCAACGGGCCTTAAACGCACCCATGCTTCTGGCAAACAAGCTTGATTTTACAATGCAATGAGGGTAACCCTTTTCCTTCAAGTAACCATTAAGATAGCTTCTAAGAAGTCTAAATGACTCAGAGGAATATTCCTGCCCGGACGCTTTTTTAATCTCTTGGAAAAATGACACCAGGTAAATGTCCAAAAGTTCTGACGGGATGTTCTCAATCGCTCGTTGCTCCTGATAGTGACGGGTACGCAACCAGCGCATCAAAGTACTGGCGCTGGAATGACACATGGCTGTTGTCGCCTTGGCCTTTTGCTTCATCGCAACTGGTTCGGGACTAAGCGAGGATAGGATTTCTGGTGTAAGCAGACTAGAATGGTACTGTCCCTCAAGTCCCTTCAGGGATGGAGTATATCGCCGGTATGACTCTGGCAAAGGAAACAATTCTAATTCAGAAAATAATGTTCAGCTTATCCAGCTATATGTGATATTTGGAAACTTTCGAGATACACTATCATAAGATATGTCCACCTAATTCACTTGTATAGTACACATCATTAAACTTGGATAGATTTTGGGATTACAGATCAAGGGTAAAATTATATCTGCTACACGTACATGTATTACTTGGTTCAATCTCAACGCCTTAGGGAAATCAACATTAACCTATTGTTTATAGTCAAGGGTCAGGACTAATTCCTGTGCTTTTATGAAAACCACCACAGGTAACAGAAAGATGCCTATATGTCCAATCAGCACTTTCAAAAGATGAAAGAATGAATGCGCCACTTTCACTTTCAGAGAATACGCCACTGATGTTAGTGCTAGTCTGATCATGCCGATCTTCTATGTAGAGATGACGGGTAGATATTTATTTAGGTAATATGGCCTAACTGTGTCTTCATTACAATGATTGTAACAAATCCAATAAGAAGTCAAAATTTTAAAAATCGTTATGCTCCTTTAACTCAAAACCTACCACTCTCCAAAAGCTCTAGCGCTTTGGAAACCATGCCATTCACTCTAAATTTATAACACGCTTCCTGTTTCACTAGAGGCCCATTTCCTTAAAATAAAAAGAACAGCAAACAACTGAAGTTCAAGCTCAAATGATATTTGTGTAGGTGAAAAATCTGTGCAATGCCTTAATACATATTATATCTATGTAATCTCACACACGCATGTATAGGTAATACATGCATGTATGTCAAGAAAATCAATGTTCACATCTGTGTTATGCAAGAAATGGGGGCTGTGAAATTGTAGAGCTGATCTTGTTATTTAATTACCAGTGCCACAATAATTATTGCAGGTCCAGAAGAAATCAATCAAGTTCAGTAAAAAATAAAATCGCAAGACCAGCTGTCTGGCAATTTATGGGGATAATCCAACTCCAACTTTGGCGTGATGTGTACACACACATTACACTACTTGTCTATGGTCAGCTGACTCCGTTTGCTCCTCAGCTGTATGCGTCTCTGGCTATAGACCTGCTGGCTTTTCAGGAAAGTTCTACTCTTTGTTATGGACTCCGGATAGTTCTTGGTTTCTAGGTAACCTTGGATATAGCTTCTCAACGTTCTTAAAGATTCTGGCGAATAATCCATTCCGGATGGCTTTTTGACCTCCTGAAAGAACCCTGCCAAATAGAAGTCTAATTCGTCCGGAGGAATATTCTCGATGTTCCGTTGTTCATCCGGGTATTTTCTTTGAATCCACCGATGCATTGTGCCAACGCATGAAGCAAACATGGCAAATGTGGTCCTAGATTTTGGTTTCTTTGACCCAGGCCCACTGCCTACAGTCACTGAAGTTTCAGCCTGAGCAGATGATGGGTTATTCCACGGTATCGAACTCCCATGATAAGGTACCCAACGTTCTTCACACATCTCTGGCAACACTGACAATGAAACAATTCCAAGACTGTTGGAACAGTAAAACACCGAACACATAAAATATACTTAATGTTTATGAAGACAAAGAATTTGGGTATAAATATATTGGATTTAAATGGACCTTGCTAAGGGAGTTTACAGTCTACTTTTTAAAGTCAACCATGCCATTTCCATCTCGCTTTACAGCCTACAAGGGAAAATGGTGTTTGGGCTTGGAAAGAGATTATTTCTCAGCTCCAAAATTATATCTTAAAACAAAAGTCGGGTACAATGTTCCGTTGCGAATGATTTCCTGCCTTACATCAAACAAATCTACCCATACATCATGGCTTTCGAGGAGGGGAGAGTTTTGCATTTCTAAGCTAACATGACTCATAGCATGTGAAGAGAACTAATCGCTTCCTATCCCTTCAAGTGCTCCTGACAAGTGTTTGAACACATCAGGAACTTCCAAAACACATTCAGCTACTAAGCCACATGCACCGAAAGAGCAGAACTAGGAAAAAACAACACCATAACTTATTGAAGAAGTTCCTTACAAAGAGCACTATTTTAAGGGACTCTTTCATGGCAATGTCAATCTATATGCACAGCTGTATATCGTACAGCATACTGAACACAATTTTAAATTTTTTTTAAAAAATCATGAAAAGGAATAACTGATGTATTTTACCCTAAAGTAAACATATACATGAAATAACAAGTCCACTTGAATCAACCACTATGCTTGTATTAATATTACTCAAGTACAACTGTTTTAAGCACTGAAGAGGAGAACTAAATGTTTAGTTTGGTGCACTTGGCTGCACTCAAGAGGAAAGTCTCGCGTGTATTATTGATCTTCTGTAATCTACATGTAGCTGAAGGACATTAAAGAGCATCTTCCTAATGTTGAACAAACACACCTACAGCAACGTCTTTGTTATAATCTCCTCCAGTGTGACACCTCGCAGTATTAAGTGAGATATTTGGAAATCAATATCTTTGTAAGTGTAAATACAGTAAATGAGGGCATGCAACAACTGGATGTAATAAATATGTACAAAAACAAGGTGATTTTTGTTTCCTTGTTTCTCCTCAATTTTAAGATTTTAGCCTCTCTAACATTCAAAATTAAAAGCCAAACTTTTTGGTAACAAAAAAGACAAAACAGCAGCACAAAAAGTCAAATGTCAGTTACACTGAAGATACATAAATTACAGCACACAGCAGATTCTCCCACTCCACAAATTTTAAATCTCTGGAACAGATCTCAATATTAATGTTGCACAAAAGCCCTCAGAACATCCGTGCAAGAACTCAGACAAGTTTCAAGTCATTCGTAGCATATTTCTTCTGGCAATGTAACACTGCTGACTTTGAAAGAACATATCTCCTTTTATGATAGATACTGGGTAGTTTTGAGATTTCAAGAATGTGTCAATGTTTGATCGCAAAATTCGGAATGTTTCACAGTTATAATCTCCACCATCTGGCTTCTTAATGTTGAGGAAAAAGTCTGCCAGGTATTGGTCCAATTCACTTGGTGTGATGTCTTCAATTCTACGGTTCTCTTGGTTATATCCAATCCAAAGCCACCTTTCAAAAGTGTCAACAGCAGACACTAACTTTACTGCGGTACCTTTGGAATGAGTTCCAAGAAGACCAGCAATCCTTGATTTTCTCCACAGTCGATTGGGCGTGGCAGATACTGAATTCACAACACCGCCTTGACTCATATCCTCGATAGCCTCATGCACACTGTACTCCAGAACTGCAGCTGAGTTGGACAAATCTGGATTGTCTACCCTTGCAAAATTCACGGTTTCCCCAGGAAGGACTTTCTCTTTATCATCACACTGGTCATGTTGGGACACCGGCCATACTGATAAGAGAAAAGCGTGGAACTTCCTTTTGGCAAAGTAATTGATACTTTAAAATACCCTACATCAAGAAAATTCTGTCATAACACTTTCTCTAAACAGAAATAAGTTACCCAGTGAAACACTGCTCATGTTGCCTACAGTAATGACCCACAGTAAAAGTCTGCTTCAAGAAAGGCCAACATCATAAGCACATAACACTAGCATAGTTCCTTGAAAAGTCCTATAATAAACACATGTGTATATTAAACAACACTTTGTGAATTACTCCCCATCAACTGTATTTGTGTCTTTGAGAGGTAACTGTCACTGCAGGGCCAAAGACAGTAAACAGGAAAGGTAACTGCAACTGCTTTATTATAAGAGCTAGGGTGCAACACGTAGTTAATACTGAAAATGCAGCCCATGGTGCCTGAGGTGTTAAAGAGGAACTACACCATATGTGTATGATAGTTAAAATATAAGACCCGAGTATTTACATCTAGATGTAATTCACCATACAATATACCACAGTTTTCGACACTGTATCAGTGCACACTGAACAATGTATTAAAAAAACAAAACAAAAAATAACTCATACATGTAAGCAGCTGCTGGACACGGTTTCTCCTTGTACATGTACTCTACTATTGTTACTAGCATTACCATTTATCCTCATACAGTAGCAATAAATTGGAACCACACGAGCCTTGAATTCAGTTTAATGTCCTCATTTTCTAGCCCTGTTCTCCAAATAAAGACTATTTTGCTTAACCAAACACTGACAGGGTGGGGGACTGTATTTCTCCACTTTCATGCCCAATCCACAGAATTTAAGTACAAGCCTACTAACAGGCCTTGAATATCTCAAGTGGAACATTACAAGTGTACTCAAAAAACATGTACCTATATATAATAAAATCCTTCAAAGATGATCTTGCCTACCATTTTGCATGAATGTATCAACAATGACTTAATTTGTTCGTTGAAGCAATGGTAAACTGTCAAGGCTTCAAATGATGTCATGGCATAGTACATGTTCACCGAATAAATGTACTTGTAACAGTGAAAACCTTTAAAGATATCATTCAATACTCTTACTGATAGATATACGCAGCACTTGTTGCTGGTCAATCATACTTTTTCATGTAACTTGTTAAAGCTGGAAAGGTAAACACCCTAGGCTACAGTGGTGCTAACATTTACTGGCCTTTACCACTGAATCCATGCTGGTTGGAAACAGTAGTTTAAATCTGCTTTGAGAGACATCACATACTTACAGAACACAAGAAGCTGGGCTATCATTAGAGTTCATGTCAATTGTACATTCACTCTAAATCACTCTGCCCGAAAATGTCAGTAAGATCTACATACATTTAGAGCTACCAAGGCCACTAGTTACTAAATAGATACTTTCAAATGTACTTATATCCATACAAGAAATCATTGGCATTTGATTTCACTCCTGATCCACAGATCATAGTTGAAAATTCTGAAGTATACATATCCCAGGTAACTGGTGAAAGAGATATCAACAATGGCAATGTTAATAGTTGTACCTAAGTCCCTAAACAATTGCCAAGTACATCTTATTTCACAATGCACATATGAATAGCAGAAGTAATCTATGTTTTTAAGCCTCTCTACAAGAACATGAACATTTCATAATAAATATGCATCAATAATTGCTCAACATATGTAGAAGCATGTACCTTTGCAAGTACATCCATAATGCATACTCCATGCCAATTGGTCTATTATAAAGTACAGATGAATAGCAGTCCAAATCCTGAAATTGGCTAAAAACCTAGACTTCTGTCTTTAGAAAGGAAAAATGTCCTACAATCTTGATGACAACAGGTAAAATTTTACCTTCAAGATAAATGGCCTGGTCACATCTTTTGAATAAGATGATCAACTATTTCACCAGGGTAACTTACACTTCCACTAACATATAAAGTACTAAAGAACTGTTGAAATGTATAGATAATTTTAACATTAGATTCATTCAAGATCATGATGACATGCACTAAGATAGTGCTTTATGATGTCCTTCTTTAAAAACTATACATAAAACATGTGAAACATACACATAACAAAAATGCAACAAACCATCGTTAAAAAAATGTTGAAGTCCCAAATATTAATAGGGGTATGTTTCACAAGATAATTTATACTTGTAAACATTCATACATCTACATGCATGCTACTTTTATAGATAACCCATTACTTGCAACCGGTAGGCCTTTCTTTCTGTATTCTGCAGATATTCAGTATTTTGATTTGAGAATCTAAAATCCTATCTCGCACACCCACAGCAGAAACATCTTATTCAATATTATACCACGAATATCTGTATTCCATTCATACCAATCTTTTGTTTAAACCAAATGCTGAAAATTCCATATGTATACATGCGTGACAAAATCTGATCTTGTGATGGGACTTCAACTAACTACCCCGGTTTTTAAGGATGGTTACATGTAAATCAGAACAAAACATCAACAATAGAACAATATTCACAAAGCAGTGAGGAAAAGCTGCATTCTCTCACTTACCTGCATTTGGCATCTGTACATATATGAAGCATTCACTTGTGTCTTAGGCAAGATAATCACATACAGTAAGGGCCATATGAAAGCTAAGTGATGGAAACATGATTTTTTGGTTTATACACCAAACTCCTGAACGTCTGAAGTTGAAAACCAGAAGGTACTCAAACTATTAGTCGAAGTAATAAAATGCTACTGCATCAGTTCATTAGCTGCTACAAGCATCTCTATACAAGTTGCTCTTTCCATCTTGGATATCCTATCATTTAATATGGATTATTCGCTTAATGTTCGGCCCATTACCTGTTACAGAATGCTGCAATTATTTCAAATTTGCACTCTTATTATCATTTCTGGTGGGCAAATCATCTACTTGAATTAAACATTTACTGTTGTGGGATGAATCACAATGTCAAAAACTTTACAAATTTGTACTAGTCTGCTGGACATATAAATGTAACATTTCAAGGCCACACATGTACATTATAACACACTGATTTAAAAATAAAGTATTGTTTAAGTACGTATGTTCAGTTTCATTCAGTAATTTATAAAATACTGACAAATATGAAGTAAGTATTCTAAAGGCACACTCTCTATACCATTTCCTTTAATATTTAGGTTTTCAAATTGAAAATCTTAAAATAATTTTTTTTGCAAATGGTTGAAATCTATGTTCTACTAAATTCTAAACCCAGGGGACATAACTAATGTTTTTATTTAAAAGTTGCAATGTTATCTCCCCTGATGTGATCATCCCTTCATCAAATCTTGAGGTCTAGATAGTCGTCTTTCTCTATAGGGCTTGCATACTTAAAATAAATAACCACTGAATATGTACTAGTCTTCAGGTGGCTCTGTATTCTTTATGTTTTATGAAATATCCATGAAACTGCTTTCTAGTTCTGGCTTCCAATTAAAGGGCCCAGGCACCTGTTTGACATTATGAGGGAGACACCCTAAGATTCAATTCTGGCTCATGCTGTTCCAAGAAATAATATCTTTTGAAGTTAAAAAAAAAAAAAAAAACAAAAAAAAAGCATGGAAAACCACAAAAAAATGAAAGAAATGCTCTTTTTATCACGGGTGAAAAATACTTTATTACTTCAAAAAGAAATTCACAGAACTGTAACGTAACAGGAAAAGTCAAAGTACAACTCAAAATTTAAGCGCATCATGGCAAGTTCTCTGCTTTAACACCGGAAATCTGCCTATCATTGTCAGGGTCAGAGTCATTTTCAATGGACAGCGCCTCACATTTTGTGTTAACAGTATACAAAGTAGGAGCAGGCTGTAGGGAAACTGATGAAGATGCAGAGCGGACTTTTGACTGAGACGAATGCAAGATGTTGCTCATTTCACGATGGTTGTCTACGGATGGCTTGTTAACATAGCTTCTCACACTCGATTCGCTTTGATGACCTGTCACTGACATGACATCACTGACGGACAAACCAGCGTCTGCGAACAGAGAGGTAGCTGTTGCGCTGACACAGAGATTAGTATAACGCCGGCTGAGATTTGCATCTTTAGATATATCAGCCATTAGGGTCCTCTGAGTTTTAAAACCCATTGCCTGACTTGCATACCATGGGGATGGCCTGTCACAAATTGTATCAGTATCAGCTAAGACTGGGAAATTGGTTAGAGGGCGCTGAAAAAAATACTCACAATGCGAGTTTCGCCTTTTAAGATAAAGTTTCAGACTTTTAACAGGGCATGTGTCATCTCCAGTGGCATACATTCTGGGATGTCTAACAGAGTCTCTGTACATTTTGTTCCTCTTACTGTACAATATCTCTGCATACTCAACCCCAGCATCATCAAATTTAAAATCAAATGAACTAGCTGAAAGATCTCGTAAACCATCACGACCAAAATGCAAGCTTATTTCAAACCAAACTTTTCTCACAAGTGATTTTGGAGAACTGTTAGAGAGGGTGCCACTGGAGTAAAGTCTCCTTAAATCGGTCTCAGAAATGGGCTTATGATGGACCGTGATGTCTTTTCCATCACGGCACTTCTCTTTTATTATTCCTGCCAGAACATTATTTGACATCACAAACTCCCGATCATTCATTATATTTATGTTTCTCTCAAAAGGTGGAGAATTCAAGTAGCGATTAATGGAAGCTCTTATTCCAATTAGAGCCGACTTGGAATAACATTCACCTCGCTTACTGCGAGCTTCAGCATAAAAACGACGCAGCAGGATGTTCAACTCTGTACTGGTTAGCCCCTCAAAATCTCTGGAAGTGTTTGTTTCAGCAAGCCAGTCTGAAATTCAAGACGCCACTTAGAAAACAAGGCCACACAGAGATCTTATTAAAATATCACACTGTCACCAGGTAAGAAAAATTTGACTAAGTTTTACTCATACGTATAAGGATGCTTAGAGAGTGTGTAAATGCACATAAATGCTTAAAATGCTTGTGTACATAGATTTATCTGATTTCATATTTATTTTTCGTCATATTAAGCAAAGGTTAAACTGCAGTTGTGATTACAACTATTTGGCACACTTTAAATTATTAACAAACCTTTAAAAACGTGCACTCCCCATTTTGTTTGTTTGCCCGTTGTTCGATCAAATCTCTTGCTAGCCAGTTCTTGAAGCCGTGATTCAGTTGTTGGCTTGAATCGACCAGGCTCTTGAACAGACTCTAAGCATGAAAGAAGTGTCTAGTCATCACTGTCTCTCAAAAATTTTTCCATATTGTTGCCTGTTGTTAATTGACCTCTTACACTCGCCAATCAGCTACAGAATCAATGCTGACTTTAGACTGCATTCTCGAGGTGCAATCTGTTAAATTCTACCAGTTAAATGAAAAAGTGCCAACAATTATTTCATACAATGTGTAGAATTCAACAAATCACACAGTGTGAACTCTGGTTGTAGAATAATCTTTGTCCTATTTTCCTTTGCCTATTTCAAATGGGACGAGTTGATATAACAAATTACACACTGAACGTGTCTTAACTGCAAGAGCTATACATACAAACAACTTACGTAGGTTCAGATTTGTGTAAGCGTGTAACAAGCAAAACTTGAGTTACTCCAAGTAAATGTTACTGTATTTGTTTCATCATAGAATCATAATGATGAATACCACTTCCATTTTATTCCTAGAGAAACAGTAACTTGTGACATCTTGAGTTACATGTTAGCAGCTCTTTATTAAAAAATTAAAACTAAAAATATTTTTGGATAAATACTACCACTGATTAAGTTTTTATGCATGTAGGCATGTAGTTTTAAAATACACTGGACAATCCATCACAAATTACAACAATATAATGGCTCAGTACATTTAAGTAACCAATCAGCATCGATTCTGTATCCTTTAAATTTGTGCTGACACACTTGTAGGTTACAAATGATCTAAACACTTCTACAAGTTTACATTTTCTCCTTGAATATAAACACTCTTTAACATGCAGTTCCATTTTGTTTGTTTTCATCTGATGTGGGATTCATTCATAATAAACAGAATAATCTTTCCATAACCCCATAAAACAATGAACTCATCCGACAATTAATCATGCCTCACAAGACTGCTGGCCTGTAACTGTCTAGACAATAAAAGAAACTTTTAGATATACATGTAGGCTGACTATGGAGCACAGCTTATGCCAGATTTTGAAAATGGGGTGTCACCTTCACAAGTTTATTATTTTCAATGTATCTCGTGTTTATTATGTTTTGTTTTTTTTTGTCAGAATTGTCTGTCTTAATGACACCCACCATGCACAGACCTTAATTATTGCAGGGACACAGTTTTCACTAACTTACATGACACTTATGTTAACTGCACAGATGACCAAGCTAATTCTTCTATTTTCCCTGTATCTCTCTTAATTCCATCAGAATAATCACCATGACATTTTCTCCATGAATAACCCTTAGTTCCTACTAGGAAAGAGGTTTCATTAAATTACATGACACTGGGTCAGGTTATCTGTGCATGTACATGGCCAAACACCTTGCCCACTTACATGTACATTTAGCCAGAATCTGAAATCAGGGTGTCTCGTTTCTCATTCTATTTCCGTATCTCTTCTACATGTACGTTAATTTATTCAGAATAGCGTCTCAAAGCCATTGAGAATCACCTCCCCTCCCCCTCCGCTGCTAAACCTGCCTACCCAGCACAAGCTGGATTTAAACATGTCCCCACACTTTCCAAGGCATGACAGTACATTTACATGTGTATGTACTGTTACTTTGTACAGTTTCTTAAAAAATGTGACAGTTCATGAAGTTCATAAACAACAAGTTGGCTTCAGTTTTCAAACAGTTCATGGGAAATGAATGCAGCTTTTCCTTCATACTAACTTCACAATTCAGCAATTAAAACACCTGAAAACAATGCTCTGTGATCACATTGGAAAGTAATTCAGATATTCAACTTGCTTGTTGTTGAGATGTGGAACAAAAGATGCTGGTAAAGAATGGCAATACTGCTTTCATTTCTAATTTCAAAACTACTAGTAAAGTGAATCATTTTAAATCTGTTCAGCTTTTACTTGCAAATTTTTTCCACTGTTCCACCATTCCATTGATTTGTACCGATACCTATCTTTACCAACTAAATTAGGTTCCTTTCTCTCACAAGCAGTTACATACTAAGAAAATGAATGCAACAATTAAACATTTACAGTGATAAAGGTCCAAGAGGGTTTATACCGACCAGTTTATGGTAGGCCTTAATCTCCAGTTTTCTCTCAAACATACTTGCATGTTTCACCACAGCCATTTGATGAACAGCAAATCAATTCATTTTCAATATTATAATACGGCATTTAAGATTTAAACTTGTAAATGGACATCGTCCAATAAAAATGTGCAAGCAAGGCAAGCCAAGTTTCGCAAAATAAAGGCAACCTTTTTTCTAAATGAAACTGGCTTATAGGCAACAGGAAGCACAAGAGTGTAAACAGATTCTAAAATCAGATTCATTGCTGTATTGAGACAGCAATACTGTGTTGCTACGATACAATTAGCAAAGTACAAACCTCCTTACTCTCAGAGTTTAGGTAAAGAACCCAAATGGAGAATTTGGACAAATATTTTAAAAAGACACAGAGCAGTGATTTCAAAAGTGATAAATCATAGAGAATGGTCTAGAAATCCACCTACCGTTTAATTCTGACTGGTCTAATGTGTCCATTGATATGCTACCTTCGGCTAGACTACTGTTGCTTGTGACGGTTGCGGATGGTCGGTTGGGTGAAAACGTTGATGTGGATGTGGTAGGCTGTGCAGAGGACTGAAAGTTTGTGGAGTTATCTGCCCATTGGATGTTTGCTGACTGGTCAGACTGGTCTTGTAAACTAGCTGAATAGTCCATATCGCTTACAGTTGCAGAGTCATTGGTTCCTGATGGCATTTCAGGGTTTTGGTCTTCAAATGCGCTTCCTAGGACAGATATGAGGCTTTGGTTCAGTGGGGATTCTTCAGATGGGTTTTTCCGGACTTTAAAAGGTGTGCTGCTATCTTGCGTGTCGCTGGACACAGAGTCTCTGGCCGGACGTTTCCGACTATCAGGCTCCAGTGCCTGGTGAGAATGTAAACTGACTGGAAATACACCTCCCTGGTTGTCCTCCGAGGGCTCATCCTTTATCACGACAATATCATCCGTGTTCTCACTCAAATGCGGAACTGCACCCATTGTATCAGCCCCTGAAAGTCTGTTATTGACATCACTCTGCATATCTGTCACAGTCTGAGACCGCGTCTGGCCCTGCCCACTTTGTGCCATCCTGCTGTGGGAGTTCACATTCCTTCTGTGGAATGCACTGGACCGCGAGTACATCCCACCCCTGGAGAAGCCTAGGCCCGTTCTTGGGGCAAGTCGACTTCCCAGGACCTTCTTCACCGCAGGGGCGGTTGCGGTGCGCAAGCCCTTTAGCCATGATGGATCTGGCTTTTCCCCTGAACAGTCTAAAAAATAAAACAGAATTCACACAAATCAAAATAATTATATAAGACTCCTCACAGTATTTTTATTAAATTTCTGTTTAATTCAAACTAATTCTTCAAAATTTTAAAAAAAGTTTAACATTTCTCGAGTCAATATTCTGACAACTGAACATATTTTGCTGGTAAACCAGTCCTCAGAAGATTGGCATACAACTTTCAAGTTCCCTCAAGTCAGCAATAAAGTCTTTCTCTTTGAATGAACTATAGCCGACAATGTCTCTTCCACACAGCGCATCTTAAATGACATACCAGCTTTAAGAGCCTACTGTCTTTGTTCTGACATGCTTTGACAATATATTATTTTGAAAATAATAGTGTTGCCTTCCTACTTCATCTCTCATCAAATGATTTCATTTAAATCAAGCCAAGTTTTGAAAGCTACATATCTGCTTTTTCGTCTTTTATTTTTGTGATGCTCTTTGTTCATGGTTTAAATCATGCAAAAAGTAATCACAAACCTAAGATCATACACTTGGCATACCTAAAGAAATGGCCCCTTTTGATTTATACTCTGCCAACCGCAAATCCAACCAGACCGCAAATTGTGACAAGACGATGGGTTCGCTGCAAAGTTCTCCAATGATCGATGCAAATTTGAACTGTACTCTCTCTAGAGACACACCCATTTTCACCTTTCACTGCTTATGATGCTGGATGATAGTTGGCCACCACTTGTGTCAGGGATCTGAAATATGAACAAAGACACACACCTTAACACAAACGTTCATTAATTCATGAATTCAATTTATTGCCATTGTTTGACACCCTACATAAGTCTTTGCTTAAACAATGGCTGTTTTGCATAGATGTCACAAAGTTTACACTAGCTTATTTCATGCATGATGACTGGTAATAGGTTTTAGCAACAGGTTCTTAAGCCACAACAAATCTAAATCTAATGGTTACTGCGTATGTACTGTTGTCTCCAATTAAAGATGGAATAGGATCCCAACACTTTTGAACTTAACATAGGCATTGCTGTAACTGCCCTCCACACAACAAAACCCTAAGGAAGCCCTGCTCCATCCATGTGTTTCATGCCTAAACCTGACAAGTAATGTTTGAAAGACAAACACCAACTGAAAGAAATTTTCAGACAACCAGCAAATAACTTAATAGAATTAAAGCTTAACTTCAAACTATGGCAGACATTAGTCTCATTTGTATAGATTTACCCAGAATTTGAAATCAGGGCATCTCATTTCCATTTTTTCCTATCTGTCCTGTTTTAATTTTGTCCGAATTTTGTCAACGACATTCAGACACTCCCATGGCTAAACCTTCGTTTGTTTAACAGTTTACACTGCTGGATTACTCTTTAAAGATTGTTTACTGCTGTCTTCTTTGAGAAGTCTACACCTTTGAACCTGGGGAATCAGTGTATACCAAAATAGGACAGGTTTGAGTTGCATAGATCAGTGAAAATTTCCCTGTGCAACTGAGAGATCATATCAGCCCCTGTCTGAGAGAGTGAAGAATTTCATCTGTGAAGAGAATATGCAGGGCAAGTAGCTGGGGAGTAAAGATGCAAGAAAAATAGGATTGGGAATATCCTTTTTCTGTCATATTTTTTTCATTATTGAAGCTAAAGTAATTTCAGTGAAACCTGGGCTAAATTCGATAGTGTGGGGATCACACAATCTTCCAACACTGAACCTAATGATGCACGTGAAGATGTATACAGAAGCACTAAATACAGAAGAAACAGTAATCTTGCAAGCCCATTCATTTCTTTTAATGGACTTGTGAAAACGTGAAATTTTTATCCAGCAGATTCAAACTTTAATTTTAGACTTATTCCAGGGTTTCATAAATGGAACTGAGCTTTGGTAATTAAACACGCAGGTGGGCAAGTTGGTTTGAAACTGATGATCTAAAGAACTGTATAGGCCTAACGATTTTTTTTTTCCTTTTCAAGCGTAAACCACAATTTATTTCAAACGACTTGGAACTCAACATTCAAGTGTCCCATCCTGTCCACAGTTTAAAAATACTGATTTGCTTTCGCGTGTGCAATGTCTTGAAGATAGCACTGAGTGTTAGCACTGAGAGTTTGCGTAAGTCGGACCGCCAGACGTGAACACAGCCTCCATTATCCCTGAACAGATCTGAAGCCATCGCTGCAGGGGGTCCCTTTCAGAACACAAAGGGAATGCGAGAAGTTCGCCTGCAAAATTAACACGTGCAATTTCACATAACGTCGTCAGATAGGATTTTCCATGCACACGAGCAATTTAAAATACACACTACCATGTTCTGTGTGCCACTCACCGTGAAAATTCATCAGAATTTACCGCAAAAGGATCAGTCCCTGTGCCTGACCTCTTTCCTCCCACGAATTATGCATAAATACTAATCTCACCTCCACCACAGAAGAGCTCTTCGCTGTCCTATCCAAGCTGGTTTTCACAACAGCCAACGTCACAAAATCCATTTTCTCGAGAATTGTTTGTGAATAGCACTGAGTGTGTGAATAAACCAGGATAACCTGATTGACGCAAAATGATCAACGTAAACTTTAATGTAAACTTGCAGCAAATTTAACTCACTTTATTATATGCACATGCATATATGTACACAACGTTGTTCCGCCATGCATTTTCCTTGAAAGCTTTGAAAATACTTTCGATGACCTCACTTGCATTATTTTGAAATCTTTGAAAATGCTTGATAAAGGCATCATCTCCAGAACAGCTTTAATAATCGGTTTCATTGCTTGCAAACTATCTAGTGGTCATTTTAAAAACAAAGGTTTAAAAATAGGCTACATTGCAAGGTTTTAAAAACCATTTTCTCTCTTTAAAAAGCTTCATTTGTATAGCTTCAAAACTTATTTCTTGAGTTTTGAATGTATTTTTTAAAGCTTTAAAGCTCATATAGAAAGTTTTAAAATTTATTTTTAAGTCCTAAGAAATCATTTGTGATGCGTGAGAAATCATTTTTGAAGCTTTAAACTTGCTGCCATACATATAGGCCTTGATGCTACATATACATATATGAGAGTTGTAAAAAATTTTAAAAATACCAGTCGATCGCCAGCATGAGACAACGCGTGCTGGAGTTTAATATATCTTTATCCAAGGCGCACGTTTTTGGCAAAGGAATTCTATAACGAAGATTAGGCCTGTGGATTTGAGGGAAATTAAGAAGGTTGGGCCAGAAAATAAATAGATAATTAAGGGAACAAAAAGTTCGGATTTTGATGCATTTGATGTCATTTATTTATTTATTTATTTGATTGATTGATATTTCACTTATACGGAATGACTTTATCGATGAACTTGCGGGACGCTGGACTGACAAGTTAGCGAATGTAGGCCTACCCATTCCATGGATTGGATTCCCCCTGACAGACTGGTTTTGTCAGCTATCACCGTCGATGTAAAGTTGTAGTCTGCCGGTATTCATATAATTTCCTGGCTGACCTCCTAAATAGGAAAGCCGTAGTTTAAAACCTTTAACTATTACGCCCCAGGGAAATTACGCCTTAAGCCACAAACCAAGCTGCATACATTAATATATATAAAACCTGTGGTTCACATTATATCTGTTATATTAGTTCCAGATAAAACAAGTTTCTCCAAAACGTTCACTCGCCTAAAATATTAATTGGAGTTCCATCATACGACTATTCCTAAAGGCGAGTATCCTGAAATCGTTTCACGGGGTAAATTTTTAATCTACACATAGATCGATTGTAGTTTTATCAGCTTAACAGTCTGCAGTGCACGTGTCTCCGCGGGCCTTCATTTGGTGGTCGCCATTAAACTAGTTCGACTTTGCTTTTGATATATTTTATTTATTTATTCATTTCCTTTTTAAATGAAAAGTGGCACTGCCGTGGCCGTAGGGCCTATTGCTTCCGACGCCACTGTGATAACAAATCACTTTGTAGCAATTATTGTTTTTTTTTTTGTTTTTTCGATCTGTTCCTTTTGGATGTTAAAAATTACTGACCTCTAGTTCATTCCCGCTTCTGACTGACTATTTTCGGGGCCTTACAATTTTTTAAAACAGTTCGCCATCCTCTATTATAAAGGCCTATAGATGTGGATTAAAAAATCGTTAACCTATAGGCCTACCAGATACATCAGACGTGTGCATGGCTTCACCATGTCACGTTACAATCAAATTTTGAGCTAGGCATGGTGTAGGTGTACTATCTCCTTTCCACGCATTATCACGCGAGATTTGTAATATTGACGCATTGCTATAAAGGTGAATTTGCGAGTAACGTATGGAAGTTTCACCCTTCGCCTTAATGGAAAGTTTCGCCCTAAGTCTTAATGGAAGTTTCGCCCTACGTCTTTCCTCCGTGTGGATGGTTGTTGAGGGCGAGGGGCGGGAAGGGGATGGGACAGGTCTACTAAGCTGTGGCTATAACTACGATGCATAAGTACATATAACTACCATGCATGTGTACATTTAACTACCATGCAGGTGTAGGGCCTACATATGTACATGTAGACCTACATGTATATAGCCTACGCATGTAGGCCTACCGTAACTATTATTTCGGGAGCAAGTAAGCGAAAGCAATATCCAAAATATGCTCCTTGTTTTCTTTTAGCGGGGAAATATATATGTCACACGCATGTATAATCCACTGGGAAGTAACAGATATTCTCGTGCATGTATTTTGTTTTGTCGGGCCTCCAAACGAAGTTGTAGCTCTCTTTGTCGCGGGCCGTGAAGGCTTCAGGTGGTGCACTTGACAGACATATCGGAGCTCTTTTGCAAAGGAGGTAATTTATAGTCATTGTCAACCTCAAAGAGTAAAATAAAACGGTAAGTTTTATGAAATTGTGTCATGTTTTCTCTTTTGTTGAAAGCCGTTGACTCACTCCTGGAACAAAACTGTCTACTGATATGTAACAGAAAGGGTAAACATGAAAACAGATATGCATTGCAAAATATTAGCTGGTGTTGTTGTTGTTTCGCCTTCCCCCAGGGTGGGAAAATCTCCAGATCCGATTTTAATTAACTTTGTATATCAATTTTTGGTGATTTCTAGTGTAAGTAATATTGTTATTATATTGTAACGTAAAACTGTTAAGACAATAAAGGTTTACGAAGTTTATTTGGTGTGAGTTGTAAAGACAAGGCTGCTCAATTACATCTAGTCACATGAGGTAAGCCGTAGAGGTATTCCATCTACATGGAATTTAATGAAAGCCCTCTTGAGTTCATCTGTCTAGATAGTCTGGTGGTAGAGGATTTGATATCATTTGAATGAAGAATCTGCTTATCACATCTGATATGAGCGTCATCAGCAAGCAATTGCCAACACTTGACAACTGTTGCAAGGAAGACGGACCTCCTAACGTAATCTGTAGCCAAACCTGCAGCCCTGAGTCGGTTTGAACCACCAATGATCAACTTTTTGATATAGCTAGTGGCTGTCACTGACGGCGAGGCATAGGTACAGTGAGCATTAAGAGACAGATTTCTCAATTTGGCTTGGCGTTCAGCATGAAGGGAATTGTGCAACGACTGGTTGACCCATATCAGTATATTGGCTCAAGTGGGGCGACTTACTTGCCTTTTGTAAGTCATCTCAGTGAAGCAGCACTAAATAAAAGAGCGGTGGAAATCCATCCTCCAACAAGGAGGTGCATTACATACACTCTAAGAATTCCTTCATCATCATATGACTGAAAAATTGTTGAGCATGATGTTAAACCCCAAGGAGACACTCGCTCACTCTCTTAGGCACATTGTATGTCGTGGTAGTTATTATAGGATGCAAGGAATGTTTCTTTTTTGTTTTCTAATATGCAGTTGAGGATGTGTCATTACATATAAATGTACAAGAAAACTTCTTAGATACAATGAGCCATTGGGTGACAGATTTCTCTGTTGGCATAATCTGCCTTATTTAAATACACATATGAAAGCATGGTGTTTATGTTTGTTCAAAATGGGTAAGAACATATAGAACCAACACATATATTTGAATTTTACATTTTGATCTTTTTGGCAATCCCCAGTTATATTGGTCTTTGATTTCTTTCAGGCCATTTGGAATAGAACTGCATGGTGGTAACAGCTGGACCCATCCGCTGATTTAGAGGTATAATTTACTTGTGATAAATTTACAAATTTCAGTTTTCAAGATAAGCAGTCCTGTACGTTTTGGGGGGTAACTGGACATTTACATGCTCTTGAACTGCTGAGTTAATTTGATTTCCCAAAAAAGGCTCGGTGTGTTTACATGTATCTTAATATACCATCTAGAGGTTGCTCTCGAATTGTTACTAATATTGTCATATTGCAGACTGCTCTGTACTGGAACAAAAGCTGAGAACCATTCATGCAAACTGCCATGGGAACCATGAAACTGGAGGTGCTTTTAGTTTAATTTGTTTTTCACTGTCCATAACTTTATCACATTGCAGATGGAATATGTATTCTATGAAACAAGCATATCAGTTAACTTTAATCAATATCCTTATCCATGCAGCCTATATGGTGGAACAGAAGATATTTGTATTTTTTAAAATGTTCTCACTTTTGTGTTGTTTTTGTACCCATCAGGCTGGGGGACGTTTATCTCGTGAAAATGGGTGTGTCACTTGAGAGAGTACAGTTCAAGTTTGCCTCCATTATTGGAGAGCTCTGTAGCGAGCCATTAGTTCTCTCTCAGTTTGCTGTATGGCTGGATTTGAGGTTGGCAGAATACAAATCCAAAGGATCTATATCCCTGGGTAAGTAGACGAATCTACCCTGATGGAAGGACATGTATTAGATAGCAAAACAAATCCATTTATTTATTTATTTCATTGCTGCGATACACCATACTCAAGAAAATTTCACTTATTCCTTATGTAACTTTTCTTTTCAAGGATTTACCTCCCTTGATAGTAGGAATTTGTCCTTTGTTTCTTAAGACTATGAAAAATAATGTTGTTTACTTCACAATGCACAGATGCAAATTGAAATGATTCAAAAGTTGTTGACCTTATAAGAAATTGTACAATCAGATTAATCACTGTGGTTATTTAAATTGCCTCACACCTGTACTTCCGATTACTAACAGCATTGGACACTTGAACTGATACCTACCATACAGGGGCCATGAAGAGGGAAGTAATCTATGTATTACAAAAACACGGAATACAACGGCATCAAGCATTGCCTGGGGGAAACCTCCGACCATCCACAGACTGCTAGCAGATCTTCCCACATGCCACGACAAATCTACATGCGCTCAAAATAAAACACAACACTAGACCAAATATATATACATGTACATAGATGCATGGTTAAAGCATCCCACATAAAGTTTAAACAGCATACCTTTTTATTTTTGGTGATGTTGCATAACATAGCAATTCAAAGCAAGCAATATCGTACACACTGAGAAAAGCGCCAGGGCCTTTATGTTATTCATTTTTACCAACCTGAACCTCGCAATTCATATATATTTCTAAAAACTGTGAGCCCTGTTTTGCCTTTTAGCCATGTGAGCTTGGGGTATGAGCGACGCATCGTCCTTGAAATATATTAAAAACTGTGGCAGGTTACTTGAGAAGATTTATTTGGATCTGCCTGTCTGAATAAATCATTTTTACTTATGTTTTGACATATGGATATTTTTTCTTTTTTTTTTATGCATGTCTTTTGTTCTGTTTGTATTTGTATTCTAAAAGTGTTGCCTGTCTCATTTCTATAGTTGTAAGTGGGATTTGTAATGATCATTTGATGCATTGCACATTTTAGAATTATTGATCTTCACTGTTCACGTTTTCCTACCTATATCTGGTCCATACTTGAAGTTGTAAGTACAAATCCAGCTCCTGCCTGGTTTCTTCCCATCAGAATGCTAGCTGCTGTCATATAAGTGAAATATTTAGGAGTATTGTGTAAATCACCAATAAAATCAAATCAAGTCCAGCTCTTCCTAGTGCAGCTCCAGCATTAAGACAAATTAGCTGCAAGTATCTGGCGAAGGGTGATGGTTTACAGGAGGGGGCACCCTGGTTTCCTCCTGTCATTCTGATTTCCGTCTTACAAGTGAAAAATTCTTGAGCTGTGTAAGGCATTAAACATCAATCAGATCAATAGATAAATCAACTGGCATGAAGTGAGGAAGTTTTTTTTTCCTGCAGATTGCTGTGGAATGCTCCCTGAGCCTGATTGGTTGAAAGGGTTAAAACCACCCACAATACCTTCTGAACCAGTGGCCCCTGGGGATCAAGCTTTGAGTGGAGACCTGGGGGACAGCTTCTTTTCTCTGGCAAAGGAAACCAACTCACAAGATTTTACCAGCCTGAGACATTCCTTCTCTTCACACAAATCTCAAAGACATTTCCCGAATCATCAGATCGAGCCTCAGTCATCTCCAGCCGTGTATCGACATGCAGAGAGTGCACAATCGGAGACCAATATGTCGCCAGATGTTGTTGTTGTACCAGAAGAGGATGATATCCCCACGGTTGTCAACTCCAGTCATGCCCAACAATCATATTTTACTTCCAAAAATTCTACAGTCTCTTCCCATTCAGGTTTTGTTTTTCATTACTGTTTTTGATTTCGTTTGATTTAAACTATAGATATGTTGGTGTAGGATAAACTGTGATGCTTATACCCCCACAGAGGAGGTGATCTTTTTTTATCAGCATTGTTTTTTGTCTGCAAGTCTAGCTGTCTGTCTGTATATTCAGCTCTTTGCAAAGTAATGAATAACGTAATTCAGGGCTTTGGAAGAAATTTTGTTGACAGGTGGATAAGGACCACTCACAATTCAGTTTGGGATCCATACCCAGGAATTTTTTTAAACAATTCTGCACAGAAAGAACACAAAAATGCCCATTTTTCTGTCCCTTTGTTGGAATTCTGTTTTGTACATTGAGTTGATTCAGATGTTAGCAATCAAGTGCTTTCTAGTTTCACCATTTTTTTTCCTCAGATACACATAATTTTTAGATAAACTTGGTGTGCTATTGTTAGATAGCATTATATTCTCTCAAAGTTAATCACACAAAACAGCTTGACAGCTATGCAAAATAAGTAAAGAAGAAAAAAACAGTAAAAGTAAAGCCATCAGAATTTTCTCCCGATAACTCAATTATCAAACGATGCATGAAACTGTCGTTCTTTATTTTGTGATACGCGGAGGATGTGTCATAATATAAAGGTACAGAAGTAAAAACAAATCCTGTGAGCCCACATGGGAGAATGTGGGGGTGAGGGGGTCTAAGCTGGCCTTCTAAACTGATAAGTTCACCGATGACGTCATCTCTGGCCACGTCGGAAAAAATGCTTAAAATATAGAGGTAATTGAAGGTAATATGAAATATGAAAATTTAAAGAAAAAAATATTTTGGCATAATTTCCTTCATTGAAAGCATAATATTTGTTTCAGAGTTCTTCTTCGTGTAACTTTAAAGTCATCCACCATATTTATCATACCACCCTCCACAAGCCCTGCCATAATACATACTCAGCTCACAAGTCCTTCACATTCGGCCCTACCACTTCATGCATCTGAATTGACGTGGCCTTTTTGACGTTTACATGTAGATTCATCCGTGTGCTTTAAAATACAGATTCTTTAGTATCAAAAGTCATTGTCAAAACTGCTTTCAAGTTTCTTGACTGACAGAGTATTAAATTTCTGGAGATTGCGGACCACTTTTCACCCTGACGCTTTGTGTTTAGGACAAAAGAGAATTAAAAGCAGTAACGGCCTTGTAATATGACCTTTGAGTCGTTCCAGATCAACTCACAACGGGGAAATGTGGAGTAGATTCGCGCAGTGAAAAATGTAAGCTTAGTATATGAAAACACGAAATATCTCAAAGAAGTATTTAATATAATTATTCCTGTGTTGTTTTGGCTTTCAGAACCATCTCTGTCACACGACTCATCACCGTCTAGGAGAGCTTATCACGTGTCCAACTTTTCTCACTTGAGATCCACTCACCGAGTTGCCCCGTATAAATTTAGCGCACCCAACGACAGCGAGAGTAGGAAGAGAAATTCCACTGAAAGAAACATTGCCGCAGCGGTAAGCAGCTTTCAGAGGTGGATCCTCGAAGAACCGCGCAACGACAAAAGGGAAATAACTGATATCTCCGCCCCGGAACTGGATTCGTATTTGGCGGAATTTTTCTCTGTCATGAAGAAGCCGTCTGGTGAAGACTACACACGGCGTTCCTTCAGTGTCTATCGTTATAGCTTGGACAGATATTTGAAAGAACACAAGTATCCCTTCTCCATTTGCAAGTCTGAGGAGTTTTTGAAGAGCCAAAGGTCTTTCCATCGACGGAAACTGTCCCTGCCAGAAATGGCAACGGATCAGTATCGTATCAATACCGCCCAGCTTCCTCCTTCCTATTTGCTTCCATTAGACAAACCCAGTGCCGCTAACATCAGTTCTTTCCCAGCGGGAACCAGCTATGGTTCCAACGCAATGTATATTCCAGAGAACCCACCTGAACAGTCTGACGATTTTGATGTTGTAGAAGTTATGGAGTTAAATGAGCTTCGAGAAGTCGAGAGGGTAACAGGGTATAAACAGAGTGCTACAGCATCAACAAGAACTGAAAAGTCGGGAGAAGAAAGGATGGGATGGCATACAGAACCAAAGACAATACAAACAGGGCCTGTTGAAAATCCCGGCACAATGGAGGAATATCCAGAGCAGAAATCCATCAAAAACCTCTCTTTAGAAACCATAGCGAAGGAAGGCCAACAGTCTGACGCTTCCAGAGATTTTTTTGATGAGAAAGAAACGAAATTCAATCCTAACTCAAACAGTGGTTCTGAAGGTGAATGAAAAAACACATTGAAAGCTTGAACCATCCCAGTGAAAGTCAAGGATAAACTTTCAACTAGCATGATTCTGAGGATCAAAACGTGTAATATTTTCATGTAGAAAACTGAAAGAATGTAATGAAGTGCATGCCAGTAATTACCAGATATATCTGAGTTTGTTTGCTCATTAGGCCTGTGTTTCTTAAAACATTTCAACAATTAGCCCCGTTCATTATAAGCTAAAAAAAACTTATGATTTTAGCCTCCTCTGCAAAGTCAAAATGGACTTTAAATCAGAATTTAAGCCTCCTTTAAAGTAAAGATGGACTCTTATTGCTGAATATAAACTCTGCCTCTTGGCCTATATCCAGAAGGTGTATGGCATGTATGCTGAAAATTTGAATACATATATATATATATATATATATATATATATATATATATATATATATATATATATATATATATATTTTTTTTTACATTTTTAGCTCTCTAAAAGCTAAAGTTATATATGCATGCACTACAGTGTATATCGGAGCAGAGGAGTGTGTAAGGCGAAAAAATTCTAACGGTGAACACGAGGTTAGGGATACAAACTCAGACAAGAAATTTTATATTTGCCCAGGGAAGTTGTTTCCTAAAGCGGTCCCCACTAGCTCTTACTGTTGAATGTTCGTCAAGGAATGGACACTCATGGAGCCGTCAGGGCATTCTTACTTTCATTTAAGACGACTTGCCTTCCATCAGTATCAGTTTACATTTATTTATTTATTTATCTGTTCGTGTTCTTTTTTTTCTTTTTTTGGGGTTTTTTTTTCTTTTTTTATTATTGTTATTATTCTTTTTTTATTATTGTTATTATTATTATTGATTTGATGACTTGATTGGTGTTTTGTGCTAATGCCAAGAATATTTCACTTATACGACGGCGGCCAGCACTATGGTGGAAGGAAGCCGGCAGAGCCAGGGGAATATTTGATTGGTGTATTACGCCGTACTCAAGAATATTTCACTTATACGACGGCGGCCAGCACTATGGTGGAAGGAAGCCGGCAGAGCCAGGGGAATATTTGATTGGTGTATTACGCCATACTCAAGAATATTTCACTTATACGACGGCGGCCAGCATTATGGTGGACGGAAAGAGGGCAGAGCCCAGGGGTAACCCACGACATCAGGTTGCTGTCAGACCTTCCAACGTACGGTCGGAGAGGAAGCCATCATGAGCTGAGCTTCAACTCACAGCGACCGCATGGATGAAGGGCTGATGGGTCATTGCGCCGCTCTGGGGTACTAACCAGCCCGGCCACGAAAGCTCCCATATCAGTTTATTGGTCTCAGTGTCGAAAGTTCGTCATTAAATTTCCAAAGGTCAGTGGTTTACTCCGACACTCCGGCCCGTTAAAAATGCACGAAGAGAGTGAGCCCAATATACATGTACATGCACCTGGGTACAAATTACTTCTTATTTTATATCGAAGAATTAGGGAAATTGGCAATCTGATTACCACAACAATGCAGAATTGTCATCCATGTTTCTATACGCCAAGCATCAAGATGGCAAACTGGTGTTGTAACCCGTATACGAATCCTGAGGAGAAAATAAAATCGCGAAACCAAATTACACAGCCTGCTTGAAGTCGGGCCCTATAAAGTTCTTGAATGTGACGGTCAACGCCAGTAAAATAAATAATAAAATATCGCAAATGGCCTGTTTTGATTCTTCTGGCGGCGGTTCAGGATAAGTTTTTTTTTCTTTTTCTTTTTTTTTATCGGGTTCACTTAATCGCCTTGAGCATTAAAATAAAAGCTGACACTAGACCAAATGTACATATTCATCCATAAGGCATCTTACATGAAGTTATAAAAACGTATATGTCCTTATCAATTCAGACCAATCAGGCGCGAGTTTTGTCTCTAACCCTAGAACACTGCTGTTCCCTTCTGCGTCTCCCGAACCATGTTTTGCCTTTTAGCCATGTGTGCATGGGGTACGAATGACGTGACATCATGTTCCGACGCTGCTCTGAAATGGCGTACCCCACGGCCTCGTTTGAATTCCTGATTAAAACTTAATTTATAAAGTTACCAAACTCGTCAGAAATAAATGTCTGTGGCCGTTTGGGTCTATTTTTACATCCCTCGGCCTAAATTCTTTAGATTATGTTGGCTGTCTTCTTCGAAACGTTCATGTATAGTTCAGGCCATGGACACGATTTGTGCATTTATAGAATGTTTCATGGTTCACTGACTTCACAGAAGTTCTCATTTAGTAAAATACGATAAAAATCGGGTGCACTAAGTCGTTCATATGTACATGATTAAGAATTGTTAAGAATTGCAACATATGAATATAAGACTTTGGTGAAATTCAGCTGTTTAAGAATGGAAATAAAGGTCTGGTTTTGCTTAAGAATACTTTATTAGATGTATTCCGCAAAAGCGGACGTGCGTACTGTTTAAAGATCGGGCCACACTTTTTTTACAGCATATATCTGGGGCATTTTACCTTAAAAAAGAGCAAACATTTTTTTTCTTGAACGACACACGCTACACGTGCCTTCAGTGAATTCAGGCATATCATCCGTTCAAACGTTTTACTGTTTTCCATTGAAAACAAATTGATCACGTGCAGAAACCAACAAACCTATCGGAGTTCCATACTCCTAACAGCCACTCTACGCTCTTTTTACATCACTGCCACCACTAGATCAGTCTTTTTTTGCAGCCTGTACGACGTGCGTATAGGCTGCAAAATTTTCATTTTTGCAACAGTTGTGTCCTGAGCGGGACTATATTATTTGTAATATTCATCATTCATCATTAAAAATTGTTTCCGATCTTGGCTGGGGTCATGTTGTTCATGTACGTTAGGTGAAGAGATTGCATGTGCATAAAGTATTATTAAAAACAAAGGATGACACAGACTGTTTTCTGACATCACTTCCTGTCGCGTGTGACTCCACTGACTTCGGTGTTATTCATGATTTATGAAAAAAAATGCATGTGGTGGCAGTGATGTAAACCGAAACGTCTAGAACGGCGCATTTGGTGTGAGGAGTACGTCAGAATTCTAGTACATCACAAATCAGTCTACGCAGTCATCAAATATTGATGTATAACGTCATAGCTTCCGCCATACCAGATAACATATCAATGGAAAACATTCTATACGAGAATGTTCAAAAAGCAATTAATAGTACGATTTGTCACATTTATATATCTACTGACGTTTTCCCGATTGAATTCCCACTTACATCGTTTCAAAAATATGACACTTGATGCATGGAACTGTTGAATAATTTGTTTCTTTTTTTTAGATTTTCAAAATTATTTGAATGTGAAAAGATATTATATAACTGAAATATATACGCTGTTAATGTGCATTTTATATTTACAGTGCAAAGCAGTTTCAACGTGTCATTTATCCAGAAAACAGACTGAAAAGTATATATAAATAAACATGCACGTTATGACGTATTTTAACGTGAACCATAGAGAAAAGTAAGCAAAGGTTTATTTTGTTTACGTTTTTTAGTATAACCTCGGGACGTATCATGAGTTTCCAGCTTCGTCATAACAACGGACTACTTGGTGCGCAGGTTATCTGTGTTCGTTTATTTCTCTAATGGATTTTTTATTTGACTAGTTTTTTATGCCGTTTTTTTTCACTTATACTACGGCGCCCAGCATTATGGTGGGAGGAAACAGGACAGAGCCAGGGGAAAACACAAGAACATCCGCAAGTTGCTGGTAGACTTTCCCACTTAAGACCGGAAATGAAGCCAAACAGCATGAGCTGGACTGGAACTCATAACGGCCGCACTGGGTCATTGTCCCGCGCTGGCGTGTTATCTCCATCGGCAACGGAGGCTCCTTTTCTGACGGAAGTTTTACGCCGTACTGAAGAATATTTCATTTATACTGCGGGGCCCAGCATTATGGTAGGAGGACGCCTCGCAGGTTGCTCACAGAAAAGCCAGTGTGAGCCGGACTTGAACTCACATCAATGACATTGATGATAGTCGCCTGAGCCATTATGCTGCAAGAGCACGCTATAACCACTGCGCCTCGGAAGTCGCTGCATACATGTCACACAAATGTGTGATTGTTACTCCTATGCTTGAATGACAGCGGATGTATTGTAATTATATACAGTATAGCCTAAAGCATTAAACAGAAATTAACATGTGCATAATACTGACAGGATATGTATAATACCGAGACATTGTCCTGCTTTTCAGTAACGAAATTCTTGCCAACACGAATATGAACGATTATCGCCTTATACAACTTTGGCAATATTGAAGCCATATAGTCGCGAACAAATTCTTTGAAACCAGTATTTATTTTTTTACAAAAGCAACAACTTGTATTTGTTAACCTCAGAACGAATGTCACGAGGATTCCAGCTTCCTCTTTACAATCCTCTTTACATGAAGGGGATAGTGCAACGACTGGTTGACCGCTCGGGCAGGGTGACTGACTTGCCTCTGGGAAGGCGTCTCAGAGAAGAAGCACTAGATAGAAGAGCGGTGGAAATCCGCCCTGCAACAGGGAGGCACATTAGATGCACTCTAAGGATTCGTTCTTCGTCATATGACCGAAAAATTGTTAAGTACGACGTTAAACCCCCAAGCACTAACTCACTCCTATTTACAAAGATCAAATTATTTGTCAGGTGATGTGCATGTGTGTAAACAGGTGTGATGTTCGCTTTTGTGCCATGAATAATGCATGGTGTGTATTGTCATAGTATACTGTAAAGCCTAAACCATTTTTTTAAGATAGGGAAACTGTTGGAAACTTGTCAATAAAGAGGGCAGGATATATACCGGTACTCAGATAGTGTTCTGAAATTTTCGGTGTGATGAGTGGAAAATGCTCTGTTAATATGCACGCTCTTTCAAGCCAGAATTAAAAAAAAATTACCGTGTATATTCAGAAACTTCAAGAAAGGTCGATTTTGTTTACGTGCTTTCTTGGCGTGTTTACTTGTTAACCTTATGACGTAATCACGAGGGTGTCGCTTTACAACAGGACAATCCCACTTTGGTCGCATCCTGAATAAGTCTGCTATATATACACAGTGTAAACAATGGCATAGCCAAAGAACATCCAGAGAAGAAAGATCAGATTTCTGCCAGCAGTTTATTTACATCTTAAATACCTTACCAGTGGCTACGTCCCTTTGCGTCAAACTCGGTGACCCATATCCACTTTTATTTGGTTATACTTTCCTGTAGCCTGATGTTTTGTTTGCTTTGGTAAAAATACAAACATCTTCCTGACCCACTTTAAGCTTTGACGTACCAAGAGGCGAGTGTATTTTGGCTTATTCATTCAACCCATCCTCCCGATCAAGGTCAGGCCTATGCATTGATCGATGCGTAGTTATACATGAAAATACTTAAAATGTGCATGTGTGGTCCTCTTCCGGCGAATAACACTTTCATAAAGCACTCAACTTACTGGCACATGCACTATTTTCAAGGATTACAGGAGTAAATTCACAAACACATGGAGCAGTTCTGTTCATCAACAAACGTAGATTTTCATTCAGGAAAGCGTGCACTTTTGAAAATTTAAAGTAGTTCCTGGCCCATTTTTCAAGATGGCGACCCCTGGTGTCTCAGTTTCCCATTTCACAATTTAACAAAACCGGGCACATTTTGTCGAATTCATATACAGCCACGCCGCAAAGGCTCTGTCTATATACATGCATTTGATCTCGCTATAATTTAGTGGAGCACCTGTGGATGTAACATCTTAACGTGGCCAACATCGTCCAAGGATAAAGGTGAGAATTCTGTTTTACTTAACGTTATGTACGCAAAAGCAGCAGATAACTGAATCTTTTATTATACATTACAGTCTTCGAAATTCATGCTCTGCCATTTTGCCGTCTGTAAGTTTACCCCTGACTTCGTGCGAGGCCTGTGCCTATTATCGTAATCATGGCAGAGCGTTACCAATGCATAGCGGTAATACATGTATTACCATTTAATTAACAAAAAAAGTGTAACCCAATAAGCTCAAACCTTTTTTCGGCAAATCCTCAAAAAAAAAACCTCTCTGGCCTTTGGCGTGAAGATTATAATGCTGAAGGGATGCATAATTAATTTATGATAATTACAGTAGCTTAAACCATAAAATAAATATTCATTTCAGCTAATGAAAACATATTGTTATATTACCCAGCACAACCAGAATCCTCCTCCAGCTTTCACTTCAAGTTTAATGCATTAATCATTATTAAGTTCTTTCGTTAACAAATTAATGGGATAATGAGTGGCAGTAACTACTAACTAGGCCTACTGTTGCCTTAAATGTAATAGATTCGAAATTACATTTCTTCCGAAACCATGTGTCAAGAGAGGGTAGATTTAGAATTAATATACTTTCCGGCCCAATATGGGAAGGTCCTCCAGCAACCTGCCGATGGTCGCGAGTTTCTCCAGGGCTCTGTCCGGTGTCCTCCCACCATACTGCTGGACGCCGTCGTATAAGAGAAATGTCCTTGAGTACGGCATAAATCTCCAATCAAATAAATAAATAAATAAATAGAACTCATGTTCGGTCGACATGCAGCCAACATAGTTGACGCGGAGGGAAATAATCTACACATAAACTATCTGTAGACCCAAACGTGAAATAAAAAGTTTTGCCTAAGGACCCAGTTTACAAAGTTGTATTGTACAAGGGCATTTTACCACGTTAACGTATCTCATGAATACATGTTACGACTGATTCATATAAAACTGGCCCCAGGCCCGATACCCGTATAGATTAGATGAGCGCATTGACTTTCTGTACTATATATGTAGTAAATTTACCAACTTCAACCCAAAAGTTACATCCCAAGTTTCCCGCGCGGCACCATAACACATGCAGCTTGCATTTTCTCTATAACAAGGGAAGAACATTGTAACGCTCTTCCCACCTACAACATATCAAAAATAAACCTTGCACGACCAATATTTTTGTGAGCTGTTGTTGTTGGAAATAGTTATACCATAGTTATTACGTCAAAGGGGGTGGGTAATAACACTGGGAAAAACGTCAGAGGGGTGGGTAATAACATTGGGCAAAGCGTCAAGTTGGTGGGTAATAACACTGGGCAAAACGTCAAGGGGTGGGTAATAACACTGGGCAAAACGTCAGGGGGTGGGTAATAACACTGGGCAAAACGTCAAGGGGTGGATGATAACACTTGGGCAAAACAGCAGGAAGGTGGGTAATAACACTGGGCAAAACGCCAGGGAGGTGGGTAATAACATCGGGCAAAACGTCAGTGGGGCGGGTTATAACACTGGCAAAACGTCAAGGGGGTGGGTAATAACACTGGGAAAAAACGTCAACAGGGTGGGTAATAACACTGTGCAAAACAGCAGGAAGGTGGGTTATAACACTGGGCAAAACGTCAGTGGGGTGGGTAATAACACTGTTCAAAACGTCAAGGGGGTGGGTAATAACACTGGGCAAAACGTCGGGGGGGGGGGGGGGTGATAACACGGGACAAACGTCAGAAGGGGGGTAATAACACTGGGCAAAACGTCAAGGGGGTCGGTAATAATAGTGACAGTATTATCCAATGCCCCAGCATTCTTGAATTCAGAGGCCAGTTTTGGGCCCAGTAGCACGCATTGCGCATGTGTATCTTATTGCCTTATAATTTTTCAGTAGATTGGTTTTGGTGAGCCAGTCGAATTACAGCAAACTGGTTGTAAAATTAGCATTGATTGTTGTCATCATATACAAAGACCATTCCTGTACAGTACCTATTCAACAGCAGCTAGTCTTGGTGGGTTAATAAGCAGGTGCCGGATTAGCTCAAAATCTTAAACCTCAACACAATGCTTTTTTGGCACAAGAAGTCTTTTGAAAACATTTATGAGATGGATGAAAAATATTAACTTCTAAATCCCTGAGGTAGGATCCAGCTTTGTGGGATTAGCGCCTATTCCACAGGGCTTGCTAGTTGACAAAGTTAATTGTAATTGTACGTTATATACCATATGCAACAGACTTTACGAGGCGTACTATGCCCGCTGAAAACCGAGCCATAAATTTCTATTTAATGTGATTTGTAGAGTTTACCAGAAAACCAGATTTAATGGGTTTTTTTCCTCAAGTTTGAAGCCACAAAATGCCATAAAGCTATGTTGATATGTTCTTATCCGGCAATGCTGAAAAGCCATGCTGCAATGCTATGATTTATTTGTTTGGTTTGATTGGTGTTTTACGCCGTACTCAAGAATATTTCAGTTATACGACGGCGAACAGCATAAGGGTCGGCAGAAACCGGGCAGGACCCCCTAGAAACCCACAACCATCCGCAGGTTGTTGGCAGACCCTCCCACGTACAGCCGGAGAGGGCAATGTACACATTTTCTGTTAAAATGAACAGATTAATTTTTTGAGTGTACCCTATAAATTCTGGTTGAATGCCTTTACAACCCACAAGTTTTCGCTGCTTTGGCATATATTCCGTACGTTGTTCGTGTGTTATGTGCACGACTGCCGTCAGTTTCTAAATATAGCTTGCCACTGTTTACATATGCTAAGTTCAGGGAGTGCTGTCTGCCTCTACCTTAGAATATTCCAGAATGCGCTCAGTTCGGTTCCTGTTTGTTTACATCAAGTGTTCAGGAATTTTCTTATTCTGGACAATTCCACCAGGCTATATAAGACGGGGGAGAACAGAGAAAAGAGAAAGGAGAATTACTGAGAGCTTGGATGCTTTTGCTGTGTATTACTTTAGTAGGCCATTTGTGCTGAATTTTGGTGTCTCTATAGCCTCTGGCTTTGTTATATCCTATCTCCACCGAGCACTTGTTCAGTCTGAACTTGTATGTTTAATTTGTGCTCTTGTATCCACTGTGCCTATTAGTACACGGACCCTGTCTGTGGAATTTTGTGTATATTTCGTCATACACTCAGTTATACTGTGGATTTTCCCTCTTGTGGATTTGCCTCTGAGCATTTATGCCTGTGTGGTATATATATTGTGGAATATATGCGTCCGTTTGGACTTGACACCGTAAGTACTTTAGTATTTGTATAGATACTGCTATCCTTTCTTGTTAAACTTAAGTACTTTAGTATTTGTATAAGTATTATTATATGTTCTTGTTAAGCTAATAAATTGTTGTAAAATAAAATCTGCTGGTTTTGGTTACTTTTTTGTGCGGCTAAACTGTCGTGTATTTCGAACAAGCCATCTCTTTATAATACAGGCAGTTTGGGTCGTAACACGTGTCTTTATTTACATGATGTAACTAATAGGTCTATAAACGTTATCTTAACTTATTTGTTTTTGGTTCTGTTCCTTCCAGGATTGGCTCTAAGTGAACATGACGTCAATGGATGTCCTCGAGGAACGCTATAGAACATTCTTCGTTTCGTTGACGTCAACAAGGACAAAGTGTTAAGTCAAGCGGATGTAGACAAATTACTGGTGAACCTTTGCCGGAAGCACAGAGCTAACCGGAAGGAGTATGAAGAAATTCTCCGCGAATTAGACAGATGGTGGCAAGAAATGGAACCTATGACTGTCGATGGAAAAATCTCAGAAGATCGATATGTGGATATAATGAAAAACATTATCCAAAGTGATCCGGACAAATTTAAAGACAATATAAACAGATGTTACAATCTATTGTTTGACATCATGGACAGAAACAAAGACAACAGAATATCAAAGGAAGAGTTTTTAAAATACTTCGCGTCTTTTAAAATGCACAAGAAGACGACTATAGAAATGATTTTTCATCAATTGGACTTGAACATGGATGATTATATTACTCGGGATGAGTGGATTTTGGCCCATCTGAACTACATGACCTGTTCTAGCCCAGATTTTGATCACGGATTTCTTTACAAAGTTGTAAAATGATATGTTCGAAACGGATTAACAAACTTGGAAGATCTCAGACTATTATATATACGAAGGTTAAATCCATTCATTCATCAATTCATTGGATACTGGAATCCCAGCGTAGATTAGATTAGACCCAATTTGATCCTGTAATTAAATACCTGTTTGGCAGAGTATACCGTTGCCTGGCTTCAACAACCTCGTTAAGACGAACTCTAATGCTAGCAATGTTGTGTTAATCTATAATCATTGATTCATTCTAAAAATATAGCAGATCAATTAAAATTTCGATCAGCGATAAATACTGTATCTCAGTGAATTACTGTTGCTTTTATTATTTATTTATTGATTTGATTGGTGTTTTACGCCGTAGTCAAGAAATTTTCACTTATACGACGGCGGCCATCATTATGGTGTGGGGAAACCGGGCAGAGCACAGGGGAAACACACTACCATCCACAGGTTGCTGACAGACCTTCCCACTTACGGCCGCAGAGGCTTCTTTTATTACTGCTGCTTTTTCCCCGATGTACATGTAAGACACTTGGTTAACATTTGTCTTTATAAATATAACTGTGCCATATACCAGCAGGTGGGTGAGGGTTTCTAGAGAGCTATGGGCAGTGTTGGTGTGATACGATCCTCTAGAATATCTCTGTTATGGATGAAAAAAAAAATCAGCAGAAACCATGCACTCTTCACATGTATGCATGTGACGGACAAATGTAAATCTATAGGCGTCAAAACAGACATTCGTATACCAGTAGTAAACCAAATGGACTGAGTGAGGGAGTGAGTGCTTGGGGTTTAACGCCGTATTTAACAACTTTTCAGTCATATGACGACGAAGGAATCCTTAGAGTGCCTGTAATGTGCCTCCTTGTTGCAGGACGGATTTCCTCCGCTCTTTTGTCCAGTGCTGCTTCACTGAGACGTCTTACCGAAGGCAAGTAAGCCGTCCCGCCCGAGCCATTAGGCCTATATTGGTACGGGTCAACAAGTTGTTGCACTATCCCCTTCATGCTGAGCGCCAAGCGAGGAAGTTACAACTTCCTCTTTTAAAGTCTTAGGTGTGACTCGACGCAGGATTGACCCTGGATCTACCGCTCCCGTAAACCAAATGGACATTTCCTGGCCAATAATCAAAAAGCCAATTCTCTAAACAGCGTTCAACACAACCCATCACAGAACTTTGAAAATATATGAAGTACAAAATTAAGACGGATTCATATAAAATAGATTTTAATCATGTTGTAAAGACGCAATGAATATTCTAGGTGTATGAATGGAATCAGTACCAATATTAGCTCTCCTACTTTATACATTATGATGGTGGAGCATGTCTCGTGTGCACCACTGATCACTCCTCAAAATGGTACAAATAGTTCTTTTTAAGATAAATGTGAAAAGTGTCAACTTTCTGCGATCTATGCCAAACAAAGACGAAAAAAATTATTTTTTAAATTTAGCAAAAGTAAAGAATTCTGGGATGATATGATCATTTACCGATATAAAATATCAGCCTCGTATCCGCACCTGTTAGCGTTATCGGTAATAAATTTCCTAAAATTTATAAAGCGGGTCGCATTATAACTTTTCCAAACTTTGGAATCATTTTAATACTATATTTATTTATTTATTTGATTGGCGTTTTACGCCGTAAGAATATTTCATTTATACGGCGGTGGCCAGCGTTATGGTGGGAGGAAACCGGACATCCGCAGTTTGCTGACAGACCTTCAGAGACCCGGAGAGGAAGTCAGCATGAGCTGGACTTGAACTCACAGACACCGCATTGGTGACTTTTAATACTATAAGTTGCACAGGTACGAGTCTGGTACTTATTGAAAGGCAATAGAGTGAGCTCTTCTTCACTCAAAAAATTGTTGCAGCAGATTATTCTGTTAAATATAACACACATAGTCTGTTACCATTCTAATAGACTAATATGATGTTATGTGTATTGTATGAGACAATATTGTGTTATAATAACAGAATACATATGGTACCACACTGGTACCAGACAACAGACTTTATGTTACATTTAACAAATTAATTTTTTGAGTGTTGGTAAATACAGGAACATTCGCTTGATCAGCGAATAAGTATTTTTTTGCCAAAACTCTCCGGTATAGCCCTTTAAACATCTAACACGAGTTTTGTCGAGCGGTCATTGTCAGATAAACCTCACGAACATCTCACACGAGTGTCGTTGAGCGGTCATTGTCACATAAACCTCACAAACATCTCAAACGAGTGTCGACGAACACAAAGCCTGCTTCAGTTCCACTACATGCAAGGGTTACCATTCATGCGATGTTTTGATGTTCATTGAATTTGAAGATGCTTGAATTTCTCACTAATAGCATCTATCTGGAATTCGGGGAAACCGTATATAGGTACAGTATTCCAATGGGTGCAAGTTGTGCCCTCGGTATATTGATGATCCGATAACTTCAAGCAAACATCTATAGCAATGGTTGTGAAAGATATATACCGGCCTTCGCTGGATTTAAAGGAAACCACAGACTTTCCAGGTGCCACATTTTATCTGGACCTATATTTGTGCAAAGACCAGAACGGTAAAGTTTTCGCAGACTTTACGACAAGAGGGATAGTTTCAATTTTGGCCTTGTTAAGTATCCTTACTTGGACAGCAATATACCGAAGGGCCCTACATATAGCGTATACATATCTCGCCTTGTAGCATTTGTTAGATCCTGCGTGTTGTGTGATGATTTCAATCAACGTCATAGGTCATTACTGCAAAAGTTACTATTACTAGTGTGTCAAGGTTAATGCATCAAACGCCTTCACTCCAAGTTCTTAAGTTTTACAATGGGTATAATTCTCTTGTAAATGAATATGTTCAGAGCGTCTAGAATCTCTGGTGTTATGCTTCACGATTGTGTCTAACTCCGCATAACCCGGGGATAGGGGCTTTGTATTCATCGTTTTGAAATAGATCGCCATGTTGGATATATGAACAGTTGCAATCAAAGCACAACTGAGATACATATTTTCTTATCGACAACAGATATTCTAGCATGGTACACTAAATACTGACTTAACTTAGTCGCCTAGAACATACCTTGCGCCTTTTCAACATCACTGAAAAGTGTTGATTGCTTTTCTTTTCATGATTCTGTCTTATTTTTGTGCTCTATATACTTGCTTAGTTCTTTGGTGGTTTGTGTTATGCGTCGTTTTGGGAAATGGCCTTGCGATAGAAATCCAACCTTTATGCGCTGTCGAAACTTCGCGATTTAGTTCAGCGTTAAAAAAAAGTTACAAGAGTGACAACATTCATATTGAATTTCTTTCCGAAATGGTTCGCTGTTCTGCACACGTTGGTAAAAACAGGTCGTCGAAAAACCCTGGAGTTAGTTCTTACAAGTTTCCAGACAATTTGGCCCTCAGGAAAGAGTGGATTTACAGCACAAGAAGGAAGGATTTCGTGCCGACCTAGAACAGCCTTATCTGCACTCGCCATTTTACAGCTGAAAGCTTCAACAGGAATACAGCTGACAGCTTCAACAGAAATACAGCTGAATTTCCACACCTGCACACAGTACTTATAAAATACTATTAACAAAAGCGAGAACCGATAGACAGTAAATCTCTCTTCACTGTAACAACCAACTTGTATTTATATTGTACACGACTCTGTTCAGAATGCCGATAATAGCATGTACAGGCAGTTGTTATCACATATAGTTATGAATTTAGAATCCCTTAAAAAATAGAATGATATTTCTTATGAAGCGGACAGAGGGAGAGAATAGTAAACAAACATTAAATCTTGAACCCACAAAATGTACAGCGTAACACGAGGTAAGGCCATAGCTTACATATAAAAATTCTTAAAAGTTTTGAAAGGCGAAAAGATGAAGTTCAGCATTGGGGATATGGCACAGATGGGCAATTCACTCCGAGTAACCATACTGAAGAGGCCCTGACAAACTTCGCAATTCACTAGCGCTGTAAGTGTCATGTTATAATTGGCTGTCACGTCAAGAAACATATTAGCTTTTGAATGTTACTGTGGTTTCTTATAGTGAGACAGACAGATGTCGATGCAATAAACTGGATTTTGAGGTTAGTTAGGAGCAGGGTACTGACAACTGCTGTCCGTGTCACAATGCGTACATTTAGGGCAGCTAGGATACAGCAGTAACTTGTCATGGTGAGCTCGCAAGAAAACCGCCTCGGGAGAGTCATTGCTTGGAGAATACTACTGTGACTTTGCATTATTTTTCCTGAGAAAAGTCAGTTTTATTATGAAGATATCTTCCCAAAATCTGTATGAAAGAGCCTGTTATCTATCAGAAGGTCCTGCTATATTCGGTAAATTGCCTGAAATCGGTACAGAAAGCTAGGCCAAATGCTTGCACCCATACAGAACGAGGACGAGCAGGACCGCTTACAAGACGCTTGTGTCCCACGAACATCGCCCTGACCGAGCGCTAGACTAAAAGAAACATCGGCCCTTTGAACACGGGAGTGGGATGATACTCTTTGGTTGTATATCGAGCGATTTTCTCATTTTCACATTGTTTAATACCGATGGTACGGTGTGCTCCAAGGTTTTGTAATGTCACTCTAGATAGCTGTAACATGGCGAAATGGCGTCACCAAATGAATGGCTAGGTGCTGACGATTGCCTGCTATTTATTTCGTTAATAAACGGTGTAGATTTTTTAAAAATATTTTGGAACATTTCTGGAATACTACTGTCTTAATTAATTTAGCGGCTGACTTTAAGTTCTCTTTAAGTAAATATGGACAGAGTGTCCAGAATCCCAGTCACTCAGCATCATTGAAAACGTCTCAGGCTGGATTCCTCTCCAGTCGTACTGAAGGTCTGGCAGCAACCTGTAGATGGCCGTGGATCTCCTCCCAACATTATGCTGACACCAATGAAATAATAAATAAATCTTTCTGAGCATAATTTGTGGATGAAACGAAGGACATATTTCGAATCAGAATGAAACAGTTTTCCAACTGTCTCATGCGTGCGACTTTCCAGCAGCCCGTGATGGTCGTGGGTTTCCATTCGGGCGCTGCCGGGTTTCCTCTGATCATAATACTGGCCGCCGTCGTATAAGTGAAATATTCTTGAGTACGGCGTAAAATACTAATCAAACAAGTAAATAAATATAAATTTGGTACGTTATGTAAATATAGGCCTACACACCGCATATTGACTGAAACGCGTGATCTTCAGGGAAAGTTATAGTTTGTATGTACGAGCCTCCGCATGGAGTCAGAGAAAAGGAATCTACAAAACTCCTTCTCCAAGATCGGGTTTTAACCCACACCTCCGGACCGACGAAATTGCTCCATCTATACACACTTTCGATGGAAGTGCAGTGAATTACATAGGGCGAGACCGAAGTGAACTATAGTCATTGGTGTGCTAGCGCAGCGCATATGATCCAGGATCCTCTCTCCAGTGCGATCGCTGTCAGTTCGAGTGCAGCTCATGTTGGCTTCCTATCCGGTCGTATAAGTGTGAAGGTCTGTCAGCAGCCTGTGGACGGTGGCTGGCGTCGTATAAGTGAAATATTCTTGTTACTCGGACTATCCTAACTATTCTAACTCCAGTCAAAGATATAAATAAATCAGCTATTGTGCCATAATATCACCAGACAACAGATGGAATTGTTTTATGTTTAACATACTTTGATGTATAGGCATATGGCACCTGTGTATGGATATTGATTATTACAGAAGAGATAATGCCTTTAGCGTCTAAACTAAATGGCGAAAGAGAACAAGCAACACAAATACACGTTTCTGTTACAGCTACAAGGGCAATCGTCTGTTTTTTTCTCTGTGCGCTGTACGTCTTAATTATACCCAACCGCTTACTGTTATATTGACCTCGAACAGTGAATGAGACAGGAGAAATTCACAAAATACACAAGCCCGGGTCTGGAAACCACGCCTCCTGTCTTTTAAGCGATTGAAGCCGCTGCCAGCTGCGACACCTCGCATATAGGTTACCCCATCGATCTGTGCTCTAATAACTTAGTACGTATAGCCCGTCTCGTGTGCGCCTTATATATATCAGAGGAGAAAATTTCACAAAACCTTATATTTGTTTATTTGCTTGATTGGTGTTTCGCGCCTAACTCGAGTATTTGACTTATACAACGGTGGTCAGTAATAGAGGTTGGAGAAAACCGGGCAGAGCCCGAGGGAAACCCTACGACCATCGCAGACTGCTGGAAGACTTTCTCACGTGCAGCCGGAGAGGAAGCCAACATGAGCTGGACTTGAACTCAGAGTTCAAACTCGCATTGGTGAGAGGCTCCTGGGTCATGCTGGCGTGCTAACCTCTCGGTCACGGAGGCCCCCAAACCTTTATATCTCCAGTTCGTCCTATTCTCCGGTATGCACTGAACCCCCAAATCCAAAACGTGCAGCGTTAAACCTTCTTTCAATAACAATCCCGCCGTTGGGCATTTTGAATCAAGAATTCCAACCTACGTCCACCATGTTTCATGCATGCTCTAGTCCCAGGGAAGGTGTAACGTGCTTACTGTTTGAAAGATTAAACTGTTGACAACGAAATCCAATGACTCGTAACATTGCCCTTAGTTTTGAAGGCCAAGAAAAGTAAAAACCAGATAAAATCCCAACGATAAGTCGAAGTCGAAAAAAGCCAGAATGTAGAGCCTACCTTGTCGAAACTAGACGTTCGAGCTCAAAATATGTCGGAGGTTGGTGCGATTCAAAAGTTCAAACGGCTAGATTGCTGTTCAAATATGGCCTAGCGACACGGGCTTTGACATATCTACACCTGTGATCGACGTAGTAAGAGCTCTCTATACGACTGGTCTGATATACGTCAGTTGTAAATACACGTGTATGCATGGACCACTGTGCGCTAGATTCAAGTGCCATAGGAATCAAATCTCGGAACTTCAATGCCCGGTAAGGGGCTTTTATCTTTCCAGCTTCACTTGATTGGACCTGAATCACATCGGTCTTGGCACAAGTTTATAACATAATTAAGACGTACAGTATAGAAAAACCAGAAGCAGCGACGACAGTGTGGTAGATAAATAACAGCAAATTGCACGCCCCCTAGCAACCTGGCTTGATCAGAATTAGGTTAAGAAATGCAGTGAAGTTTATTGCAATTGATTAGAGGTCACAGGTCTAGAATTACTCAAAATGCTGTGTTGTCATCACATTTAACATACAAAAACATTGAAATAGTCTGTATACACAACATATTCGGCATCATGTAAGCCAAATGGAGCGGGTTACCTGACTAGCAGTTTGTTCGCGTGGCATTCACTATGATGATGGCTGCACACATGCACATGAAACAGTGTACGTCCGTCTACACCGGAAATTAGTGTCTTCCACATAGATTACGCATGCTTGAATGTAATACGCAACTCTGGATACCTGTCCATCTGTGTTATAATTATGAATTCTAGAAACTAATTTATCTCTTGAATTTTTCTTATTGATGCTAGAATAAATTATTTTATTTATTTATTTAATTGATTGGTGTTTTACGCTGTACTCAAGAATATATCACTTAAACAACAGGGACCAGCATTATGGTGAGAGGAAACCCGACACAGCCCAGGGGAACACATGATCTGACCTCTTGTATAATGATCAATATTCATATGCATAGGTTCGCTATGCCAATACACCAAAGCGTTCAGTATATAAACACAAAACGATTGTATCAATTGCCTTGTAGCATTTTGGCCCGATAGCTGATTTCTTTATTTATTTTTTTTATTTGAGTGGAGTTATAGCCCGAGTTCCACAAATATTTTACATATACGACGGCAGGCCCAGTATTATATATGGTTGGAGAAAACCTGACAGAGACCCATTCACTCATATGACCGGAGAGGAAGCCTGCAGCATGAGGACGTCTTGAATTCACATGTACAGATGGCTGAGAGGCTCCTGGGTTATTGTGCTGCGATAGCTCGCTAACCACTAGGCCACGGAGGACCCCAAGAATAAACTATGTCCCCCCCAACATCATGATATAAACAACGCGGTGTCCCGATACACCAACTAAAGTCTGTTCTGTTTAGCGAAATAGTTTGTGGCGTGACGGGATCAGTGTACGTCCTCGCCGGTCGATAGTCAAAGCACTGCAAATGGCGACCGCTTCAGTAGCCTAATGGTTAGAGCGTCCTCCTCGAAGTCGCGGGAGGTCCCGGGGTCAAACCTCGGTCGGGTCATACTGAAGAACGATACTTGCTGCTGCCTCACTTGGTGCTCAGCATTAGCAGGACAGAGCACTGAAACATGCCTGGTTGACCTGGTGTCAGTTTAACTGGCTGGGGTGTCACGTCTGCTGTCTTCGGCATGATATTTCATTGGCAGTATCACTTTGGTGGCATGGACTCGCCCTGCCACAAGAAGACATGGTATGTATATAAACACACATCTAATGACTCCATAATGACTCCAACGTCTCCATATGACTGAAAAAGTGTTAAGTACGACAGTTATACCGTAAGTATACATACATACATACATACATACATACATACATACATACATATATGTATAAATAGGCCCTACGCTGTATATGACTATAGAGCATGACCTCCCCCCATGATATTGTCACACGAATATACAGTGAAAGTCGTCTTGTCATTTTACGTGTTTAGGCCCTTTCACGCTCTCGTGCTTTTGGCCAGCAACAACAACCTGCAAGTCTTCGTAAGGCTTTGATTGATCATATATACAAAACGTCGCGGGGCATCTCTGTGAACTTATACATGAGGTAATTTGCGGCTTGCGATCCAGAGCAAGTCTTTTGCGAGCAATTACTATCAGCGATCGCAGATATTTTGGCCCTACCCAAAACATTTGCGACCACTGGAGAATTGAAACGATCGTCTGCTACCGACTGAGAGAAAGACCCGCTGAATATGACAGCAAACAATTTCTTGAGTGTCAGGTGGGTAAATTAAACCGGCCTCGATTTACAACGATCAAAAGATCTAGACGAATTAATTGTACTCTCAAAAAATATATATTTTTTTAATCTTAACAAAACGTCTGTTGAGTGTTGCTAGAACTGATCCTGCTATTGCAACCGATTATTCTGTTAAATATTGCACACATATTCTTTTAATTCTTTATGAGAATTTTATCAGACTAACAAAACATTATATTGAATATGACACAATACTGTGTTATGTTATCAGAATATATTATAGCACCACTCAGACAAAAGGCTTTCTGATCAAATGAATAGATTGTGTTTTTTTGTTTGTTTTTGTTTTCAGTTTTGAGTTACGGAGTGGGGTAATTAACTCTCAGTTACGGCAAGAAACTGACGGTTGCGGTTGAGAAGTCAAACATGTCATTTTACGAAGAGGTACGTTGACCGCTGTTTACATGCACGCGCATTAAAACTTCCCTATAGCCTAAATTATCAATCGAGTGGGCTCTGTATAATTAACTAGCATGTTTTGAAACTCGCCGAACTATATGGGTCATTACTCGCGGGCTTGGTGTGCATTCGATTATAATTTTCTATTTCACTGTGTGGATTTCGACCCTATACTGCCTTTGCATTCTTGTAATATTAATGTATGTTAAATATGATTTCAACACAGCATTTTGAGTAATTCTAAACCAGTGTCGTATAATAAATTGCAATTAACATCATTGCGTTTGTTTTATCTGTAATTCTGCTTAAAGCATGGTGCTAGAGGGCGTGCAACTTGCTACTGTTTAAGCATTTACGTAAACAGTTAGAATAAAACCGTAACTGAGGTGAATTGGCAAGCAGACATATTTCACCAATTACGTGTGGCCATTTGCTAGTTACATGCATCACACTATCCTTGCTTCTCTGTTTTTTTCTCTGTAAGCTGTACGTCTTCAAATATATTTGACAGCTCCGAATGTGACGTGCAATTGTTGGTAATTTTATACAAAAAAAGTCATTCTTATCTATCGAAAGGACCCCTTGCAACTGCATGTAGATACGAAATCGTTCCAGTTCGCTGCAGAAGTGAGGTGTAATTTTTTTCCAAACTAAAAAAACGTGGAAAACCTACCCTCATATGAAGTACAATTACTAAAGAATATGCGTGTGAAAAAGCAGATTTTGCTATATTAAGGCGGAAATTCACACCATAATGAAAATATGATTACATGAACCAAAACCATATGCACATATTTGATATCTAGTTATGAAGTTTCAAGCTGGAACGAAACAATTGAAAGTTCAGTGCATCGGACTCTACATTCATCATAATATTTCATGGCTTATATCAGATTGCTCGCACTGGTCCTGTGGTAACGTGTGCATTTAAACTCTGGTGTCGAATATTATCTCGAGTTCGATTTCTATCTTTAGATTGTTAGTAGTGCTTAAGAAGATAAGTTAATGGGAGGGAAATAAGTTGAACTACACAAGAAACTCTCTTCTATATTTCTTTATATTTCTGCAAGCTTATATTAGATAAGTTTAAATATATTAGAATAAATCTGTATAAATTAGTTTTGGTATTCTTCCAATGAACGTGCAATGCTAACTACTTCAGCTGACAGCAAATCGTACAGTTACATCGGGAAAAAGGACTGACACCTGTTTATCAGCATTTTTCATCGTCTGCACCCTTGTGTCATTCGCGGTAGATGTGTCACTGTGAACAGGTTGACAATCGGCCTGTATGAGCGGAATGGAGACGATTTCCCATCTAGTTGCAAAAGGCCCTTATGTGAGGATATGTAAGCCAGACCAGTTTATCAGACTAATTTCATTTTTGCCCTTTATTCAGTGACAGTAGACGTCATTAATTGATTTAAATTTTAAATGGAAAGAACTTTTCACATGTTCGACTGCGATCAGCTTTGTGGTTGGAGAGGGGTAAGACAAACAATAATGAGTGCCTGATGTAAACCACCTTCTCTTGGGAAATTACTGATGAACTTTTCCTCGTGCGATGTACATGATGTACATCATCTAAGTGGAAGAAATGTGGCCTTCAACAAACATTAAACTGCGAATGGCCACACGCGGGCGTCGTCGACCGTTTAATTTTTGTCCCAACGATGGAAAACTCTGAAAAACAAATTGTATTGACCCCCTGTTTAAAAAGTTAAGAAAAAAAACCCCAAAAAAAACCCTTCCGAACACCATTTTTTTTCACCCTCCTCTCGTATCAAATTTTCAACTAAATTTAACCAGTTAACCCCTTTCTTAGCAATTCCACACACGTAAGCTAATTCTGAATACAGTCAAACTCAGACTTGGTCAATAAATTTATTAAAACTGAAGAGATCAATCAAATGAGATATTCCACAGCCCCTATATATAGGCCCTCTCAGACGCTGTTATAATTAGTCATTATTTGTTTATTTTTAATAAAGGCCCTTTATATACGGCATTATGGTGAGACAGATTATACCAGACAATATAGAAATGTTAGACATTTGTAATTGTGATACAGCACGGGAATAAATTTACGCGCTCATATAACGTTACTTCAGCAATTGGATTGTGGCATGTTGCTGTTAACAGCCACAGAGAACGTAGCTCTTCAGTCGATAGAGGTAAAGTTAGTCAATGTTGTTGGATGGCGTCCGGAGGTAGCTCGTTTGCACGAGTTAGCAAAAAGAAGACAAGCGCCTTCTGAGAAAGTGGAGACAAATTGTTTGACACGCTCTCCAAGCTGAGCTCACCTCCATGATGAAACCTGTATTACTGATCTTCAACGTGGTGTGGATAGGTAACAAGTGACTTCGTTGACAACCTTCATTGAACGACGATTTTCACCGACCGAGCTGGCCGAAATCATATCTGTGTCGACGTCGAACGACTCAAAGCATACAACTGTATCTGGGTCACATTTCGTTGTTATGAATAAAACTAGTCTCAACAAGTTGTTTTCATAGCAGTGTGTACCCAAAGGGACCCGTGTCCGTGTAAGTCTACTTTTTATCCATCTTTTCTTAGTTTGCTCGCAATTAATTTCTGAGAATTTAGTGGAGGAAACTTCATGCTGTGCCGAAGTCAGTTGGCTCCGCCCCTCGAGCTGGTCAACTGATGACGTGAACGAGACCTGTATTTACGGATCTAGTCGTAAAGTAAGTCAAGGTTACGATCGCCTTGATCTATTCATTTCAAGTCAAGTTGCATATGTCCGAGTTTTATTTCCCTGTGGTGTATATAGCAGTGGTGATAATTGTTTTTCAAAGAAGATGAGATGTACAAATCATAACATAAACTGAATGACTTTTTACTGTACACCGGTAGTTTATAATATAGCATACTTGATATTTAGATTGATAAGTTAATACAGTTTGTGGTGACAACATTAGCAGCTATATACAGGAATTATGTATGTAGTTAAACCAGTTCAGCCTCAGGTTGAACTGGCTGTTCTTTCAAAAACACTCCCTCAGACATGAAGGGAAATCAACATGTCATAATGGCAGTGGGGTGGTGAGTTAGAAATTTGTTAATATAGTCACGAATGTCATCTCCATATATATAGAAAAATTAAAAATAAAAATATGTAATAAAAATATAAAATAGAGAATAAACATGACAATCAGTATTATTGATTTAGCATGGTAGTTTCACATGTATGTAATTTTTTTCTGTTTTTCAGTGCTTGTTTATTGGTGGCTAATTGTTCTTTAAGTTTTTTCTTTTTTAAACTTTTACATGAACATTTGTTGGAAATGAGACTACCTGTGATTGTTTTTTAAGTTTTGGATGTATGCCTGAGGCTGTTTCTGGCTTTCTGACATCTTGTTTCATGATGATGTAGTTCCATGTACTGCTTTGTCATATGTTGAGACAGGTCATGGCCGAGTGGTTCAACTGCTTGTTGCTCAGTCATTAGCTAGGACACACTAAGTGTTTGTTTGTTTCCAGGATAGAGGGACGTTGTAGCTTAGAGGCGAGGTCCGTAACTTTTAACTGCTGGCACAACATAGGTGCGGGATCAAGATAGTGTACAAGTGTCTGCACAGTACGTCACCAACACTGGTGTGAAAGTTTGGTAGTGACATGCCTAAGTTTGGTGGTTTGCCTCAAGCACTCCAGGCACTTGCACACATATATGTACAGTAGGTTCATCCACCTACAACCTTGACACTTTTCACATTGATTCACAAACTAATTTTAAGCTTTTGAAGATGCATTTACATAATTTCATTGTCCTGTTAATCAAAAACTAAGACGGCTAATAGTTTGTAATTTGCTCCGAACTGTAACCCAAGGTAAGGACTTTCCTTGGTTTCTGAAAATGTATGAGCTAAAATAGTATGCTCTATAGTAGAATTGTTTAAATGACATCACCATATTTCAGCGGTAGAAATTAATGATATATTTAAGACCACTCATTCCCTGGACTTGGATAATAACTGCACAATTAGATGTTCATGGTAGCCGTGAAACTGCAGGCAGTTCTCTGTCAAGATAGATTTTTTTCCAGTCTAGAAGGATAAAATAACGGAAATTAATAACACAAGCAAGTACTGTGCAATTTTAGAGCTGTTATGCACGTATACATGTATGTAGTACATGGCCTCTGGCAGAGTCTGGCCTTTATGTAATACCAAAAATTACCCAGTTTAGCTGTCTTGGGTTAAAAGTTCATGTGACTTTTTTTTTACATTCCGTCTTTATTAATGTCGCCTTTAAGTATAATGTGAATGACCTTAGGTTTTGCGTAAGAAGTGCATTTTTAGAGGCAAATATTAAATATTATAAAATATTACTATTGTTGCAGGAACTTACATTTTTCCAGTAGGATATAACAGCACCTTCCAAAGAAATCACAAAATACTTTTCCAAGATAAGTAGAACTCATGAGACTGACATGTATCAGGCAAAATGTGCATCTTAGGGACATGAATCATGTTGAAGTTGAAATTAACACTCACAAGCATTCTGTAGGTCACAGTCACCAGGAGATTTAATAATCATTTATGTAAAGAGACTATCAGTTAACTTATCACATTTCAGTGTGTTTCAGTTATTGGGTGTGAAGATACTGTAAGCCCTGTTTATGTAACTTACATGTATAACATGCATTGCAGTTTTAGGGGTACTGTGTATACATGATTGAACTAATTAGGAAGGGCCATGTGACCCCATGGGTATTCTGCAAGACAAACGTTGCAGTATACATGTACATGTAGCTCTAACAATGAGTGGGGTTGGTTGAACCAATGAACAGCCTGCTAAACAGGTCTGCAAGAACCAATGATTGATGTGGAAAACAATACAGATAAACAATCTCAACAATGGTCTTTCATCTCTATATTTCTGTAGTTTTGCAGAGGAACCTGAACTTTTTGACTTTCAGACTGTTAAAGGAACATGTATGATAATCATAACTAACCTAAAATATCACCTATGACAAGGTTGCACATTTTGCCAGATTCTTAGTATTCTGGTGATCTTATAAACATATCTTCAGGTGTTTTTTGAAGGTAGGATGATATTATTCAGGGAAAGTCTTAATTAGCATCAAAAGTAACATTTTATGTTATTCATATCTGTGATCTAAAAAGTATAGCTTAAAACACTAATCAAATCCATGATCTAAAAATGCACGTTTTGAGATGAAACCTTGATCATTTATCATACGAGAAAATTGTTGGTGGCATGTGGTTTATGGTTCATTGGTTAAGGTGGTTGCCTTTCCATAACTAGATAAACTACATGAAGTGCTGGCTTTAAACCCAATGTTCTCCGGGCTTTGGTGATATTTATGATGTAAATTCTCTACATCTCTAGATCAAGTTCACTTTTAAATACATACACAAAAATATAGGCATTGAAAGGGTCATTTGTTTTTGTATTGCACTATTTCTCCACATCAGAAAAAATCCCACTTTTACACCTAAACATATAGTAGGATTTTTCTGATGTGGAGAAAAGATAGAATAAAGAAAAAAATTTGCATCGATAAAGTAAAGTTTTAAAAGCATACCTAATGTTGAATAACTGTTATATCACTGTTCAAAGTATGCGAAATTGCACATGTTGAGAAAATCACAAGCGCCAGCATGTGTACTGTTTTTAACCAGTCAGGCATGAGTTGTTTCTATCACCAGTGAATCAAGCTGTTTCTGCCGACATCACACAAACCTTGTTTAGCGTGTGTTAAGTACAAGTTATGTGACATCACGTTAAAAGTTTCTTTGAAATGGCAGATCGCATGGCCTGGTAAAAATTCTGGAGTAAAACTTAATTTATAAAGGAGTTATGGATCATTTCAGACACAAATGGCTGGTTAGGTATGTTTATTCCTCCCTCCAAAAGTAATTGTACTGAAACGATTTTACTTGTCGTCTAGTCTTTTCATTTATTCATGTGTTTCATTGGTGTTTTATGTATTTGATTGGTGTTTTAAGCTTTACTCAAGAATATTTCACTTATACGACAACAGCCAGCATTATCATGGGAGGAAACCTGGACAGAGATTGGGGGAAACCCATGGCAATCCGCAGGTTGCTGACAGACCATGAGCTGGACTTCAACTTCCAGCAACTGCATTGGTGGGATTCTCCCGAGTCATTTGCCACTCGATGACACACTAACCACTCGGACACAGAGGCCCCTCTTCTTTTCATGTGTACTCCATGAAAGTTGTATGAAATGTATGTGAACATCACACTGGTACTTTTGGTTTCAGAATCCCCGTTTGAACAACCCTCACCCAGACCAGCTGGTCTTTTCCAGAACAGCTCCTGTCTGCGCATATTGATGTCTTTCCCACACCATGGGTTCATTGGAGGAAATCTTGGAACGAGTGCAATACAAATTCGCTTCCATCATTGGAGAACTCTGCGGGGAACCTCTCGCTTTGTCCCAGTTCGCTATATGGGTGGACTTAAGATTAGCTGAGTACAAATTAAGGGGATCAATATCTCTTGGTAAGTTAGAGTTTTGGAATTATATTGATACAGTGGGGAAGGTCTGCCAGCCGATGGTCATGGATTTCCCCGGTTCTCTAACTGGTTTTCTCCCACCATTATGCTAACTGACGTCATATAGGTGATATTATAGGTTAAAACTCCAGTCCAATAAATAAATCATTTAATAAATAAATATTGATACAGTGGAAGCTGCATAAACCACCGAGAAGCTAGAATGCCTGTTTTAGACAAGATTTGTGAAAAATGGTTCAGGCACCTCCTGAACTGGAGAGATGTACATCTATGTATGATGAGAGACATATAGCAAAGGGAGTTAAAACCAGAGAAGCGATGAGAATGTGAAAGCTGGCAAATGGCGATACGTAACCAATGAAATATGTACTCATTTAGAATTTTACTGTTTTAACTGTTGATGTAAATGCTTAAATATAGCCAAATTACTCAACCCCTAGAACCAGTAGAAAGGTGTACTTTCTTTTTAATGCCTCAAAAATAGCTGTTACTGTGGAGACATGATGTACATATCTGCATGTGTGTCCCTAAACGAGGTGCCAATTCTTGTGGTTTCATGGGCGAAATTTTAATCTGGTGTTATCATCATACATGTTGACGTGATAATGGATGTATAAATCCAGCGGTTAGAATTAATAATCAGAGTGCTGTAATTGGGTCAAGTTTCATGTCTAGCATTGATGCAGCGTTGTTATATCAAAGGTAAGTTATTATAAAGGAAATAGTATTGTCGATTAAGCGGAAATAATGTTGAATTAATGACTATGCACAATCAAAGAAACAAACAGTGAGCATGTTCATTTTCACCGACTTCATGTACGTGTATGTATGTTACTGTTTTCGTAGATTGCTCTGGCCAAAAACTGGATCCAGTCTGGTTGAGATCTCTGAAGACGCTCAACAATGATACCTCACAACCCCCTGCTCAAGGTTCCGTAGACCAGACTTCTCAGCCAAAGCACTTCTCTCCAGTGACCAGCAGCACAAACCCGTGCCTCTTTGTCCATGGCCTGCCTGCTCCCTATACTGACAGGAACACAGCTGCGCAGCACCCTCTTCCCACACCTCCTCACGCCCACTCCGGCCAGACGCCTTACACCCATGGCCTCACACCTCTTCTTGATAGGGCCATACTTCCGCCAACCACACCTGCAAGACAGGAACCTGATTCCCGCAAACGAAGTGCCTCACCCAACATAATGTTGGTCAAAACAGAGCCAGTAGAACACAACGATTTCACCATGAGTGTTCCACCGAACAAGTCTCATCTGAAAGCAAATGAACCCCTGTTAGCAGAAAAGGGCTCCATCTCTCCAGCAAAGCTGGCACGTCTTCAAGATGGGCCGCCACCACTAAAGGCCATTGTAGATGGTGCTGAGTTACATTCCAGCCTGTCTTCATGTTGTTCTGACCTGAAGTATATGGACACTAACCGAGATGCAGGCTTCAAACCCGACCAGAACACAGAGTGCCTGGAAAGTGACATGGAGCTGATGGCGTCTACCTCAGGGAATGGGTCGGATGGACCTGAAGACTTGTCCACATCTCGCTTGAACTCTGTGACGTGTAATGGACAAGCCACAGTCAAGGAGACAGAAAACACCTGCAAGACTACATCAGGTAGGTGATTATTTACATGCAGTGTTTCCACTGTTTGTTTGTTTGTTTGTTTCACAGTTTCATCATTTTAGTAAAGCTTCTAATTAGTTCTAATCTTATTATGACCTCTCTCTAATCTGGTGACGTCACCATCTACAATGTGGTGTTTTTAAGTAAAAGTGTATTATGGCATGGAGATACAGTAGTTATTCATTTAGGCAATTTCGATTTTCAGTGTTAAAATCGACACACCCTTTTTGTGGTGTTGCTTTATTATCTACAAAAGATCCACGTATTGAATTACAAAAAAATTACATTTGTATTAAATATTTCAGGAAATAAAAAACATTCATGAGTTATGGATAATATATTATTGTATATATTACATGTACACGTATGTTCAATCATTCTGATTAGCGGTCATATGCTATAAAGCGACATCGGCACGGCATAAAGGCCGTCACCTTCATGTCGTAATGTGAAGTCTCATATTGAGACTTTTTCTATCATTGTTTCTGACGTTCTTTGTGAGCTCTTATTTAGGCGCCTTTTAGGATGGATTTATTTATATACATGTACATGTATTTGATTGGTGTTTTAAATGTCAAACTCAAGACTATTTCGCCTACAAGGTGGTGGCCAGTGTTATAGTGGAAGGAAACTGGCAAGAGGCCAAGGGAAACTCGCCGACATCTTCAGGTTGCTGGGAGACCTTCCCACGTTTAAACTCACAGCGACCACATTGGTGAGAGGCTCCTGGGTCATTGTGCTGCGCTGGCATGCTAACCACCTCTTTAAATGGAATTGGACTGTGTATTATGAAATTGTTAAGAGGCCTCTATAAACAGCCTTGTAAATTATATATCAATGTACATAAAAGTTCTTATTATAGTAGTTCTTTGCTCTGTGAACTGAGCAACATTTTAAGGAATGTAAAGATCACAAATTATGTAAAATTTTTTAGGCAGTATCATAATGCTGTGTCTATAAATGGCTCAGCGATTGCCATGTCATGCATGATGAGGTAATACGCAGAGAAGAGTTGCTGCTGAAACCACACAGTTCATTCAGTCCAGATTATAGTACAGTACCTACAAAGGAAAAAACAAAAACTTGCTCTGCATTTGCTGCATTTAATACATTCCACAGGATTGTATAACATATTTTCAGCGAACTGACAGATAAATTAGATTTACGTAAAAGTTTGACCTTCAAAACAAATTAAGAAAAAACATGTTTATATGAATACCTGATTGTGTAGTGCAGGAGCTACATGTAAATACAGGTTACACGGGGATTTGGTTTAAGTCAAGACACAATTATTGTGATACGATCAAATGTCATACGTCATGCTGCCACGTGTCTCGGGTGGCTAAGGGTTCAAAACCAGGCCATGGACAGTAATTTGTGTATTCCGCCGCTCTTGCTGTTTGAGGGGCTGTGATTGCAGTCTAACATTCATTGAACACCACTTTGCCTACCATGAGTATTGCGTGCATATTTATATATCAAGTGTGAGAAAGTTTGTGAGTAGTTTGCCAAATGTTGGTGGTTTGCAATGTTTACCCTGGGCACACCGGTTTCCTCAACCCATAAACCTGATCACCAACCTGTCAGTGAAAAATTCTTGACTGTGGCATTAAGCCACAATCAACTGGCATTAAGCCACAATCAACTGGCATTAAGCCACAATCAACAGGCATTAAGCCACAATCAAGTGAATAAAAATCAAGATGAGATACATGTACATATTTACATGTATAGGCCTAATTTGACACTTTAAGTTACCCTAAATGACCTAAAATTTCACCCTTAAGAGTGCATTTTAAGATATGAATAAACGTCACAAAATATTATTTTTGGTACTGAAACTGTTGGTGCTGTTGGTTGGTGCGCCAGCGCAGCATAATGACCCAGAAGTCTCTCACCAATGTTGTCACTGTGAGTTCAAGTGCAGCTTATGCTGGCTTCCTCTCTGGTCGTAAGTGGGAAGGTCGGCCAGCAATTTGCAGATAGTCGTGGGTTTCCCCCAGGCTCTGCCTGGTTTCCTCCCACCATAATGCTGGCTGCCGTCGTATAAGTAAAACATTCTTGAGTACGGCATAAAACACAAATCAAATAAATAAATAAATAAATAAGTAAATAAATCATGGCAGCGTGGCATTTTTATTGTTTATTTAGTTACTAGATCTCAAATGACCTACTTTAGTGCTGTTCCATTTGATTGTGCTGTGTTATAATGCATGAATGAACCTATATGAACTAGGGTATATTCCAAGGCCTTCACATACATGTAGCTGTCAGTTAAGATGAAAAAGCCTGATTATGAAATGGATCTTGAAAACATCGTTTAGTGTTTCAGTTTTTTTTTAGTTGCACTGATATGGCCTCTGCATTGACGTCAGTAAATGGGGCTTGTAGATGCAGAAATACACATGTATGAAACTGTAAACCTCGAACCAAAAAAAAAAATAAAGAAAAAAAAAAAACAGAAATGAACATTCATTGATGCGCACTACTTCTTTTTTAAATTTAAATGGAGCATTTACTTTTTTATCTCTCGAAATAGACTTTGGTGTGAGCTTTTTGTGATAAAACATTTACATGCTTACAGTTAAGTTTTATGCAGGCTTGCAGTGTGTACAATTACAGGTACAACCATATGCATTCTACAGGGATACATGTGTACATGTTTTTGTCTCAGGCTTTGTTACATGAAACTGTATAGAACTCATTTAAGTTTTGCAACATCCTGTCTGCTCTTTTTACCCAACATACATGTCGTTGTAACAGGGATACACAGTTTCTCTTTTCTCATGTTGTTAATCCTTCTAATAAGCAACATATATCAAATATTATGGTCAGAAAAATGTATGTATTACTAATATCTGTCCTAAAAATTAAGACAAAATTTGCAGTCCTTTTATTAGGTAGTATTTGGTAACTAGCCCGAAATGTGAAAGAGGGTGTCCAAACAGTCCATTTTGATGCTGTTTTGATTGAACAGGGTGTCCATATTTCATTTTTTCCTCTGTACGATTTTAGAATCATTGAAAATAGGAAGTCCCCTCAACATTGATTGTCTATTTCTTCTATCCACTTGAATGTGTGGATGGGTACTCGGTGGCTCACGAAACATTAACGAATTTTGAAATTCCATTTTGCAATTTCTATGCCCCAGTCCAGTGTTAAATTTCCAGGTGTGTAGATATATACATGTAGATACATGTATCTGTGGCAGTTTCGCCCATTTTTATGTGTTCAGCTTTTCAGGAGAACAGATAATGGATGAAAATCTGATGTTAAGGAATGAAAATACACATGCCCCTCCCTCTCAAACCCCAGTCTCAAATTATACACTGATACATGTACATGGAAAATAAAAAGGGTGTTGAAAAATGAAGAAAGATGAACACAGTTTCTTTCCATCTCAAGAATTTAATGGCTAGGTTAAATACTGTACCTTGAACTGAAATGTAGAAGACAGCCGAATGCATCTGGTTGGCATGGCACTGTCTGATACAGCACAGACATACCCAGAAATTAGTCTGGCATTAACATCTGAACAGTCCCCCATTGTGTTGGCGACAACTGACACTTAATACTTGACACTTGATCACTTGATACATGTATATATATATATATAGATATATTTGTGTGTAGCAACTGTCCCGGAAGATCAAAGAGTTCAATTCAAGACCAGCTCATGCCGGCTTTTTCAGTATGAAATAATAAATTTATTTATTTATTTGATTGGTCCTTTTACGCCATACTCAAGAATATTTCACTTATACGACTGCGTCCAGCAATATGGTGGGAGGAAACCAGGAAGAGACCATCTGCAGGTTGCTGGCAGACCTTCCTACACATGGCCGGAGAGGAAGACAGCATGAGCTGGACTTGAACTCATAGAGCCCGCATTGGTGAGAGGCTCCAGGGTAATTACACTGCACTAGCGCACTAACCATCTGAGCCACGCAGGTCCCTGAAATAATTAATACTTTATTTCGTACTGAACATACATGTGCTCTAACTGTACTTTTAAGGCAGTCATTAGATGTCCTTGCTAAGAAATATGCATACCCCTTGCACGTACTGATGCATGCTCCTCACAGCGCATGCGTTGCTCTCTATTTTTCGCTTTACATCACTACCACCAATAGACAAGCTTGACCTTTGGATCCCATGGGATGTACATAGGCATGTTTAGGCTTTGTAGCCTCATCACGTGTCTCCCCCTGTGGAACTTTTTAATCATCATTCGTCAGTAAAATTGTTTCAGGTTTTGGTTAAAATCATGTTGTACATACTCTGGATAAAGAGAATGAATGTGTATATAGTATTATTAGAGACAAAGGTTGAGACGGATTGTTTGTGTTTTCTGATATGACTTCTTGCCTCATCACCACGATGCCAGTGTTGTTGAAGATTTCTGTACAAAATTTACTACCTACTTCCTCAGCCTCTTGGCACATTGAAAGATCAACTTTTAGTGCAATTCATGTATTTTTTTAAATTTGATTTATTTATTTATTTATTTATTTGATTAGTGTTTTACGCCGTACTCAAGAATATTTCACTCATACGACGGCGGCCAGCATTATGGTGGGTGGAAACCGGGCTGAGCCCGGGGGAAACCCACGACCATCCGCAGGTTGCTGGCAGACCTTCCCACTTACGGCCGGAGAGGAAGCCAGCATGAGCTGGACTTGAACTCACAGCGACCGCATTGGTGAGAGGCTACTGGGTCATTACGCTGTGCTAGCGCGCTAACCGACTGAGCCACGGAGTCCCCCTTTTAAATTTGATTTTTAAGACAAAACTACACTTGTTGGATTGACCAGTTTCAGGGCTTCACAGAAAGAATAATTTCATCAGTCCACACAGAATAATGTTTGAGTAGGCACCTTGCAAACATGCGAAAAGGTTGAAGAAATGCAATGTTGATAGCAGTGATTTAAAGCAAAAGGTAGAGAGCGATGCATGCGCTGTAAGGAGTTTTGAATGCTTTGGTTTCTTGGTAACTGTACCGACATGTATATAAAAGTAAACATCACAAGATGTGCCACAAAATACAGGTTCAGTACAGCTCAGTCTAAAAGTCAATTGTTTACTGCTGGTATCGTGCTCCAAAATACTGAATAAAGCTGCTGAGGCGCGCACAAAATTATCGTCGAAGGTGTGAATATAGTTCTGCCTACAGATCCGCTCTTGTTTGCAAGTGAAAGTGCAGCCTGTGTGTTTCAGCAGTTTGAGCATAGAAGCCATGAAAAGTGGAAAGTTTATCTTGCGATGTGTAACCTACCTCTGCACAGCCAAATCAACTTGATTATAGGGAGTTAATATGGGATTAAATCATCGTCTGGTGTTGACGATCGCCACACTAATTTTGATATACATTTATATTATGCCATGTAATACCATGCAACAAATATTGTATAGTAAACTGGGCAAATCTTCCCCTAAATTTCAACCAACACGACATTCTTGTGGATAAAGCATTAGCGGGAACTTCTCACCTAGGACATCGCCCCAACACAGGCTGATAGCAGTCTTGTGTGGCCGGGCCTCTGTTTGATCCTTCGCGCTGATATCTTATCATTTGTCGCGTTTGTATAAAGGCGACATCTAAATGACATCATGTATTCATATTGCAGCAAGGATCGTGTCAGCCTCATGTCAAAAGAACTGAAAAAGGCCTATGCTACTTCCGCTTGACGGACGTAGGCCTAGTGGCAGCAATCGGTGTTCTCAACAAATAACCTGAAATGGCTGGTGTATTTTTTTGTTTATTCTGACTGTTGTGTTTTGGAAGTTTCCAAGATTAGCCGACATTGATTGTTTATACAGATCTACTCAGTTGCTGACCGAATTGCCACGCGGGAAGTTGTACAGAAGAGGGGTTTACACAGTGAATTCAGCCCAAGTAGCCAGTTTTGAGAGATTAATTTATTCCTATTGTTCACGAATTTCAAAACAATACAGAGTGTGTCAGTTATTAAAGTTTGACACTTGTGAGTATTATTTCCTTACTCCAATACCTCATATCTATTGTTCTTTAATTTTTGCAAAGTGTCATTGCTGGACACTAAGCCTGCTTGAGTTCTTCTTCCAAGTCTGTCTACAAAACCTGTAGGATTGCGCTAATCTCCTGCCTGGTTTTGACTTTCAGCCTTTTAAGTGGGGATTAAAAGAAAAATCATTTAACAGCTACATGTAGTACATGACTTGTTTAAAGCTGATGTTGACTTTTTGATTCTTATGTTTAATATCTAAGTGTACTTTCTCAGAATTTTCTGACAATTACTTCTACATACATCTGTTAGTGGTCTTGCGGTAATATGGATGGAGGAAACCGGAGTCAGTTGTGGATCTTGGAGTTTGAACTTTTTTTATCGCTGAAGGTAAAAAAAAGTTCTGTTGTGACATGTGACGTCTGTCAGAAATATTTTTGATTATGTTTACTGTCGCATGGGCATCAGAGAAAAAGTGTCACAAAAAGTTATTTAGAGCTGAAAGATGGAAAAAATTGAGGAACTGAGTATTTGTGAAGTTAAGTTCCTGCCAGATAGAGGTGTCACGAGTGATATGGCAGGACAGGTAATCGGTTGACAGAATTGATCGTCTTTGACATTTTACATTATACAGTTTTACCTTCAACAAGAAAAGAGTTTGAACTCAAAACATTCCTCTTGGGAGTAACATTGACAAATCTCCTGACTGATAGGCTATCCGATCAGCTGCATTAAAAACAATGTTCTGCTGGAATGAAAATTTGTTTTGATATGAATAATGAAGTGTAGGCTTTTTTTTTTTTTTTGTTTTTGTTTTAGCATGTGCACCACTTTTTAATACTAATGGTTTACTTTTCAGCATTGGCACTGATCATTTTTTAATCAATTATGGATTTATTAGCTTTAGTTATTTATTTATTTGATTGGTATTTTACGCCATACTCAAGAATGTTTCACTTATTCGAAGGCGGCCAGCATTATGGTAGGTGGAAACCGGACAGAGCTCAGGGGAAACCCACGACCAACCGCAGGTTGCTGGTAGATCTTCCCACGTACAGCCGGAGAGGAAGCCAGCATGAGCTGGACTTGAATGAGTGATTTTGGTTTAACGCTACATTGGCAATATTTCAGCCATATCGTGGCGAAGCTGGGCTTGAAGCTCACAGCGACGGCATTATTAGCTTTAATACCACAAGCCAAAGACAAGTGATTGGTTAGGATATCCAGCCAATCATTAATTTGCAGATAAATGTACTAAGGTTAAATAAATCAAATACTGGTGGAATTATATGCAATATTAGGCTACCCTAAATGACCTAAAAATTCGGCCACAAAAGAGCATTTTTGTAGACAAATAAATGTCTTGATTACCTCTGGTGCTAAAATTTAAATTTTCTCATTAAGGTATCACCCTGCCTTTCAGACAAACCTCAAAACACCTATCTTAAATCAATCTTAAACCAACTCCCGGAATCTGAAAAAATTATCAACTTATTCATGAATGAAATTAGGTCATTTAGGGTAAATATGCAACTTTAACAACATTACAACAATTTTCAGTATGAGTGCATGTACATGTAATTACAAACCTGTATCATTTTACTATATATATACATACATAGTATATATACACATTTTTAACTCATTTCGAACTGCCTCTTAATTTGTGCCTTTTCGACCTTAGCTGCAATTTTGGGCATCAGGTGTGAAGAATTGCTACCATACATGTGCATGTGTGTATCCCTGCAGATAGGTAGATTGACAAGACGAAGCAGCCGTGTGTTACAGCTATATGTAGACCTATATATTAAAACTTCTAGCTCCAGTATGAACCCACATGTACCAGTCATATTCTTCCCTGAGGCTATGTAGGGCAATGTTTATCAGAATACGCTCTCCTCTTTGTATTAAAGCTCTTTCTGAATTCTGTCTCTCCGTGTGCGTGCAAACTGTGCCGCATGAATATCAATGGCTGAGCTAAAACGTGCAGGTACGAAGGCAGAGTGTGTATTTAGCCTTGAGATACTGTATGATCAATGCATACATTCTGTGATATAAAAGTGCACATAACCTGTGAAAAATGTGGGACTGGGGCATGTTAAAATACATTTTGTGGTTTTTTAAATAATGAGCTTTGGCAAGAAATTATACTTAATAAGTGTACATATAATTGGGTTGTGATTATTCAGTTTTGCACAGCTTACGTGTACTTGTGTTTCTGTTCACACTGCTATGGTCTATATTCGTGTACTGTGTCAGCCTGGATGTACTGGAGTACCCACTTAAACAGTTACAGGGCAAATTTGAAATTGATGGCCCTTTAATGTTGAAAGAAAAAACAACATATAATGCAGCCTTAGCCAATAGAAAGAGACCTTAAGAAAAAAGGCTCACTGCTTCTGGGGTTTTCAAAGTGATGTTAAGCTGTTGAACACGCTCTAGTGGCATTTTGCGTAGTCCATGATGTCTGTTGTGTGATCTGTCATGAATAAGGTGTGATTGCATACCTGTACGTCACGTGAGCAAGTAAGTCAGTAAACGTATTCGCCAGAGGTCGGTGGTTTATGCCAGGCACCTGGTTTTCTTCATCCATGAAAATGACCACTGTCACATAATGAAGAATACAACAAATAACTAAGAAATTAATAAATACATGTATAAAAACAAAATTACTTTTCACCACTCTAGTATCTAGTGCTGCTTCACTGAGACTCCTTACCAAAGGGAAGTAAGCCGCCTCGCCTGAGCCATTATGCTGATACTGGTCAACCAGTCATTATACTGTCCCCTTCATACTGAACGCCAAGTTACAACTTCCTCTTTTAAGGTCTTAGGTGTGGCTCAATCCAGGACTAACCCTGGATCTACCGGTCCCAAAGCGGACCCTCCGGCTAGCTATGTTATCGGGGCTGGTCATGGGACTAGAGTGGAGTTGTGTATGGTACATGTACCTTGTATGGTGTGGTACCACATTGTGTTCCCCATTCCCATTACAGCGCACATACCACTCTCTATGCTTGTTTTACGTCACTGCCGCCACTAGACAAGTTTGACTAATGGGACCACTGTGATGCTCATGGGCGTTTTAGGCTTAGCCTCACCATAAATGTTCTTGCATGTAATTGCTGTCAGCATTTTACAATAAAATTGCTTTAGGGGTCTGCTGGAATCCTGTTGTGCATAGTATTTTAGATAAAGAGAATACTTACATCTATGTACAAAATAGAAATAAAGCTTGAGACAGAGTTTTCCTTTTTTTTTTCTTATCACTAACTCCTATCTGCCTCATCACCTTGGTGGTCAGAATTCTCTAGTGGCAACAGTAGTGTGTGTGGAGAGTTGTGCATGTGCTGTATGGATTTCAGCCTCAACCTTCTCCAGTTTCCTTGCACTCATATTAGGCTGACCTCTGTTCTGTAAGGTGAATGTCACTGTGGATAGCTTAGCCCTAGAATGCCCAGCAGAGAAATATATTCAATATTTATGTAAGACAGGAAAATATCTTGCGGTGTTTTCTTGTCACTAGAAAAAGAAATGTTTGTTTCCACTTTATGTATCATGTGCTTATCAGCTTTTTTTGTTACACTTTAGATTGAATGTCTGCAGGGTGCACACTTAAACCTTTGAAAAGCTGCTTTGTTAATATTTACTCAATTAATTAAAACAGTTAATCCAAATAATGTACATTTTGTATAAAGCTCAGACAATCAGTACCAGTAACGTATGTTGTCTGCTTGTGGAGACGTCCACTTAAGCACAAGGGGTCACTCATATATTTGTCATGGGACGATTGAAAAGAGGTTACAAATACCGAGCTCGATACAGGCTCATACATGTGTATTCATGCTCGCTTAGCATGGTTAAGCTTACTAAAGGGTGGACTGGGGAGAGTTCATATTGGTACACGTATGGCTGCACAGGTGTGGAAATTGTCAACATCTGAGCTGGTTTCATATAAAGGTGATATCACCTGTGACATTACAATTGTATAGTTCAGCTCTCGCAATTTCCAGCTGCTGCTTTAGAGTAAACATGCGAGTCAGTAAGATGCTCAGATATTTATTTATTTCAATGGTGTTCTACGCCATAGGTAAGAATATTTTACTTATACAATGGCAGCCAGCCTTATGGTGGGAGAAACCTGGACTGAGCCCTGGGGGAAACCCACAACCATCCGCAGATTTCTGGCAGACCCTTCCCACAAATGGTCAGATACATGCAGTAGATACATGTACATGTTATACAGTGAAAGATTCTTCCATATACACCTTTTATAACCACAATCAAATTAATTAAGCACAAACTGGAAATAGCGTGTACATCTACAATATACATGTGTGTGTAGAATTTCATGACATCTTAAACTCAGGTCCCTTGTTTCAAAGTGAGAATGGTTCCTGTTAAAATATAGGAATCCTAAAATGGAAAAAAAAAAAAAATACAATTTCAAAAATTTCTTCCGAACATGACAGACTGAACTACAGGGCTACAGATACTACTAAAGTCACTGGCAGTTAAATTCACATGTAGGAAACTATCCAATCCAGTGGGTGTATATGTTATACCAGTTAAAATCATGGAAAATGTCTATTTTGATGTTGTACATGTACAGGTATTATTGAATGACCTTGAAAATCCTTGAAAGTAAAGGGTGTCAGAATCAATTTGAAAGGGGTATGGCGATTGGTCGACTATCCTAGCACAAAAGGCGATGTGGCCTCAGAAACTTTGTGATGCAAGACGGCTGAAGATGCCCTGAAATAGACCTATTGTCGCTTTATGCGCTTAACTGTCTAAAGGGCATACGAGTGACTGCATGGGCCCTCATTTTGTTTGTTTGCAATTAGGTTGATTCGACATTACTTTTTATTTATTAATTTATTTATTTATTTATTTACTTATCTTCATTTTTCTATTTTTTTTGGTGAAAAGTGCAGCTGCTGCTGTCACTGAGCAGTGCACCTGCATTTTGTATTTTTTGTCTATATTAGAAGTATTGTTTTGGCATTTGCTTTGTTTATGCTATATATTATTGATTTTGTAAAGCATATAATCAGCAGAAGTCTTGTCCTACCATCAAATATGTAGGCTGTACTTGTATGTAGTCTACCTCTAGTCAGCTGTAATATCTGCTTCCTATACAGGCTTATCAGTACTTACATCTCAGGAAAGACCTAGTACTTTCAGTGTGTCCGATGTTTTGTCCTGTTGAATTCTTGCTTCCTTATGTTGGAAAATGAAATCAGTTCTTTCACTCATAGATACTGAGTATGTATGAAATAACAAATCAGATTTGTACTAAAATTTGAGCTCTTTAACCAAGGAAGGGGCCATCAGATGAAATGGGAATGTCATGCTGTTATACAAATCAGCATACAGTACATGTATGTATTTATTTATTTGATTAATGTTTTACACCCTACTGAAGAAGATTTCACCTTTTTTCACCAGCATTATGGTTGGAGGAAACTGAGCTGAGTGCGGGAGAAACCCTCAGTCATCCTTAGGTTGCTGGCAGGCTTTCCCACATACTTGAACTCTTGTAGGAGACTACTAGATCTGACCACTGAGAGTGACATTGGGCAAACTTTAATAAAGACATAGAATACAGCAACATACATGTGCAGCAGTTACTGTATTTCAACTAGAGTTTGGCCTGTAAAATTGCTCTTTCAAAAGGCCTTACAATCATACTTTAGATGTCAACTCTTACATATAAGTTTTTCTGATAAGAAAAAAATGAGCTTTTACTTGAACATATAAGCTTGATGAATAAATAAGATTATAAATTTGAGTAAGGCTTAATTTAAGGTGAAACACAGTCCTGGAGATAATATTGGAAATCCGTCTGTTTGGTGTATAGTTACAATGGCTGAATACAAACTAAAGAACAAATTTTTACAAGAGGATAACCATGTATGTATAAGATTTTCGATCCTGCCTATTTTGATGAATCAGAAAGATTTGTGGGGAAGCTCATAATATCATGAAAAAAAGGCATACATATAGTTCTTACCATATTTTGGTTTGCTTTTCTTTTTTCTTTCTTTCTTTTTTTAATCATTTTTTGCAGGTTCTTAAAACACAATACAAAATTCATGTGCTCCATTGCATACATATGGTTCTAACGTGTAACATTGGCTGTCATTCCAGTTCCTCTAAACTATCATTTTATTGTGGCTGCTACATCCTGCACTTACCAGGATTTTAGGGAAGTGCTAGCAGCTACACAGCAGAGTAGGGTGATAAGTGTCATGGCTTGTATAAGTCTTGCCTATTGTTTCCTTATTGCACACACACTTTAGCCGGAACTTATTAAGGCATAATGTAAAAAGGTTATGTAAACTCTTAGCCACCTCATAACTGTGCACAGAGCAAACGGATGCACGTTCACTGTACAGTGTATGTATGGGCACCAAAGATTTTGCAAGATCACTTTTTAATAGTATATATATATCTTCTATTGTGCAGTTGTAGGAGTAGTAAAATTTTTTTGTTTTCTATTTATTTATTTGAACTTGCCCAGAATGGCGTAGTGGTGCTGTAAATTAATCTTTTGATGTAAATATCATGGCCAGAGTAAAAAGCAAATTTAAAAATGCCAAAAATAAACAGCAAAAAAAAATTAAATGAAATAAAATTGAAAGAAGGGAAAAAAAATTATGAATGGGAAAAGGACAGAATGAATAATATAATAGCAAACTACCTTCATTTGGCAAGTATCTGATTCAAGCCAGCAAGAGCTGGATTTCAGCCTCATTCAATCTGGCAGTAACTTGCGGATGGTCATTGGTTTCCGCTGCATTCTGCCCAGTTTCCTCCCACCATATTAAACACTGGTCACCATTGTTTCATTAAAATATCTTGAGAGCAGGGTATAAACTCTAATCAAGTAAATAAATTTGGCCTCACTGAGTTTAGCGGGGACGTGTTCTATCTGTCCTCTATAGCGTGAAGAACACACAAGCCAAATGAGGGAGCTTTGTCCATACAATAGAATGTGCATTGGTGCATGTAGGTGAAGAACAGAGGTCTTTAGGGCATATCAGTATCACTTAGGATAGTGAAGACAAGATGTCTTTTTATAGAGGCTTTGTAACAGGAATTATTAAAATACACATGTATAATGTTACACATAAGCATTCACAGGATGTGATAACGGTTACGGTACAGCCAGGAATTATCCTGATGGCTGTGGAACACAGTGTACAAGAAGGATCGCTGTGAAAACACAGTCTGAAGTGTGTCCATGATGATGTAGGAACCATGCCATGATGGTGGGGCCTCTGTGGCCAAGGTGGTTAGCATGTCAGCGCAGTGCAATGACCCAGGAGCCTCTCACCAATGCAGTTGCTGTGAGTTCAAGTCCAACTCATGCTGGGTTCCTCTCCGGCCGTAGAAGGGAAGGTCTTCCAGCAAACTGCGAATGGTCGTGGGTTTGTTTTCAGTTAGTCAGCCTTTTTAAAATGCGTAAGGTTGTTGTACCATTGAAACACCAAGTTAGCGAAGTACCTGTAATAAATTTGATTTGCATCACAGAATATTAACTCTCTTCGTTTCTTCTGTTGTCTGCTCTCCAGTGCTACAGCCTTTTGGAGATTTCAGCTGCTTGAGGAACGGACCGCGCTTTTCCCAACAATGGCATCAGTTCGTCACCAACCGAAGCATCAACCTCAAAAGCATGTCCTCTGATCGTTACAGCGGTTATATGGAACTGCTCAAAGTGGCGCAGTCCAAAGTACACGAGCCAAAGTCAGTGAAAGAACACAAGATGTTGTACAAGTTTGACTTGTGGAGGGACGGGTCTACTGAACGCCTCATCAAGAAACGGCACAAAGACACCGATCCTGTCCGCTTCTACATTCCGACGACCAGCTCTACCATGCTCTCCTCGCAGTCCATCTGGACTCCGGCCACGGGGGCATCAAGAAAATGCTGACACTCTGTAAGGAAAGGTACGCCAATATCACAGCCGATGCGGTCAAGCTATTTACGCACCTGTGTTACGACTGTCAAACAAGAAAGAGAACAATTCCCCCCAAAATCAGGGATAACTCCTAGCATTGGCTTTATAATGGTAGAATGTTGGATAATTATCTTGATGCCAGGATAAGGATAGTGCCAGATTTAGATTCCTCTGTTAATACCACAAAAATATCAGAAATGTTTTTTAAAAGCTAATTAGGTTGTTCAAGAGAGCTGTGATTCTGCTTTGAAATAGGAAAAATTCATTTTGATGGAGAAAAATTACTTCGATGGTGATCTCTGGTGAAAATTTGCTATTTGTTACTTTCAAAAATGAAGAATAGGTAAGCTTGTACATGAAGCTTAGACTTTGATTTACCATAACAGAAGGGATTCTCTCTTCCATTTTTATGAGTGTACTGGAATGTACAAATGCCACAACATTAGCTGAATAGGATTCCTGTTTCAAGTTGAAGCTACTGTATGCTAAGCTAATTATAACTACTATGGCAACAGGCATTAAAAATAGACATGGTAGTTACAATCGTGTTCTATGTACATGCCAGCAACAGTAACCTGTGGAAGGAAACCCTTCAGTACATTGTAAAGGCAAACATGTGTACACGTGTATTCTCACTTGCCCAGTACACAAACGTGTACATACATGTACACGTACAGCTACATGTACATACATGTGTACACGTGTATTCTCACTTGCCCAGTACACATACATGCACATACAGCTACATACATGTGTACATGTGTATTCTCACTTGCCCAGTACACATACGTGTACATACATGTACATGTACAGCTACATACATGTGTACATGTGTATTCTCACTTGCCCAGTACACATGTGTACACACATGTGCACATACAGCTACACACGTCATTGATACACCATGTTTGGCCTGACCAGACAACACTGATCATAAGCCAGGATAAGGTAATAGTGCATGTACAGGTATGATTGCCTGCTCATGCGTTACATGCTTTTATCATGGTGACCATAGATGGTACATGTACAAGGAGAAAAACCTTTGCCAAAAGCCCCATATATGTATACATACATAGGTGCTCAGTAGGGCAGATTGTGGGCCATACAATACCATGTGGCACACCCATGCACACCCACTGGAATTAAAAGTGGGTACCTGCCCTTCCTCACTTAAATTAGGGCTTGCCACTGTATTTTGCTTTTTACTGATTATAGTTAAATACAGTAGTACTCTACATGTAATTATTAAAATTTTCGACCGGCCCGGATAGCACAGTGGGTAAAGTGTCCGCTTTGGGAGCGGTAGATTCAGGATCAATCCTGGGTCGAGTCACACCTAAGACTTTAAAAGAGGAAGTTGTAACTTTCTTGCTTGGCATTCAGCATGAAGGTGATAGTGCAACGACTGGTTGACCCGTATCAGTATAATGTCTCGGGCGGGACGGCTTACTTGTCTTCGGTAAGACGTCTCAGTGAAGCAGCACTAGATAAAAGAGGGGTGGAAATCCGGCTGCAACAAGAAGGTACATTACACACACCCTAAGGATTCCTTCGTCATCATATGACTGAAAAAATTGTTGAGAACGACGTTTAAACACCAAGCACTCACTCACTCACTCAAACTTTTGGCATATGAAAGAGCATCTTTCAGTGCTATTTGTACAGATTTATGATGTGATTTTGGAGACAAAACTACATTGGTTGGATTGGCCCGTTTCAGAGCTTCACAAAAAGTATAATTTCATCAGCCTACACAGAGTTATGCTTTCGGAATGTATGCGAAAAAGGTTGAGTTCGAGTGTGAGTTTGCAAATATCACATCTGCTGACATGTTTGTAGTATTGTACATTATATGTGCACATGTAGCTGATGGCAAACTGCATTGATGACTCTAACTACACAGTGCCGCCCCCTTCATATACACGTATGTGTGAGACTGTACTATGTACACATATATGCATGAATGTAAGTATCACTAGTTGTATAATACCAGAAAATACTGGTTGTAAATAAGCCCTTCAAGAGCATGGTAAAGTTAAAACACCTCCAGGCTTAACGCACAAGTCAAGAGGATTAACATACATACAGATCTTGAGATCAGTAAAAAAAAAAAAAGGTTAGCTTTTTTCTTCCTTTTATTTTTCCACATCTCAGCCAGCTGTTTCGTTGATTTTTATTTACAAGTTACAAGATTATAGCTGTAGGTTGTAAATGCAAAAAGTTTTGCATTAAACTACAATGAAATGAATAAATAAGCAACTTTTATATAGGAAATGGTCAAATTGTAGATGTAAGTACTTGCCAAGTTAAACTATGGTGTCTTGATACAAAGTTATTTCACTATACATGGAGTTAGTATAATTATTCAAACTTAAAATCAATGTATATTTATTTATTTAATTGATGTTTTACGTCGTACTCAAGAACATTTTTCCTTATATGGCGGCGGCCAGCAATATCGTGGGAGGAAACAGGGCAGAGCCCGGGGGAAACCCACGACCATCCGCAGGTTGCTGAAATACCTTCCCCACTTACGGCCGGAGAGGAAGCCAGAATGAGCTGGGACTTGAACTCACAGCGATCGAAATCAATTTATAGCATAGACGTGTACATGTATGTGTACTGGGCATGAAAAGATGTATGTGGCATTTGTACATTTAATTTTAAGTGGATAAATTTATGTACATTTACATGTATGTGTATACAAATATAATTACATTTTGGAAATGTATTTGTATCAGTGTACAAATACATGTACACATTTAGGTTTACATTAAAAATGGAAGCAACCAAGTAGTCATCCTGCTTATCAGTAAAACTTTCTTGCTCTGTCATAGTCACTGATCGTATTACTTCCTTTTTGCCATCTGTGTGCGAGAAAACTACAATATTTTCTCAATGAAACCGTTCTATAACACATGCTGCATTCTACTAGGAGAAAGGTAACCGGCCATGTAATTTTTTCTGTTTGTCACTTGATGGCAGTAAATTTAGAAATTTATGAAAATTCTGCTCCCCGCTCTCTCCCCTTAAAAGATGCTCCCAGCATTCACCTTCCAACAGAGACCAGTTTTATAGAAGCATCCCCATAGAGGCCAGTTTTCATTTGCTTACGAAAGAGACAAATTGTTCACATTGAGACCTTTTATACATGTACTTGCAGATATGCCAATGTGTGGGGTAATCTTAGGTGAAACTACAAGCTAAAAAAACACAAAAGTGTAATTGAATGTGGGACAAAGATAGACATCTATCTTAATCCCAAAGCGAGCCTACATGATAAAGTGTACATTGAGTTTGTGTTGAAAAGAATTTTGCTGATTATTTTTTCTATCGTATTTGTGTATTGGACAATGCATCGAATTCCTCCTTGAGGCCAGTAAAAAAAAAACCACACACACAACAAAGACAAGTTGTTGCTGATACTACCATTTGTGATTGTGAATATTCATGTTATATCATATATAAACATATACAATATGATAATGTCTATATATATATATATATATATGGATGTTTTGTTTTGGCAGGTTTCTTATTATATTCTTGTACATAAAAGAAATTTTACCTATACTTATGTACCCAGTAACTACCCTAGTTTACGGTTGTTAAATATATAATATCATATAGAGGCCAGTATCATTGTGACTTTAATAATTAGAATATGTTAATTGACGCAGAAGCCAGAACTGCATAAAACATGTTGAACATGGAATGAGTATGACTATATATATGTACGTGGATATATATATATATATACAGTGTGCTTGTAAATATATATATTTTGGTAGAGTGCTTTTTAATTTTAACTCGAAATGAAATGTCTATCAGTGAGTAGATGATGACTTATTACATACACATGTGTATTTATGAAAATGAGGCCAGTGAAATATAGATGTAATAAGCATGTAATATGTAAGCCCCATGGTTTTCCTATCTGCATCTGCTCAGTGTTGAAATGAGCATACAGTTTGCGGCCAGGAAATAGTCGAGGTCCTGAAACAGACCTCTTCTGAAAAACTATCCCCAAAATGTTTTTTCCTGAAATTTTTGGTGTTTTGTTTTTATTTTTTTGTGGAGAATTTTGGCAAAACAGAGAAAACATGATCGGACTTAATATTTGCAGCACCGAAAGGATTTTTTGAGAAATATTTTAATTCAAAAGCCTTTTTAACTGGTTATGTACACGGATGTGACAAAAATAAAGACATTAATAAAATTAAGCTTTAGGGCAGTAGTGTAGGTGACAATAAACTTAAAAAGATGGAAGCAACCAAGTAGTCATCCTGCTTATCAAGTAAAACTTTCTTGCTCTGTCATAGTCATTGATCATATTACTTCCTTTTGCCATCTGTGCGCGAGAAAACTACAATATTTTCTCAATGAAACCGTTCTATAAACACATGCTGCATTCTACTAGGAGAAAGGTAACCGGCCATGTAATTTTTCTGTTTGTCACTTGATGGCAGTAAATTTAGAAATTTATGAAAATTCTGCTCCCCCCTCTCTCCCCTTAAAAGATGCTCCCAGCATTCACCTTCCAACAGAGACCAGTTTTATAGAAGCATCCCATAGAGGCCAGTTTTCATTTGCTTACGAAAGAGACAAATTGTTCACATTGAGACCTTTTATACATGTACTTGCAGATATGCCAATACAAATTCATGTATGGAAATTGGGTACATCCTTGAACAGTGAGAATGTTACAAGTTACAAGTTAAATTTGTATGGGTAAACTTAGGTGAAACTACAAGCTAAAAAAAAACTCACAAAAAAAGAAAAAAAAAAAACAAAGTAAATTTTGTGTATTGAAGGTGGGACAAAGATAGACATCTATCTTAATCCCAAAGCGAGCCTACAAGATAAAGTTTATGTTGAAAAGAATTTTGCTGAATTATTTTTTCTATCATATTTGTGTATTGGGTAATGCATCGAATTCCTCCTTGAGGCCAGTAAAAAAAAAAACCACACACACAACAAAGACATTAATAAAATTAAGCTTTAGGACAGTAGTGTAGGTGACAATAAACTTAAAAAGATTTGTATTTTTTTTTGTTTTTTTTATAACCGCCAAAATAAATGAAAACTTAAGAAACATTTAAGTGCAAAATTTGAACTTTGATTTGAGGCACAGTTTATTTCCCACTTCGCTCTAGAAGTGATACAGCACTTCATGTCATATCGGATGTTGTCCTACATGTCCATGTGAACTACATTTCACAATCTGAACTTTAAACAAAATTGGAAATCTGCATGTATATTGGAATGATTTGTTTTGCATAATTCACAAGTGTTGCCACTTATTGTGGATACCAGTTTACCAGTTGTTGAATTTCTTCTTATACCTATGTCAGCATTTTTTTTTTTTTTGGTTAACATTGAAATGTTATTATGTAGATGTACATTCATGTAGCTGTGTGTTAAATACCTATTGTTGATCGTGATAAGATTTGATATCATATAAACTTTTTATCAGCTAAAGTTAATCTAAGTTGTTTTGTATGGACATAAACTTCAGCAGTATCATGGCAAAGTGGGTTACAGAACATTTGAGTGCTTGTTACCATATTCTTTGTTGAACTTCATACTTCAGATTTTGTGCAGATTAAGGGACATAACTCTTTGTGACTGTGCTCATGTATGGCAGGAAATGCTATGTAAACGTGTCGACATTTTCAGTGCCAGTAGCAACTGTTGATTTACACAATATTTTAAGCTATTTTTGGTGGCTAACAATTAAATTACATGGCTTACTTTTTGGTGTACATATTTACATGTACAGTATGTATATAAAAACCTCAATTCGTGTACATACATATATTCAGAGGAAAATATCATTGTACGTTATATTATAAGTAGATCATTTGTATAGCTAAATACATATATATTGATAGGTAATTCCAGTAAAATTGTTTTCCTTATTGCTTTTGTTTGAAAGTCTTATTCAAGTTATAATTTTTTTTTCTTTTTAATCACGGGCCAGTAATAATTAAGTTGTAACCTCTAGAGAGCTGTTGTGATTTTATTAATTTGATGAGCATTGTTTAGAATAATCTGATTGTAGTTTAGAACACGGAATTTAGGTTTACCTCTACCTGTTTGAAGATCATGTTGGGAATAGTTTGTTATTGCTGAGTTTCTGAATTTACAATTTGTTTGAGGAGGAAAGTTTATGGTTGGAAATTTTAACTACGATAAAATAATCTGAAATTTTGATTGGTTTATATTTTCGTATATTTGTCCTAAAAGGTGTTTGTATATATTTGCGTACTATACATGCTGTACCATTTTCACAGTAATTTACAGAAACAGTGCTTTATAACTGTTAAAAAAGGTTTAAAGATATAAAAATATATTTCCACGCTACATACACTCTGCAGTGAAGCTGTAAATAATAGTTTTTCAAGAGCTGTAAATGATTTCAGAGCGGTATTTTAGCATCAATTGTGAGCTGTTAGGCTCAGCATTGAGGCTGTATATGTACAAGTAAATGTAACGTTAAAGCTGCGTTTTTCAGGTTGAGAATATAAATACTACATATGTGTACTGTGAGTTAAATGGTTACACAGTGATAGGATACGCAAATATATGGTGTCAATAATCCTCACATTGGACGAGGCATCGGCCTAGGTCAATCCCTTCAGCGACGTGACCATCGTTAGACCCCAACGAAGGGAGATAACTTACTCAGCAGACACATTTGACATCGTCTGCAGGATTCGAGAATTTGTCTGCCCTACGTGACTGTTGTTGTCCAATGGAAAGCAGAGCATTTTGTCTGATGCAGGATAAATTGATATCTTATCGGCAAACACTAGTTCGAATCTATGACAAAGATATATGTAGGCATCATTTTGAAGCTGTAAATTTTACTTTGGAGCTGTAGTAAACACCACTGAAGATGAAGCCAAAAATTTTTTATTAAAACACGAAATGTTGGAATGGAATATATTTTTTTGATGGAATATGAATTTGGTAGTAGTCTAACCTTTCTATCAAAAGTATGTTTCAAATACTGTACTATGAACAAGTGCCCTCAGTGGAGCTGTAGGGAGGAGTTTGGCTTGCATTGGCCGGATGATGTTATGAAAGGGTTATACAAACTACATGCTTGATCTCACAGACTATAGAAACTAAAACTTCCAGTAGTTTTTGTTCTGTAATTTACGAGAAAAATCCCAAGTGCTGAAAAACATTTAGCTTTCTGAAATGAATATAAAGATACATGTATATAGTAATCTTTAAAAGGCTGTAGCTTTTTCCAGTTCATCACATCAACTGTATGGGGCAGTTTTGTATATCTTGTAAATATGGCAGGAATTGAAGCATTTGTTTGTGTTATGTATATTTCGACCTACATATACAGATAAATTATGCTGGTAATTCTTGCACACATTCTGAATGTGTTGTGTACATGTATAATAATCAGCCTTAATATTAATATGATTATTATTAATAATAACAAGACCAAAATGCCCCCAAATTATAACATCTGGAAAATCAGCCTTAATATTACTATTAGTACTAATACCAAAATGAACCCGAGACGCCTCATCGTACATGTATATATCTGAAGAGGTGATACGCAATGAAGCATTGAAATTATAGCCAGTTAAGGGCACCTTGAATTTGTTTTAGCCTTTATGAAAGTGTTCTGTCGTCAAATTATATTTTGTAGTAGTGTTTATTTCGTGTTTTTTTTTTTTTTGCGTGTTTTCTGTTGTGGTGTTCCAAACAAGATGGCCAGTATACATGTATATTGCACCAATATCACACCATGTAGTAGAGAATAGGTGGAATTTATGTTTTCATTTCATTTCACCTCTGTATGGTGCAAATTATTTGTTGTACTTCAAGATTTAATTCTCTTACCAGAAAAAAAGCGTATGAAATATGTCTTCTGGCAGAAGATATTTGATATGTTAAGAAAAATTCCCCAATGGGATAGAAATGTTTTGATTTTTTAAGGAAAGTTGTGTATATACTACATGTATACACAGTAAGACTTTTAACTGTAGTACCTGCCATTTTACTTACAATAATATTTTTATGAAAATGTTCTGCTATGCTTTGCTAGAATTAAAAAAAAATAAATAGTTATATGTAAGAAATGTATTATTAAATATGTATAGTTTCACTAACTGTATTGCCGGAAAACTTTGTGCATCAATAAGTGTTTAGTTTAGTTTTGATAGTTACAACTCATTTAAGCACACTCCCTGTAATATTCATTTTGTGACATTGTTTAATCCTCTAGAGTTTTGCTTTTTTGTGTGGTTTAGTTTTTACATTTCATCCACTTGTCAATGTAATTAGTTGAAGAGCTATAATTGGCAAGCTGTAAACATTTGAACATGCAAACTGGAAGATTAAAGAATATATGGTAAATGTGCTTGGATTAACATTTAAACATCCATGTGTCAAGATAAACATTTAAATGTGCACATGTCAACATAAACATTTAAACATCCATATGTCAAGATGAAAATTTAAACATCCATGTGTCAAGATAAACATTTAAACGTCCATGTGTCAAGATTAACATTTAAACATCCATGATTCAAGATGAAAATTTAAACATCCATGTGTCAAGATAAACAGTGAAACGTCCATGTGTCAAGATAAACATTTAAACGTGCATATTAAGTCTTTGTTGAAGATTTCTATGTACATGTGTTCAGGTGAACATTTAGAAATGCACATGTTTGAAGACTTCATAAGCATGTTTGTTTTGAATGTTGATTTGAATGTGCATATGGTTGGAATGACATTTAAATGTGTATGTGTGTAGATGAAAATTTAAACGTGTGTTAACATGATCTAAGCAGGCTTACATTGCAGATGTAGTCACTTGAGCATGTATTAAATGTGTTTAAACGAACAGGAAAATAAATACATGTTTAAATGTATATCTCGCAGATCTACACTGTGCTGTTATATTCGTTATTAAACTGTGATTGTCTCCTGTTGAACAGTTTTGTCATTGCCCAAGGTTGGTGCCCATTATCCTTGTGGTATCTGCTGATAGGAGTCAGGCCAGTAGAGAAACTTGTGAATATTTCTCCTGTAAACGCTGTCCTGTAAGTGAAATATTCTTGAGAACGGAGTAAATCAGTTAAATGTATTGATAAATAATTTAACATGTATGTACATGTCTATAAAGCAAAGCTTTCTTTTTTGTACATACTAACATTGTAAAGTCTTACATACCTAAACAAGACTTCAGATTAAAAATTTCCACCCTATAATATATGGTATCCCTTCCCTAAAAATCATATTGAAGAAAGTGATATATACACATATATATTTTCTTTCTTTGCCGAGGGAAATCCTCCCCTCAGTTTTACATACATAAGCCACAGTGTTCTGGCTTATACTTATAGTATATCTGAACATTAGCTGAAATCACAGGAAGATGTATTTAGTTTTTGTTTTCTGATTTGGGAAATAAACTTCTTACCACGTCAACAGTGCGATTGTTTTCAATTGTACATTACATATTCTGCATATATTTTATGTGCATATATAGGTGCGCTTTAACTTTTGCAACGAATCCCTCCGTTTAAAACATGAAGATCTGTGCCTTTATCAGTTACTTAACGTGTCCAGAAATTAAGACATATTTCTTCTAATTTGTAGGACATATAAATAGTCTTCAAAGGAAAGAATTACATTTCTCTCTTCGTTTTTTTGTTGAGGGGGGTGGGGGGGGGGGGGGCGAGTAAAGATATTAATACGTTGGTCATTAGATTTACTAACCATGTGGGGAAAAGGAACTAAATATTCCAGCTAGAGTTACATGCATATTGGTTAAAAAGAGCAAACTAGGTGTCCCGAAAATTAGAAGAATTAGGGTTGTGTACATACAGAACACCTAAATCGCAGTCTTGAGAAATGCAAATGACACGTGCCTTGTATGCAAATGACTTGTAAATTTAACTAAATGCTTGTTCTGCTGTACGTGTGCATCGTGCGCCTAAACCAAATATGATTTAAGATGGCCAGTAGGATTGTAAGCTTTTGCATGCTTGTAGATGATCAACATTTATGTTATACAATGCGGTCACGGTGAGTTCAAGCCCAGCTCATGCTGGCTTCCTTTCCGGCCGTACGTGGGAAGGTCTGCCAACAACCTGCAGATGGTCGTGGGTTTTCACCGGGCTAGGCACCGGTTTCCTCCCACCATAAAGCTGGCTGCCGTCGTGTAAGTGAAATGTTCTTGAGTGCGGCGTAAAACACCAATCAAATAAATAAATAAATAAATGTATGTTGTCAAGCAAGTATTCACAATACATTTCACAAAATCTGCACTCACAAGCTTATGGTTCTGTGTGCTGGTCTTCACGACTGTGTCATGATTTGTGTTTTGCACCAAAATGGACTGAGCCTTATGAGTTAGTGTACACCAGATGATGAGTGTAACGTGTTCCCTTTTGAACATGTCGAATTCTGTCTTCCTTGAATATTTTACTGGGATGTTATGTGAGTATGTACATTAGAACTAAGCAGTTAAGGAAATTGTAATGTCACGTGAAGTGGATAGATTCAAGTTTGAGCTGAAAACTGTAACAATAGTCAATAATTATTCGATACTGGGATTGTGAATTTGTGAAAATAGTGCATCGGTCATTTTTCATTAGCTTACATTACTCCTGCATAAAAGTAAGCGTGACTTGCAAACGAGTCATCATTTACTGAAGGTATTCATTTCAAATACATGTACATACATGTAAAAGGCCGCCGTCGTATAAGTGAAATATTCTTGAGTACGGCGTAAAACACCAATCAAATAATAAATAAATAAATACGTGTAAAAGAATTTAATTCACCTTTTCAAGGTCACGCACATTTTCCCCCATTGATATCTCATTTGGCATTATGGTCAAATCCCAAAAAAGCTGAAATATTTATCTGATAAAGTTAAACTTGTCCATTTGGTATTGAGTGTAAACATCTGGTTGAAATCCAGTTGACTTTGCTCGCATGCTACATGTAGTTCAGATTTACTTGAATGACAGGTGACATTTAGTTGAATGTTGGATGACATTGAAGTTGATTGCCACATTTTGTCGAATGTTATTTGACATCTCGCCCCACACCAGTTGCAGCTAGTTGAATGGCAGATGACATCTGCTTCAGTGCAAGCAGGCCTTCGAATTTGAGATGTAGTATCAAACTCCCACGCCTAGCGCACTTCGTGTGCTGTTAAGACATATCTAACATAATCTGTCTAGACAGAATGAATTTAGATTTTAAAAAAATCCCACTCCTGGTCTTTTCCAAGGGGTATGATAATCACACACCTGTGCAAATACGAAAAATGAAGACCTGCGGAAGTTGACATTTTACAGTTAAGTAGCAGAGGTCTTGCGGGGCAGAATCAGCTCTGTGTACATTAGTCAAGGTTTGGATTTAACAAGCACCATTTGTCTAAACCTGTGTTCGGGCTAGGCAACCTGAAAGAAACAAATAAAACAAAAATTTTGTAAGTCATTCGACTCCTCCGCACCATAACTGATTCGTTAGTCAATGTCCACCAACATTCGATCAGCACCATAACTTAAATGATGTAACTATGAAACATTTGGTTAGTCGTTGATGTTATTAATTTAGTAATACCTAATATGACATTTTTATTAAAACTGATAAAAACTCACGTTTGTGTCTTTGAAAGTTACCGAATCTATGCGACGATACATCCGTTTACCAGCAGTCAACCAAAATGGTCAATAATCGCAACGAGAAAAGAACCTTGCACAAGACACACAGGTCATTCAAAGTTACTGAAAGAAGACGACCAAAAAAAGAAAGAAAAACAAAAAACCCACATCCTCATCCTCAAAATCCTCATCTTGATACACCTACTGAAAGGTGTACCGTGCATAAATGTGTACAATTGTGCCTGCCTAAAATTTGTGTTCACTTGACAATATTTATGTTGTTCGGCATCTATGGCATGGCACATACTTATGTGGCTAATGACAAAGTATTTGTTAAATGTTGAATGTAAAGTGCACTCTAGTTGGTACAAAGAGCAATGTGGACAGAAAATACATAGCTTAGAGCCAAAGAGAAAAACCTATTTTAAATTTCAGACATTTTCGTTCAACAACATGAAAAATGATGATATGTTTGAGTAAATGTAATTGTGATGGTAATCTAATTCAGTCAAGGTGCTAGGGGTCGTCTAATTTGGTAGAATTTCAGCGCTTATCATAACGATTATAATAAACCCTAACAAGACAAGAGGCCTTATTTCACCGGTTACGTGTGACCATTCCCAACTACCATACTGTCGTCGCGGCTCTGGTTTCACTGGTCATGCTGTAGTGTTTTTTTTTATTCAGTGACGCATCTGTTGAGGGTGACTTTATTTTATGTTGTTTTTCCTGTAACATAAAGATTCATGTGTTCCTGCATGTACGGGTGAATATCTCCAAACTTATATAGTGCCCACGACCCATGAAACTGAAATTTTAGTAAATAAAAAGAGTTGGCCGGCCTTCATGCTTAGGCCTATACACAGTCAAGCTCTGTTCATGCTGGCTTCCTCTCCAGTCGTATATAAAGAGGTCTGCCAACAACCTGCAAATGGACGTGGAACTATTTTTGAGTACGGCGTAAGGTATCAATCCTATAAGGAAATAAATTAAGACTTCAGACAAAATTCAGATCATCGACATTATTGCATGGTAAGTCGTGGCCGAGCGGTCAAGATGATTGTCTTTCAATTACTGCGTTAGCTGATGTGTTGGTTCAATCCCAGTTATAGCCAGAGAAGTTTTGAGCTTCCCTTGCCATCAGTTGTTCTCAAGGCCGAGTTGACAATATTTAGATGTTAGTAGTGTTTGCGCAAATATTTAGTTGATGACTTTGGTTGTAAATCATGTACCTTCCATCAATATGGCATACACTCGGGAATCAATCGAGGGATGAAAAAAAAAAAACACCGTGAAGATTGTCAGTTACTTGCCAAGAGCTGGTGGTTTACTCGAAGCATGGTGCAACAAAATGACAGGAGCATCGGTTTCCTCCCGTCATTACGCTGGCGCCGTCGTGTAAGTGAAATATTGTTGTGTATGGTATAAAAACTCCAGTTAGATAAACAAAGAAATAAATATTCGAAGCATGCAGGTTTTCTTTTTCCATGAAACTGGACGCTGACGTACTGGATTTAAAGCTATTGTGAACACTAATATAACCAGTTACTGTGCATTCCAGTTTAGTATAGCTCATCACTATATCGGCAGAATCCATGATTCCTTTTCTTTACACGTTCTCAAATGCGTACTAAAAAATAAAATCTATGGGTTTTAAGTATACTTTAAAGGAAAAAAAGTTTCATTTCTTAATATGGAGTTAATGGTGTGCTCTAACATGTAAAAGTACAAAAGAAGCTTCTCATCTTTCCTCTTGGAGTGTAAAATTCAAACTAAGGTTTTGACACCGCAGACTCCAGGGGTCAGTCTGGAATTAAGCATCCAGCCGTAGCGAAATCAAAACGATGATAGCTATCAAAACAACTTCGTTGGGAAGAGCGCCCGAATAGCTGGCGCTAAGCTGATTTTGCATTCCCATTATTATCATCGATGACGTGGTTTGCGAACATTCCCGACCATTGACGGACAATATGCATAAAGTAGAGGGGATATTAAGAAATATAAAATATGTCCAAAAGTGGGGATTATACATGTACAATAACTCTTTCTAGAATCAACTGATAATAAATTCGTTCATGACGTTAGGTGAAAATCTGAAACAAGAAAAGGTATTCATTAGAAATTACTTCAGTGAAAAGCACCTTCAAAAAGGGTTCTTTGGTGTTCGGTTACCATGCTGGTATCTTATGATATCCTTGGGATATAGGAAAGTGTTTGTGTGCAACGGTACTTAACTACGTTTAAAACCCTGCAGATGGTCGTGGGTTTCCGCTAGGCTCTGTCCGGTTTCCTCCCACCACAATGCTGGCAGCCGTCGTATAAATGAAACATTCTTTGAGTACGACGTAAAACACCAATCAAATAAATAAACAAGTCATTACTTTCCTTAGCCCAAATTCTTCCCATCCACCATAATGCTGGCCGTCATCAACAAGAGCTGGATTTGAACTCCCTTCCACCACAATGATAACAGGCTCCTGCGTCACAGTTCTGTGATAATCTTAAAAAAAGCCTACATTGGACCGCAAAAAACGAAATCTCATTGTGACTGAACATCAAGATCCTTTATTCACCTGTAAACATGGCATAGAAGCTTTATTCAACATTTTCATTTCCCTTAAAATGTTCACCCCTATCAGATGTGAGAAAATCACATTTTATAGAAATGACTTAGGATTTATTTTGACTAAATCATACATCAGATGACTTATAAATTCTGATGATGCCCGACCATTTTTTGTTTTGCATTATAATTTGGTTTTAATCAACTTGAGGTTTTAACGCAACCTGCGTCAAAAGTATAGTGTACAAAACATCACATGGATTTGATATTAAAGGTATTAATAAGTCTTTCTTACAAAATTATGTCCCATGAAAGGGGAATGAGCAACTGGGTTTTTTTTTGACTGTATCAATATTACATCCAATCATTTGTACAAATATAAGATCTTAATTGATAAAGAAAAAAAATCCTTTATAAAGACATCGGTAAAAATATAAAAAGTATTATTTTACAACATGTTTCACAGTTACTAGAGAAAGAGCAGTCTTCTTCAGGGAAATGTAAGACCTTGTTAAGTAGTGCTAAGCCAGATCATAGAGTGAGGCCTCATTGTTTCATCAAACAAATTCTTCCTTAATAGAGCAAGGGTGGACTATTCTCAGACAAGTCTCAAGGAAAGAGATTTAATGCGGGGAAAGTAGCACACCAAGAGCATACTACTAATGCTAAACAACTAACACTGAAGAAAACATAAAACAGCCAGAGCATGCTAATAATGGTAAACAATTGAGACTGAAGAAGAAGCACCTCACCAAGAGCATTCCACTAATGGTAAACAACTAACACCAAAGAAAAAGTACTACACCGAGAGCATACTACTAATGCTAAACAATTGAGACTGAAGAAAAAGTACCCCACCAAGAGCATTCTACTAATGGTAAACAACTGACACTAAAGGGAAATAGCACACTAATAGCTTGCTTGTAGTGGTCACAGAGCGTGCTACTAGTGGTCACAACCCACAATGAAGAAAAATTACCATACCAAGAACAGGCAACAAATGGTAAAGGATAAACACTGAAGAAAAAGTAACACACTAACAGCATACTACTTGTGGTAAACAACTGACACTGAAAAGAAAGTACCCTACCACAAGCATGCAACTAATGGTAAAGAATAAACACTGAAGACAAAGTACCACACCAGGAGCATACCACTTGTGGTAAACAACTGACAGTGAAGAAAATGTACTACACCAAGAGCATGCTACCTGTGCTAAACAACTGACACTGAGGAAAAAGTACCACAACAGGAGCATACCACTTGTGGTAAACAACTGACAGTGAAGAAAATGTACTACACCAAGAGCATGCTACCTGTGCTAAACAACTGACACTGAGGAAAAAGTACAACAGGAGCATACCACTTGTGGTAAACAACTGACAGTGAAGAAAATGTACTACACCAAGAGCATGCTACTTGTGCTAAACAACTGACACTGAAGAAAAAGTAGCACACCAAGAGCATGCTACCTGTGGTAAACAACTGACACTGAAGAGAAAGTACCTTATCACAAGCACGCAACTAATGGTAAAGAATAAACACTGAAGAAAAAGTACTACACCAGGAGCATGCTACTTGTGGTAAACAACTGTCACTGAAGAGAAATTAGCGTACAAAGATTAAGGCTCATCAATAGGGCGGTTTTCACATTTTCTTAATTCTGAGAAGGAAGACTGAAATCTGTTTGCTTACACATTTGTCTTATCTTAACATAACAACATTTCATGTAAGATGTACAAAAGAAATTAAAGACATATGCAAACTGCCAAGAACAATTCCAACAAAGAAAAAAGTACAAGTCCATGTGGCACAAAATAAAGCAACAAGAAGGCAAAAACATAGATAAATAAATACATACACATACCTACATGAAAGGAAAAGACATCAGAAAAAAATCCTAAAAAAACCTTCAGAAGAAAAGACCACACGGTCTTGGGAAAATATGCATAATCAACAAAGTAAATTACCAAACAAAGACTGCAATAGGTAAACACAGATTTGACAAGTGAACAAACATCAAAATCTGGTAAAAGAAAAAGATCGAAAAAAGATCATGTTAAAGACAGATCCAAACATGTTAAAAGAGAGATCGAAATATGTTTATAAACACACATATAAATTCAGAATAAAGCATACCATACATGATCTATTCACAGGTAAGCATTTGTCAACGCACGGCTTAAGATCAGATACTTTGATATACCTACATGCATACCGTACATGTAAACAAAGAAAAAAGAAAGGAGCTGTCTTCATGCTAATAAAAGTTTTTGCAAAAAAACTGGCCACCTTTTCACTTTTCAACATGGTTGCTTTCCTTGGTTTGAAACTTGCATTCTTTGGTATATCTCTGAAGAGAATGTCTAAGTTTAAGACTACAGACAGAATGCAGCCAGAAAGCTATAATCTGAGACCACATATTCAATACTGCCAGAAAGTGAGAGTTTGAGACTCCAGATAGAATGCAGCCAGAAAGTGAGAGTTTGAGACTCCAGATAGAATGCAGCAAAAAGTCAGAGTTTGAGACTACAGACACAATGCAGACAGAAAGTGAGATTTTGGGACTACAAAAAGAATGCAGCCAGAATGTGAGAGTCTGAGACTATAGGTACAATGCAGCCAGAAAGTGAGAGTCTGGGTACATACTGAATGCTGCCAGAAAGTGAGGTTTTGAGACTACAGTTAGAATGCAGCCAGAAAGTGAGAGTTTGAGACTACAGATAGAATGCAGCAAAAAGTGAGAGTTTGAGACTACAGACACAATGCAGCCAGAAAGTGATATTTTGAGACTACAGACACAATGCAGCCAGAAAGTGAGAGTCTGGAACTGCAGATAGAACATTGTATTTTTTTAACCACTCATATTTACTTGTAAATGTATTTCTCAACATTACACATCCAAGAATTTGAGCAAATGTAGGGCAATGTACATTGGTCTTGAAACCAGGGTAGATTCAGTTTGGTATATTCATATCAAAGAGTAAAAAACTTGAACTTGAAGGGTGTGTCCTAATTTTAAAACAGTTGTATCTGAAGCCTTCATGTGTACATGTTCATGCAAATCATCCACTAACAAATGAGACAATCAACATCAGTGAACAAGACAATTCACATTAAAATATAAAATTACAAGTATATCAAAAATTAAGAAATCCAAGACCGACATGTACATGTACAGTATACACCAACAACTTAAGACAGGACTCATTGCACATACAAAAGCACATGACTTGGTTGAACAAACAAAAATGAAGTATATATTTGTATATAAAAACATTAATAATGTGAAAAACACTTTTCCATGCATGTGGCACCTGAAGAATTTATGTACATCATAGAACACCAGGTATAAGTCAACATAAATAAAACATGTAAAAAAAAAAAGGTTTAAGATGATCTAGTTTCCTTGTTATTCTGTGTAACACTGATAGGTACTTATACATCATGTACACTGTACACATTAATGAATTTAACCTGAGAATGTAAAAAGCCCCAAAAAGTTTTCAAGACACTTGTCAAGAAAGTGTTAAAATGTACTAAAAATTTAAATAATCATCGTCTGATAGACCACCGAATACTGTAGACATGGACATTTTTTTTTTAAAGGTCCACAGGCTAAATTATATGGTAGCCTATACATACCATATTGACAGTACAATATCTGATAACATGATTTTTCGCAGTCAGCATACACAAAAATTTAAATCTCTTCCATATTTGTGTGTATATGCTTAAAATGCACAACTTATGATGCTTCTTGACAATAAAACAAAAATCAGACCGATCAATATCAATCTGGCCCACAAAGTACATCTGACAATCAAAACCATCTGAACTCATTCATTTGAGTGTTAAAGAATCTCAAAACAAAAACAGAGTGTTTTCAACTGCCCATGAGAGGCTGATTACTTAAGTTTTCTTTGTTTTAAAAGTTGGACAAATTTTTACTCTCTCAGCTTTGATTTTGTAAGTTCTGAAGTTGAGGTGTTTCATACAAAAAAAAATTTACATATTCAAGTTTCTTTATGTTGCAAAAAAAAAAAAAGAAAAAAAAACGGTGAAAAAATGAGGTATATGAACAGAACCTATCATATATTGATATTTGCCCTGTAGTAAGAAAGGTTGGATATTTCGCCTCTACCCTCAAAGGGGTTATCAAAGTTTGTCGGCTGATAACTACCAACGTAACTGGGCATGCTGGGGGCGTCGCTATCTATTTCCTGGTAAGAGCCTTCAGACAGAAAATCAGTCGGGTTGGAGCAAGACCACGGTTGCTCCTCACCAGAACCAAATAGCGTATAGACTAGTAGACCCACGGTAGAAACGGACGCAGAAATGAAAAATACCATGTCCCACTCCTGGCGTGACTGCTGTAAATAAGATTTAAAACAACAGATTAACCATGACCTAGGTCAAGTATTTAACTGGTATTTTATGCTGTACAGGCCTGTAAATAACTTTTTCAGGAATAGCTGACAAATTTCAAAATCCATTCAATCCTACTACTTTTTGAAGATACCCTATGTTGCTACAGGTGAAATTTGTCAGGCATCAATAGGGTAGCTTCTAGCTGAAACTCCTTTGTCATTTAAGCTAAAAAAAAGTCCTTCTACAATCATGTGACTTGTCAAAAACGTCGCCCTTTTCTGGATAGACCACTGCTTCAGGAACTTCTTAAGTTCACGAACACTCATCTCCTCAATTTTCTCCATTCTTTGTTTATTCCAAATATCTTTTCCGAAACCATTTTCAGGTGCTCATGTTACAGTTAATGTAATCAAAAATAGCTGTCTAGTATTTTTTTTCCCCAAGGTCACTTGCTTAGGACGTTTTTTACCTTCAGCAACAAAAGAGTGTGAACTCGAAACTCCCCTACTGGTTTTTACCTGAACAAAACTTGTATTTTTCATCTTGCCCATAAGTGTGTGAAAACCTACCCCAGTATTGGTGATAACTCCTGCCACAAACGGACCCACAATTCCTGGTATTGTGCCAAAAGTGTTGGATATTCCCATGATAATACCTATGAAGATCAGAAAACGAAACTGTTAACTCCATCAAATAGAAATGATGTATATATTTATTTATTTCAATGATGTTTAATGTCACAGTCAAGAATATTTCATTTATAAAGCCAGTCTTTACTTCTGATACGAGCAGACATGGATGAATTGGATACCAAATGTGTTGTAACTTTTTTTAAATTAAAACTAAAGTGGATGAAACTATGTTACTCGAATTCCCCTTGTGGGAATGTTTACCATGCATTGAGTTCTGTAGATCAGCTCAGGCCTGTGATTACCCTATACAAGGCGGGATATGACACGTGAAGACGGTGCTGGAATGCTTGAATCCTTAGGTGAATCTCATGCATTTATAGTAAACTTATTGTAAGAAAGCATTTGACAAAACACATACTTCATCAATAAAACTTCATTTAATGTCAAAATCATGACTTGTAAGACTGTAGCCCTATATACTGTAGCTGTACATACTGGATCCCCCCAAGCACTCACTCACATACTGGATCCCCCCAAGCACTCACCCACTTACTGGATCCCCCAAGCACTCACTCATATACTGGATCCCCCCAAGCACTCACTCACTCACATACTGGATCCCTCCAAGCACTCACTCACATACTGGATCCCTCCAAGCACTCACTCACACACTGGATCCCCCCAAGCACTCACCCACTTACTGGATCCCCCAAGCACTCACTCATATACTGGATCCCCCCAAGCACTCACTCACTCACATACTGGATCCCTTCAAGCACTCACTCACATACTGGATCCCCCCCCCCCCCCCGCCCCCAAGCACTCACTCAAATACTGGATCCTAAGGCCATTTCATTATAGTGTGAGGTATCCTATAACGCGTTCAGGAACCTGTCCCCAAAGAGGTGCGCTATAGCGAAGCTGTACTGTATATATTAACTGGCTTTTCTGGCCAATATATATATATGCTAACTGGCCATTATACATAAGTTAAATGAGCAATTTACAAATTTTAAGTTATATATTTAAGTCAATGTGCTGTGATCTAACCTGTTAGATCGGGGGCCAAGTCCAGCTGATTGATGGAGTAACCACCCGAAACAATCCCTCCAAATCCCACGGACAGGGTGAGCAGAAGGATAACCATTGGCCGATCACACCCCACCAGGGTTACACCCACAATACCAATGGCCTGGATCAGCAGACCTGTCAACAGAAGTTTCATTTTTGCATGATATTATTTATACGTCAAACCACACCAAACTTTTTGCTCACATGACAGCACGTGTGTTTCACGTGTGGAGGAAAATGGAGTGCCTACAGTAAACCATAACTCTTGACCAGGTACATGTACCTGACAAAAAAATCTTATGTTAAACAAACAGAAATACAGCCTGGATTAGAAGACCTGTCAACAGAAAATACAGCCTGGATTAGGAGACGTGTCATCAGAGAATAAAGCCTGGATTAGGAGACATGTCAACAGAAAATACAGCCTGGATTAAGAGATGCGTCAGCAGAAAATGCAGCCTGGATTATGAGACGCCTCCTCAGAAAATACAGCCTGGATTATGAGACACGTCATCAGAAAATACAGCCTGGATTAAGAGACGTGTCAACAGAAAATACTGCCTGGATTAGGAGACACGTCATCAGAAAATACAGCCTGGATTATGAGATGCCTCATCAGAAAATACAGCCTGGATTAAGAGACGTGTCAACAGAAAATACAGCCTGGATTAGGAGACACGTCATCAGAAAATACAGCCTGGATTATGAGACTTGTCCACAGAAAATACAGCCTGGATTAAGAGATGTGTCAATAGAAAATACAGTCTGGATTAGGAGACACGTCAACAGAACATACAGCCTGGAGGAAAAAACTTGTCAACAGAAAATACAGCCTGGATTAAGAGACTTGTCAACAGAAATATGGCCTAGATTAAGAGAGAGTCAACAGAAATACAGCATGATTTTGATCTAAATTTGTGTTTTACACCATACTCAGGAATATTTCCTTCCGATCTTCACTGTGATAGGTGCGAAGATGAATATTTCCTTCAGACTCATGAAAATATTGATCTTCTTGACGAAATTTCAGATTGTATACCCACGTAACACTGTGGTGTAACCAACAGTATAATCATCTCAACACACATATTTACATTTTATTATTTTTTCACACATCATTACAGAATGGGTTTTCCTGCCCTCTGAAAATGAAAGCAAATATTGTAACTCATAAAATATTGTGGTCCTGTACCAACTTGATTAACAATGCCAGCTGTATGATTATGAATGATGATTTGGTATGTCACTAAAATTATGGCTATTGATATTTATATATATATTTATATATATGAAGGTAGAACTGCTATTTTATTAGTTCTTTTCTCTTTATACTGGGCCGGAAAACCCCATTATTTTCCAGATAAATGGCACAGTTTATAGAATTACATTTTATTTATTTGATTGGTGTTTTACGCCGTACTCAAGAATATTTTGTTCATACGACGGCGGACAGCATTATTGTGGGAGGAAACTGGGCAGACTGGTAGAAACCCAGGACCATCCGCACGTTGCTGCCAGACCTTCCCACGTACGGCCAAAGAGGAAGCATGAGCTGGACTTGATGTCACAGCGACCGCATTGGTGAGAGGCTCCTGGATCATTACACAACGCTAGCGTGCTACCAACTGAGCTGTAACATTTTAAGATTCACTTTCAACAACAAGGACATAATCTGAAATCATCTTCAAAAGTGTTTCAAATTGCAAATACCTAGTGCTGATAGGAGTTTTCTGGTAGATGTTGTAGAAAAAATCTGTTTTTTCCTCAGGAAATCTGCGAGGTATCCACTAAACACAGATACAACAAAGTTGACAGCGTAGGGAAGGGCTGAAATCAAACCATTCTGGAAACAAAAAACGTTTATTTGATTATTTACCTGACCAGTGCTGAAGCCATAGATTGCTCTTTTACCCAGCACTGTTTCACTGAGACGACTTACCAAAGGCATGCAAGCCGCCACACCTGAACCATTATACTGATACGGGTCAACCAGCTGTTGCGCTATCCCCTTAATGCTGAACGCAAAGTAAGGAAGTTACATCTTCCAATTTTAAGGGCCTTCTACCGACTGAAATATTGGGGCCGGTTCATTGTTTATGTAGACAAAGCTTAAACATTTCACACTTTCCCCAGGTTCACAAATTCCAATTTTACAAAGGAAAGCATTGACATGACATTTAATTCCCTAAATGAAACAAATGGAAGTCATTGGTGCTACTGAACAGTGTTGTGTTCAAAAATATTTTGGCAGAGAAAATTATCTTAACACACCATCAAATATCAACAGTGTATAAAGACTAAAAGTTTTTAATACATGTACCTCTACTACCTTGATTACCGTAGTTCTTTTTTATTCAAATTACAAAAAAATTCACAAAAAGTTATGTTTGGTATAAGAGTACTTCGATAAACCTGTCCTTGATGTATGATGACAGGAAACTTACTTGAGTCATATCAAGCTTCAAGATTTCTTTCATGTAGGTAGGAATGCAGGTAAGTACAGTGTAGAATCCCCAGGCACCACACAAAGTGGTAATGTTCAAGGCAATGACTGGTCGGCTAAAGATAATCTGTTTCCATGGGACTCGCATATTCTAGGGAAATAACATATAAGGTAAATACATGGTCATGTAATTGCCTTTTGAAGCGGTAAACTTTGCAAATATAATAACTAATTCTAGTTTTGAAGGCAAACGTTATTTGTAAACACTCTTGCAAGTAGGCAAAACTTTCAAGGCATGCAGTTGGAATAATATTCATTCTAACAAAAGAAAGATGAAAAAGTTGTATAGGAAAACATTCATGCGATAAGGCATGGTATAAAGAGGAAAATTTCATAATGTTGCTGTACTTTGTTAATAAATCAGCCCAAGGTGTGCAGTTATGTCATGGCCTGTTTCAAGGCTTATCCAACAACTAAAAAAAAACAAAAACATAAAAACACACACACCCTGCCTTCTTTGAAATTTCCAGATTTTTCAAGGTGCTGTAAGAAAGCTGGTAAAGCCCAAAGAAACCTGTGACGAGTCAATGTAGACATTTCCCAAAATGTCTGTTGACAAACATAGCTAATACACACACGAGCAACATGAAGTACCTATTACAGTCAATCCAGCTTGTGTTAAACAGAGCATGAGATAAGATAAAATGATACCTGTCTGTGTTTGGTGTTCCCTAATGAGCTCTGTATGTAATGTTTCTCTTCAGCAGATATCGTTGGGTGAACAGCAGGGGAGTTATAGGCCAGCAAACTCCACAACACAAACCACAAACAGCCAATTGACCCTGAATGACAGAAAAAAACCCACAATGTACAATGGAAACTTTTTCAACGCAAGCAAACATGCTCACACTCCCTTTATCCATTATACTGAATAAATTATAAAAGTTGCAACATTCTAGTATTCATGTCTACCCTAAATGTCTATAAATTTCGTCCATGACTAACTTGCCCATTTTTCCTAATTCTGAAAGTTCTATTGATTTTCGAGAATGTTTTTTGAGATTTTCTTGCAATATGTGATATTCTACTGGAAAATGTAAGTTTCAGCACCAAAAATAATATTTTGTGACATTTATTTGCATTCAAAAATATTTTTTGTGATCAAAATTTTACGTCATTTGGGGTATTTATTTGATACCCTTGTTCCACAACATTTTCCTGTATGAAAGATCAACTTTGAGTAGTATTAATGCACTTTTTAATTTTATATTGGAGGCAAAGCAGGGTTTTCATTTAGAATTGGAGGAGGAGGTCAGAGTTCAAAAGTAGGCTGCTGAATTGACAGTAAATATGTCACAATTACTATGGATTGAAATAGTAAGAATATTCAAAGTAGGCAGCTACAGGGTCGGCAGTTGACAGCTGTGTGCAGCCTGCTACTTGCCCTTTTTTAACACCTTACAAAGATTGGTTGGGTTGGTTAATTTCATGTCTTGACAACAAGCATAATTTTATCGCTCAACACAAAATAATGCGGTCAGAATATCCTTGAATAAACATTTTACAAACATGCAAAAAAAATGAAGTATTATAGCAAGCGTATTTCAGTCATATTATTACCATTTACAGTACATATTCATGTTTGCTTGAAGTGACTTTTTATGTTATATACCAACTTCTTCAGAGCTTTCTGCAAAAGTAGAAACATCCCCTGATGAGACCAGCTCATCAGGGGAGATAACTTCTACTCACCAAAAATGTAAAAGACAGAGGGCCAGCCTCCACCAAACCCATATTCACAGAGCAGCCCAGAGATTGGGAAAGACAGGATTGTTCCGATTGGTCCACCTGTTAACACAAGAATTGGATGACTGATTAGAAAATGACTGGATGACTGGTTAAATTCATTGAAAAACGCCTCGTCTATAACCAAGAGCACAGCTTTTCTTATTCGTCTTTATTTAATACAAATAAAAGAAACAAGTATATCTATTTTCTTGGGGTTACACTGCACAATTTTTCACTTGCATGAGTGGAGGGAAAAACAGCACGTTTACCACATGGGTCATTCCGTGTCACTTCAGCTGGCTGTTGTGGTGATCCTCTTGGAATTTGCTGAAAAAATTCTTAAAAATTCCATGACATATATGAGGAAGGCTTCCAAAGTTACAGCCCCGAAAATGCCTCCATAAGATATCCTATTCATGACTGTTGAAAATGAACTTTACAGGGTGTTTTTCAATGGTCATATTTCAAAAACCACTTGGAATTTGGGGCTATAATTTGGAAAACCTTCCTCACATATGTCAAGGAATTTTTAAGAATTTTTTCGGCAAAATCTAAGAGGGTCACCACAAAAAAAAATTTTTGGGCTGATTTGACATGGAATGACCCCCATACATAAAAATCTTTATTGGAATTTAGGTCTCGGATTTTAAAGAAAATAGCATTGACAGAAAAATTAAAAAAGAAATTCTATCAAAAGCTCAATGAAACTTTCGAGTACTATGTCCTTATATATTGTTTATCATGGCCTTGGCTGTAATTTACCTGCATTTGATAAAGCGATTAAAAAGGACATCTCCAGTTTAGGGGCCCACTTGCTCCACATTGAGTACATGGCTGGATATGTGACCCCCTAGAAACAGAAAACAACACAAAATACATCTGGTGTAAAATAAGGTTACTTACTTTTACAATTTGCAGTTAAACTGGATATCCAGTTAAATTGGATATATTTAATTTATTTATTTGACTTCTCCATGTACAGTATTACCGCATTGGTGAGATTCTCCTGGTTCATTGTGCCATGCTGGTGTACTAACCACGTCTGTAACAGAGGTTCCTTTAACAGGATAATTTTTACCACAATAAAGTGTAGAAACATCTATAAACAGCAAAACTCAAATTCAGGCTTAAAGGACACATGAAATGTTGGTTTAGTGAGGCACTCTGCTTGGGCTGCTAAGCTGACAAGTCTATTGTTGACATCATTCTGACTAATGACAGAAAATATGCATAAACTAGAACGGTAATCAAAGAGGTACAAAGTATGCCTTAAAACTGAAAATTTTCATTACAACTTTTTCATTTCCCTTAAAGCATAATCTTTGTTTTAAAACTCCTTTTCATGTATCCTCTAAATTAAGGTGTTTGAAGTCAACTGCAGCTGAACAAAAACAACCACAAAGTGACTCAGTATGGGCCGGCAGTATTTCGATGAAAAAAACCCCTACAATGTGACTCAATTATTGACAACCCTCACAGTAAGGCCACAGTTTAGGTCAAGAGTACAGCTTGATTTATCTGATTGGCAAGAATATTTCACTTATACAACAGCAGCTTGCTGGCAGGCCTTCCCACGTACGGCCTGAGAGGAAGCCATCACAACGACCACATTGGTGGGAGCCTCCTGGGTCACTGTGCCATGCTAGTGAGCTAACCCCCTGGGCTATGGAGGCCATCCCCCTTCACCCCACCCCGAGTACCGCTTGTAAGTAAACAAAAGGCTCACAAAATTGTTCAAAATGGACACACCTCACACTAAAGCCAGCGTTTAGATGTATAATACACCTGTACATGTAGATGAACAAGACAGCCACAGCATTCAGATATTTGGTCTCACTTGGACATCAACCAGCTAAAACCGAAAGTAACACGCACAATTTATACCACTTACCTCTGCTATGCCTTCCAAAACCCTAATGCCTATCAGCAAATATGGACTGGTCCGTGCTGCTAAAGGAGTGAAAATGGTCAGCACAGACGTGGTGAGAATTCCTACGCCATACAGCCACTTCCCACCGAACTTGTCAGCCAAACACCCACCAATCAGCTGCGTTGTTACATAGCCATAAAAAAAGGAGCCCAATATCACCCCTTGTACCTTGGGATCCCAGCTGAACTCGCCTTGCTGTAAAAGAATAAAAAAATTAATAAAAACGACAGAATTCATAATACAGTTTGACTAACTCATTTCTTCATTCATTCACTCAATGCACATGCACACCACTGCTTTTGCACAGGGACATAAAAATAATATATACATGTACTGTAGTTTTTCACCTTTTCGCATGTTTGCAAGGTGCTGAATTAAAGCATATTCTGAAGGCATTATTCTGTGCCAACTGAAAAAAAAATTACACTCTTTGTGGCCAATCCCTCCAACAATGTTTTTTCTCCAAAATCAAATTAAAAATGTGGCAAAATTGCACTGAAATTTGCTCTTTCATATGCTGTTGAGGAATACGGGTAACTATATGATTGTGTAAATATTATAATGAATTTATTTATTTGATTGTTGCTTTACACCATACTCAAGAATATTTCACTTATACGAAGGCGGCCAGCATAATGGTGGGAGGAAACCGGGCAGAGCCCGGGGGGAAACCCACGACCATCTGCAGGTTGCTAGAGACATTTCAACACACAGCCGGAGAGGAAACCAGCATGAGCTGGACTTGAACTCACAATGACTGTATTAGTGGGAGCCACAGAGGCCCCATTCCACAGAAAGTTACATAAAGACAAAAAAGTACAATACCTCTGCCCAGGAGAATGTGCTGTTCTGAGGTTCTAGGTTAGGGCACTCCCCATCAGACGTGTTGGTAATGTTTCTGAAGTGGACAGTCTTTTTATACTCTGTGTTGTTCACCATGGCAACCAAGGCAACACTAAGATTAACTCGTAGAGCATAGACAACTGCAAACCCACCACAGCTGATGAGGGCCAGGATGTGTCTTTTCCCAAACCCATGGCAGCATCCTACAAAACACACAAGTCATGTGCATTAAATACAATCAACAGACTTCAGTACCATATTAATATTATTTGGATATACATGTAAAAGGTTAAGCTGATGTTTCCTGTTAAACAGAGTATTTTTTTCTTTATGTTTGACCAAAATTTAAACACTTCTCTTGGTGCTGTAAATGACTTTGCTAAAATGGTTCTTACATGGAATTACATGTATTTTGAATGATTAGGAGTACTTGGAAAAGAGCTTTCAGTAAATCATCATGAACATGCGGACTACCAATACTTTACTGAACGAATATGGGTTGATGTGGACGAGTTCTAGGTTGTCCAAAATCAAATCCATACATGTATGATGCTCAATACCTGAACCCGAATCCCACAATCATTCTATACCCCAAAACCCGGGAGCCCACTCCCACAAACCCCACCCCGACACCCTACATATGCACACAGAGATACACATGTAGGTACAATTGTATTAGGTGTAGGTTTACATATATCTAATATATATATATATATATATATATATATATATATATATATATCTGCAGACACACATAGCTGGCACATGCTAATGTTAACAATCCAGTATTTCAGCCATGTATTCATGGTATTGGGGCGATGTTCTAATCTGGTACCTGCACAGATGCATGCAAACATACATGAACATGTAAATATGGATATTAGGTGCAGGTTTACCTGTACATGTATTTATATCTGCTGACATGCACAGCTGGCCCATGCTCATGTTAATAATCCAGTATTTCAGCCATGTATTCATGGTATTGGGGTGATGTTCTAATCCAGTACCTGCACAGATGCATGCATACATACATGAACATGTAAATATGGATATTAGGTGCAGGTTTACCTGTACATGTATTTATATCTGCTGACATGCACAGCTGGCAAATGCTCATGTTAACAATCCAGTATTTCAGCCATGTATTCATGGTATTGGGGTGATTTTCTAATCTGGTACCTGCACAGATGCATGCATACATACATGAACGTGTAAATATGGATATTAGGTGCAGGTTTACCTGTACACGGATTTATATCTGCTAACATGCACAGCTGGCACATGCTGATCAATGTCAAACATTCATAATCCAGTATTTCAGCCATGTATTCATGGCACTGGAGCAATGTGCTAATTTGGTATCTGCACAGATATATATATGTACACGTAGTGTAGGGGCCTACAGGTCAACACAGGTATCACAGATGCAGATTTACCTGTCTACACATGTCTACATCTTGCATATATATGTTCAGCTGGTATTTGCTGATTTGAAAATTCAGTACTGCAGTACTTTAGCCACATACTGTGGCGCCATTCATCTGGCTAAAACAAGCCATACATGTATTAAACTGGAAGATCAAGGCTGAAACTTATACCATGGACTGCATACACTTTAGTGCAGTACACGTAGTCTTAAGATTATTTTTTTCTACTATCATCCTGGTTCCATACATATCATAATGTGGCCACGCAATGGATTTCGCACCTGTAGACTAAAGCAAAATAAAGAGATGATCTGTTGTGTTATAGTCATCCATGCATTTAGTGGGTAGTTTTGAACGTGGAGAAGGCACGGCCATATCTAGAGCCATTTTATTTCCAGAAAATGCGTGCACAAACTAATTTAGCTGGACTAAAACTTACAAATATGATGGTTTACCAATAAAAAGTTACCTTTTCGTACAAAATTCTTTCATTCACAGACTGAAAAGCATCAGCACGAGTTCCATTTATATAACACTTCATTATGAATGGTCACACTGTCACCATTAAAGTTTGGGATCATGCTGATGTGAAAAATTCGTAATCCAGTATTTTTGCCATATAGTGTGGCAAGATTCCAGTTTGGTATCTTCAGCTCACAACATGCAACACTTTTTGAGATACCACCCCTAACATTTACCATAACATTGATTCTAATACACCACATATAAGTCGTGAATACTGTAAGTTACAGTAAATGACTGTGTTTTTCGAGATACCACCCCTAACATTTACCATAACATTGATTCTAATACACCACATATAAATCGTGAATACTGTAAGTTACAGTAAATAACTGTGCTTTTCGAGATACCACCCCTAACATTTACCATAACATTGATTCTAATCCACAATACACTACATACAAGTCATGAATACTGCAAGTTACAGTAATTAGTATGCCTACATGATAGAACATGATAGAACATCAACACACAGTGCTTTTTGAGACACCAATCCTAACATTTACCATAGCATTGATTCTAATACACATTACACTACATACAAGTTGTGAATACTGTAAGTTACAGTAATTAATATGCCCACAGCAGAACATCACTGCCCCCACAATAACCCACCCCACCCCGACCCAACCATGCCACTGTGCCTAACATGTACAGGTATGTTAAACCTCAACTCAATACATGCCGCACTCAGCTCAATACATGCTGCACTCAGCTCAATACATGCTGCACTCAACTCAATACATGCTGCACTCATGTCATCCCACCCCTAACATTTTGTTTAACATTGATTCTAATACTCAATTCACTAAGTCATGAAATTTGGGGTAATCTGGGGTATTTAATATGCACACAGGGCATCAATGATGGAACACTCTCATGTTATCATGGTTATTTTGCTCTGCAATCAGTGGTCACTTGTACAAATGTCGCGTGGAAACAGAGCTCGCTGAAGACAACTTGATACAAACTGCAGAAAATTGTGTGAATCGCAACAATAACCACATGTTATCCCTCAAAAGACGTCTTACTTTGTAAAATTGTGCACTGTTGGTATTAAACCAGGTAACTTGAACTACTGGGTCAGTTGACCTGAATTCGCTGACTTGCTTGATCTTAATGTTTCAGTATTGGCAATAAAACAAACCTAGCTCACAAACCTTCATGTATTCGCAAAAGACTTGCATGTCTATGCTATTTTCCTGTAACCTTCGCTTCAGGTGTAAAATATTAAGTAGTTTAAGACTCATAAACTGGTTCATTTTGAGTGTTTCTTTGTAGACAGTTTATCTTTCCATCATTACCAGCTCGTACTGTATGAAGGTTAGAATTCAAAACTGTAACACATCAGTTTGGCTTGCTCAGATCAATGTTTTCCACATGCTGGATTACTGTTAAAAAAAGAGGCTCTACCGATTTACTGTTGAATTTGGGAATGGGTGAATATATATACCAGTCATCAGGACGGACTCGAGTTGAAAAGCAAACTTTTCCTGCTTGACTATACAGGCAGCTGCCCACAGAACTACATATAATTAAGTTGGAGCGTACATGTCCCACTGCCTGGTAGCCCTGAAAGATTCCAACTCCTTGACTTATAATGGCCTAGCGTCATTGGAGTCTCAACGCTTACAATGTTAATTTCGCACTCAGTGAAGGTCCAGGCCGACTGTCTTTGTTATCGAAAAAGTGTTTGCAAGACTTGTTCGATAACAAAGACAATCAGCCTGGACCTTTGTTGAGTACAAAATTAACAAATTTTGTAAGCCTCAAGACTGCAACGACACTTGGCCACTATCAGTGATGGAGTGGAGTCTTTCGGGGCTAACTTCCTGGGTAACAAAGTACAAAATGTCGAGCCTTTCGTTTAGTTTCATATTTCAAGTTAGTCTGTTTACTGTTACTTTCTGTTTAAAAAACCAGCTGTAGAATCGCCTTCACCTTGAAAGTCCGTAAAAACTGATTAATCTAAACACAACGTACAATGATGTACTACAGCTAAAGTCGTGTTGATAACTTTTAATTGAATTACAACTACAACAAGGCGACGTTTGACAGTACACAGGTCTATAAATGGTGACATCATTCAGCAGTTTACATTTCTTAAACATTTCAGAACTTTCCAAAGGCCTTGATAATTGTATCCAATTACACCTACACTCAGTCTAAGTTGCATTTTATCTACTAATATGAAAGGTTACTTCGAAGTTTAACAAAGGCAATAAACAGTGCACAGCTTGATTCTTAACAGCTCGTTAATTGACCTACTTAACAAAGCGAAACTGACAGAGCGAAGCGGCCGACAAAAACTAAACCACTGTTTTCCCGCTATTTCGACCTGCCAGGGTTTCAATACAGTTCATAAAGTTTATCGAAATGTTTGATAATCAAAGTACCTGTCGACCTAGATCGATTAGGTTTGAGCAGAGGCGATTTCTCCATTTCGGACTTTTCCCTGACACCTGGGTATCTGACGTTGTAAACCCGCGCTCTGACCTCTGGCATCATGTGAGCAAGGGTCACGAGACGACTCGTCACAACAGAGGCTCCCGAGATGGGGTATCGCCAGCCGAGTATAAACCCAAAGTCACTATTTCAATGCTACAGAACGTAAGACAAACAAGCTGGCTCTGACGGGCCGTCTCTTCATCATAAAAGCTAGGATAAAGAGACGGAAGGTCAGAGCTAGACTGCAGCAAAGTTCAGTCAGAGAAGCGACGATAGACTGATATAGTTGACAGATGGACAGATATATGTGTATATTCTTACCAGACGCACATGCTTGACCGATTTCGAGAGTTGAACATTTCGGCGTATATCACATGCCTCATATCGCGGCGATACCAGCTGAGCCGGCACAGCACGTTCCAGTCTGGTATTTTCTTTGTGCCAACGGCTGTTTGTTACTGACCGTAGAATCAGGGTGCCATTCTGAAGGGCAAGCTTTTATTATGCTTAGTTAAGCAGATAACATGGACAGATGTTATCTATCTGGGCTCACAATTTTCAGGTGAACATAAACCTGAAAATGTTTGGAGCGAGTGCAATCCAGGTAGGCCTATAGGTGAGCTGACCGGGCACGTTGCACTGATGATGTTCACAAAGACATGAAGTCCAGTGTAACCAAAAAAAACTTCATTAAAATATAATCAGAAATGTCCTAAAAGCAAGGCAATTCGTTAGTCTGGATCAATTTTTTTTTTGTTTTTTTGGCGTTTTGTATTAGTGATATTGCACCGAACATCGAAACGAGAACAGAATGCAGCTGGAATACAACAATAGTTTAATTAATTAAACTGTTTTAATTTAATTCGTCCATTCGTCCAAATTATTCGTAACCATATCGATATGTATCCAGACTGGCGTACTGGTTAAAGCGTCCGTCTAGTATGCGGTAGATCAAAGGTTCTATCCCGACCTGAAAACTTTATCGTCTGTAAGGTTGATACTACCACGTCGGCCCAGTACCATGGAGTATGGTCCAATAGCTAACTGAGATATAACTGGCATGAGGACTTTCTGACTGTTTAGTAGGGTAGATGTGGCTTACATCGGTTGCAGAAACTCTTGTTTTAAGTGCAGCCAGTAGTGTGTGGGGCAACTTTTATCTAATTACCCCAAATTCAGTTTTATTTCATTTTGCAAGAGTTACCTATCCATGAAGATAGCTTGTGATTATACAAGACACACAAGCAACTAGAGTTTTCAGAACACTGTACTAAAATAAACCATGTAACACATTAAATGGATTTAACAATTAAATTATAACAGCTGCATGGTCATTGCTGAAACCACAGGAAGTCAGACGACTGTAGAAATAGCCTACTCCGCGGGTGGCCTTCATGATACAGGCGAACGACCATAGAAATGGCGTACTCCGCGTGTGGCCTGCATGATACAACCAAACTACTTCCTGTCTCAAAACACTTAGCACGCTGAGTGGTCTAATGTTTTCTTGCTTTGTTTGTTTGTTTTTTGTTTTTTTTTTTTTGGCAGTTTTAGATTAGTACAAAAATTTAACTAAAATTGACACATTGACTCACTGTAACATATTTTCAGTGCTGTTTATTATTTCTACTTTTGGCACAATATTTATACCTGCGCATTTGTAATAAACAGATCTATGTTACCATTATACAATAACTGAAAAGTAAATTTTATCGTATTGAAACGCACATGACGAATGTAAGTGAGTGCTTGGGGTTTAACGTCGTACTCAACAATTTTTCAGTCATATGACGACGAAGGAATCATTAGGGTGCATGCACGTGTAATGTGCCTTCTTGTTGCAGGACGGATTTCCACCGCTCTTTTATTTAGTGCTGCATCACTGAGACGACTTACCGAAAGCAAGTAAGCCGCCCCGCCAGAGCCATTATACTGATACGGGTCAACCAGTCGTTGCACTATCCCCTTCATGCTGAACGCCAAGCGAGGAAGTTACAACTTCCTCTTTTAAAGTCTTAGGTGTGACTCGACCAAGGATTGATCCTGGATCTACCGGTCCCGACACATGACGAATGTAACCAAAAAAAAAAAATTTAGTCTATATGGAGTAAAACAACAGATTGTGAAGAAAAAGTGTATTTATTTAATTGCTTGGTGTTTTATGCTGTACTCAGGAATGTTGGACTTAAGTTAGTCCAGATGTTTATGAGTATGAATAGGTTCGTTGGATTACATCTATTGTTGCAATAACATATTTAAAATTATAAAATTCATTGTGTATTGAGATGGCCTCTTTGGTAGTTGAAACGGTATTTTTTTATATTGTTTTACGCTGAAAAAAGCTGTAGAAGTATGTTCGTAAATACTTGAGTTCCCGATTCTGGTCGCCGTGATCGGGCTCACTTTCCAGATAAAGGAGTTGAACCGTTTTGCGGACTGAATCAATTCGTATACGATCTTGCATGTATGAATGGATCTGTGCCATGCAGGTTGCAATTTCCAATATATTTGTTCCAGAGTCTCATATGGTTTCTTTTATCGTAATGCACCTGGCAGGCAACTCATTAACTCAGCTATGGCTGACTTCTTCCTCTTAGGATCGCAGATCTTCTCCATGGGAAGCGTGTAAGACTGTAAAGAAACAATCAGCTTCGTTGTCATAGGGATTCATTTGTTAAGTATTCAACAAATACTGAGGAATATAAAAGTCTGGCAGAAATCCTTTAAGACAATATTTTGTAGTAGAAAGGCCAATCAATACACAATAATTATTGATGAATAGAGATTTATTTAACGTAAAAATCTACATCACTGAATACAGGCGCAAAGTGTTGAGCATGGTCTAAACAGCCTGAAGTTGTGGTCAAGTGACCTCGCACAAGAAGAGTTGAAGACCGTGCTGATGCACTCCGCGTGATTCACAACAACTTCAATTTTCGGATGCGTTAGGTTAGGCTTGGCAATTATGGCATTCGCCTTCATTAACACCTTGTACTACTGATTTTCGATATAATTCATTTCCCCAATTGTGAAGTTTCTATTTTTGTTCGGTATGAGAGAGCAAAAATAAAAAATAAAAAAAAAACAAACAAAAAAAAAGATAAATAAATAAAAACAAACAAACAAACAACAAAAAATAGAAAACAGAAATAGAGCTACAGCTCCATGGGGACTCTATTCATGCTTAACCACATTCACATATATCTAGACTGGCTAGGGTGGCATCGTGCATAGAGAGTGCCTGCCTAGTATACGGTCCGTTTGGGTTCAGTTTCGAATCAAAGAATCTTGGTAGTGCCTCGTTTTGGCGCTCAACAAGCTTCAATCGGCGGGGGTGTCATGGAGTTTTATGTGACTGGTTGAGGTGTCGTGTTCGGTATCTTCGGCACGACGTTGCAGTGAAGCAGCACTGTAAATACGTCCGCGGCGGGACCAGTCCTCTGCAAAGAGACACCGTCATGATGTCTGAAAGCAGAAAAAAACCCCATATACATGTAGTTAGAACACAAGAGCTAATACAGAGCACACATAGGCATATTCTTCACGTACATTCCATGTTTACGAACACCTTGACAATACATCGTGTTATTCAGGAAGTTCCGGCATTTTGTTGTTATAATTGTGTACGGTACAAGGTTTAGTTATTCACACATTAAGATTACTTTTTAATTTTTAGTACCGCGTCGGTACTGGACAGAGCGTCCGCCTAGAGGTCGGGAAACCCGGGATCAAACCCAAAGACTTTTGTTCTACTCTCAAAACGGGCGCCATCGTTAAAGTGCAATATTCCTGCCTGCCGTTAAACATCAACCCACCCAATGCGTGCGGTAGAGATGTCTGGTGAATACTTGCAAATCAAGTTTTGCTCTGGATAGAAAACCGTTTACACTGTAAAAATGTAACATAGCATATCGTCTGGAATGTCGAAGAGGAAAGACTTCAGAACAAGAAAAACAAGCTCAATTTACGAAATTCATTTGCCGAAAATGCAATGTTTAAACTAAGACATTTACATCTATCTGTAAAACTGGCATTCTTCTATCAAAATCGAAAATCTGTCGCAGATTCACCAAGGCATACATTTTATCCTAAAACGTGCAATCCCAAAATAGACACCAAAGTCCCAGACAAAATTTCTCGTCCAGGACAAAAGTTTTATATCAAGACCCCCGAATTCGTCTAAGAATTTCAATCTAGAAACCACGGGGCGATTCAAGACGCACGTGCGTATGGGATATCATGGACTGACAGTGTAATGTTATCACGGGAAAAGAACAGACGGCAAGATAACCTAAACCACAATCGACCACTTATGCCCATCCATATTTCAGTTTCACAAAACGGCGTACGACATTTTTTATCGTACATATGTCGTACGATATTTTGTACGTGAGTATTACAGTACCATAGTTCTTTACTCTGCTATTATCGCACCTGTACGACATCACTGTGAAACTGAGCCCAGGCTACTCCTTACGTAAGCTGATGGAACATTGATCTAACAATATGGCATATCTTTAGGCCATGTATACAATCATCCATTATTACAGTTTGGAAGTTTAGCGTACAGAAGCTCTAATAAACTGCAGTACTGCGTGGGTATTTTTTCAGTGGAAAGGGATACAAATTATTAAGAACTCTTTAAGCTCACAAGCCTAAATGTTTCCATACGATGTCACTATGTTGTAATGTGAATTAAAAGTGACCTTCCCTTGTTCAATACAGTGATAGCTCCTGGGGCAGCTTGCATGAAAAGATCATAAGACTGTCGATTGTAAATCGCTAAGATCACGAGTGAAGCCCTCACTTACAATCGACACTCTCTTGCAAGAAGGGATTGTAAGTTATGATAGCTGTAACCTACAATAAAAAAGTACAATCGGGTAGACCCTGTTTGTTATGTGAACAACTGCCGTCAGCTTCTAAATTTAGCTTGCCACTGTTTACATATGCTGAGTTCAGGGCCTGCCGTCTGCCTCTGCCTTAGAATGTTCCAGAATACGCTCAGTTCGGGGCCTGTTTGTTTACAACAAGTGTTCAAGAATTTTCTTATTCTACAAAATTCCACCAGTCTATATAAGATCTATGAAAGCAGGTCAAAAGGGTGGAAGGGAGAATTATTGAGAGTTTTGGATGCTTTCGCTGTGTATTACTTCAGTAGGCCTTTTGTGCTGAATTTTGGTGTCTTTACAGCCTCTAGCTTTGTTATATCATATCTCCACCGAGCACTTGTTCATTCTGAACTTGTATATTTAATTTGTGCTCTTGTGTACACAGTACTTATTAGTAGACGGACCCTGTCTGTGGAATTTTGTGTATATTTCCTCATACACTCAGATATACTGTGGATTTTCCCTCTTGTGAATATTGCCTCTGTGCATTTATGCCTGTATGGTTTTCAGCATTGTGATATATATGCGTCCGTTTGGACTTGACACCGTTGTACATGTAAGTACTTTAGTATTTGTATAGATACTGCTATCCTTTCTTGTTAAACTTAAGTACTTTAGTATCTGTAAAAGTCTTGTTATCTTCTCTTGTTAAATCTAATAGTTGAAAAATAAAATCTGCTGGTTTTGGTTACTTTTTTTGTGCGGCTAAACTGTCGTGTATTTCGAACAAGCCATTTCTTTATAATACAGACAGTTTGGGTCGTAACATGTAAATATCTACAATCGCCCTAGCACAAGTCTAGGGCTGGCCTAAACAGCCTGACCCTACCAACTCGCTATGCTTTAACCTGACGGAAGGATTCTTGAAAAAACCCACAATGTTTAGTCGTCGATCTACGTTTTTAGACAGAAACCTGAAGATAAACACCTAAAGTTCGACTCGACGTTTTCTTCCACAGTCGTGTTAATTAGCTAGCTCCGACTCGTTTTGCAAAGGTTTTCAATTTAATCGTCACAAAAAGATGTTACGAGATTTTTTCACATATTGTTGTTGTTCGCTGCTAAATCATTATAAGGTAGAAATCTTTTGAAAATGAAGGGAAGAAAAAGTTACTGAATACTACATTTTCCATTTACACAGATCAACATAGGCATTATGTAGGCCTACAAGTCGAAGTTAGCGTATGATCGCGATCCTAAGTTCGAAAAGTTACTATCACCTTTCAATTCCTTTGTGCAAGCCGCATGACTTATTTATCATAATTGTAAACTCAGCTGTAGGGTTTACAGTCATAAAATTGTAGCTACGACCTCCTTGTGAAAGCGGGTCCAGAGCTATAACGACGGCCCTTAGAGGTGCACGTCTTGGAACTCATTTCATATTTCGCTATATCCAACACCACAATCTCGATCTGACTAGCTAGGGACAAGGATCACAAATGTCAGATGGCAAGAAGAATTGGTTTTATTTAGGGATGATTTGGACGAACTGACCGACATTCGTCTAGATGTGAGACCATTATTTGTGCGGTTGCCTGTAGCTTTAGAAAGTCAAGTGCGTCTTGGACAGTTTCTGTAATGACATTCTTTGTCCTGTCATAAAATTTTAGCTTGTGTCTTAAGAGAAGTGCTTTCGTGGGTTATACAATTGAATTTTTTTTCGGAGTATTGTTCTAAATTTTTGCAACCAAAGTCCCGTCAAGCAGAAGGAAATTCTGTCTGACAATTAATACTTCTCGCTTTGAATCTTATTCCTGCACATTTTTCTAGTGTGGTATTGTTAGGATAATCTTAAAAATGTGAAAATAATTTGTTATTTAGTATGCCGGGTGTGCCCCAAGTACATCGTAGCTTGTTTCTTGTCTAACCATTTGTAATCTACTAGTTTGAATTTGTTGGCAATGTAGATGTCGCTTTGGTATATAATTCCATTCCTGATTTTTGGACGTTTTTTGACCACTATGATTTGCCTATTTGTTAGTCACACGTGAAGAAATCCCTCAATAACTTGCCGAAGGTGGTTGGTTTATTCCTCAACCCACAGAACACCATATTCCCTCATTTTTTGCTGGGATTTTCTGACATAGTAAACCTGCCATGTTACGATACTGTTTTACGTACCACCTCCAACGAATCTATGCTATGACCCCTTAAAAATGTGTGTAAGCATTCATACATGTAGTCGTCTCAACTGGCAGTTTAAAGTATCTTAGGTGTTCCTTTGTTTTACTAATGGTAAACCCACACCAGCTCATAACTGGTCGAAATTAGACAAAAATTAGTCGCCATGTTGCAGGCATACTCCTCACTGTGCGAAGACTGTTACTATTGGTAGATCACTGCCACCATTAGGCACGTCAGACATTAAACCCAGTCTCACGACGAACACCAATATTCATCAATAAACAATTCTTTAGGTTCTTCGGAGTTGTTCCAAAATTTATATACAAAATTTGCTAGCGGTGGCAGTTACTATGTACGTAAAGCTAGTTCAGAAACTTGTCCCCTGGCTATCTCCCTTGCATGTGCCGGTTTCCGCAGTGTGAGAGTTAGCTCTACAGGGCTGGGGTTACTGTCACAGCCCTGTCTTGTTCCATAAACTTACCCTAAACCCCTCTGTGACTTTAATATACTACGGCTGGGTGCAAAATGATTTGTCTGTCCTTGGTCATATTCGTCTCAGCTATCATCTCCAGGTATATGTTCCCATGTGTCATCACTAGTAAATCCACACAATCATGAAACTACTGGAATCTGGATAAATTCCAATATGTGACGGCATTCCAAGATGGCCGCCTTTAGCAAACGTTACTATTTCGATAGGTGTATAACTATTGACTATTTTTATGTTTTATTTGCATTGTTTACTTCCACCGTTTTCTTTCGGTATGAGGGGTAACCGAGCAGGGGTGTTTCCAGTCAATTTCTTTTTAAAAACTCAATTTCAACATTCAAAAAACTCAATATTTTTTCGTCATCAGTGTATCAAAATCTCAATTTTTCTCCCCGTATAGTTTTTCAAATACCTAAAACTTAATATTAAATATTAAAATTAAATATTGGATCACCTTTTGGTATTAACCTTTTGGATGTAACACAGGTTTAATAAATATTTTTGCGCTAGAATTTGTTCTTTTCAGCTAACAAATGTATTAAACCTCAAATTGGATCATATTTATATTTTTAATATGTTCATAAATGTAATCATAATTTAGGTTAAATGCACATGTTTCGATATAAACAAAAAAATTGCATTCAAATAAATTTATTAGACAAGCATCACATCCTTATTTAGAACATTATTATGCAACAACTATAAATATCAAATGTTGGTCCCAAATACCCACCATACAAAAATATTTTCAAATACCCTTTTCTCTTGAAAAAAAAATCACCAAAAATATTAAAGATCATATTTGCAAATAAGTTTTGACGCTCTTTCATCTGATTTTGGCATCATTTTTATGTTTTCTTCTCCTTTAAATCAGTTTTGGTTTCTTCACTGAAAGTTAGATACATGTATTTAGAAAACTGCACATTAATCTTCCGCACTGCTAATGGTGCAGTTTCCTTCTTCACTCAAAAGGTAATTCTTAACGTCTATTCGGCGGTTTTTTGCCACTTCTTGACCATTTTCAAATCATTTGATGAAGTTAAGGTGTCTTTATTGAATTGAGCAAGCCTCATTGTAGCGTTTGTTTCGGCTCTAAAGTCTGTCTGGAAGGGATTCACGGTACTCCAACTACTTTCTACTACATCTGTGCTTGTTTCCATTAATCCAGCCGCTTTCAACAGCAAGGTGATATTTCTGTGTACCCTAGTGACGTTTTCAGGTGATGTAAACCACATTTTAGTAATTCATCAAGATAGACATTTGGTGACTGAATCCAGAAATTCTGCCTGTGTTCAAGAGTTAATTTCTTTCCTCTGTTTTGATTTTTTACCCATCTCGTAGGCACTGCTCTGATCATTTTCCTCAGTAGTTTACCTCTGGAACTGAATGTATTTTTAGGAATGTCCTGGCGCTTTGAAGAATTCTCAGTTGTATTCCACAAGTCAAACATTAATCCTACAAAACCTTTGTATAATGGCATGTATGGAATTCAGATGAACAAATGTCAGTGCAAGAAGATGATTTCTGTAATTTTTGTACTTAAAATGTGGGCGGACATCACGGAGCAACTTTTGAAGCCCACCTCTGACACCAGACATTGTATATCTGGTGTCATGGAAGCAAACATACATTTGTTGATATCAAAATTACAAGTCTATAGCCAGTTTATCAACAAATCCTTGTGTTCTTTTGCGGAACGGTCTGTTACTCTTATATATACAAAATCAACTATAATATTTCCACTGTCACGTATAGCCCAGAGGTATATTAGTACCTGTTCTTTATTAGAAGCATCAAAACTTTCATCAAGCTGTAAGGTAATCATGGACCTTCCTCGAAAGAATTTAAGTTCTCTGTTTCATCATTCTTGAACACTTTCAAGAATACCATACATAGAATCTTCTGGTGTATATTTTTGCATTCTGCTGTGAACTTCAGAAATTCTCTCAACGCAGGTTCTTTCAGTATCTCGTCGCAGGAAATCCACTAAATCTTCATGTTGTTGTTTGTGGCAGCTTTTTCTGAACAATAAAAATCACAATTTTAACCAATTTCCTCGGTGCAGTTTCATTATTTTCCTGTTTTCTTTTTCTAATGGAAAGAGCCTGTTCTTTCATTTGGCTAATTATGGGTCCACGCTAGTTCCTAGCGGGATTCCTAGTTCGGATTATTATTAATAGTAATATTGCAATATCTCAAAAGCTATAGAAGGTGGAAAAAACAAACTTTGCAGCCTTAATAAGGAACATATGAAGCAACTTTTCACGTTTCGTTCTGTTTCACCATTCACATGATTTAGCGGCCATTTTGAATTATATTGATAAGCTAAAAAGATCTGTTTCTCCAAAACGGCTAACCCATTGAGATGAACTTTACGCTTGCAGTTTTTAGGTGGTTCGCCCTACCCATATTGTAAAAGACTTCTAGTTTGGTATGCAAATAAGGCCAAAACTGACCAATTAATTGGCTCAAAAGTAGGTGAATTTTTAAAACTGCTTAAAATCATAAAACAAACACACTATCTGGTGTACATCACGGATATAAATCTCCAGTAATTATTTTTGTACTTTGTGTTGTTTTCATGTTATGATTAAAAAAACCAACAAAAATTTTACAAAACCGTCCTGTGTAAATAACACGGGAGCTTTGAGCTAGATTCCATGAAACCATTGACTGCTCTTTACCCTGGGAACGGGTGTCAGCTCTGCAACAATGTATTATCTCTGTCTTCTGCTCTCGGCCACCAACTTCACAACAAAGTATTCTTTCTGTCTTTTGTCCTCGGATACAGCAGACAACCAAAGCCGCCTAGTCTCTATTCTAGTCTTCAGTACTTAGCCAGTTGTAAATGATGCTTGGCAGTGTAGGGTTCAAATCCAGTTAATTTTGTGTTTTTCTTTTTTTTTTTTTTGACCTTTATCATGAACTTTATAGACATCAGGCTACCATAAGTCGTAAACGTCTAGTCGCGTAGATCCCGGCAATTCCATATTGTAAAAGTACTCGTGATTCTTGCTTTGCTTATGTTTTGTATGTTTTACACTCCTTCCCAAAGACTTCATATCTTTAGTTAGCATGTCATCTTTAATCATGCCTGATTTCCTTTTCGGCACATTTTTCAACAATACTAGGTTTGTTCACATACCACTGGTGAAAGATGTATGACACTTTCACCCTTCCAGGCTGCCTTGCAATAATGAAATGTTCTTGGCATGATACGTCATGTTGAAAGTGACCTCCTATGAAATTGTATCGTCGAATGTATAGTAGCTTTACCTTCATACGTGATATAATCTAAATAATGCAAGTTAAACACAGTATAAAAAATAAAGTGGGAGACTGAGGTTGTTATCGTGCTAGCGCGGTGCAATGACCCAGGAGCCTCTAAACAATGCGGCTGCTGCGAGTTCAAGTCCAGGTCAGCCCAGCTCCCTTTCCAGACGTACGTGGGAACGTCTGCCAGCCGCTTGCAGATGGCTGTGTTTTCCCCCCGGGCTCTGCTCGGTTTGTTCACACCATAATACTGGCCGCCGTCGTATAAATGAAATATTCTTGAGTACAAAGTAAAATACCAATCAAATAAATAAATAAAATATAATGTAAACAACGACAAAATATAGTTTCTTACGGTGGTTACTGTAGACAAAAATTCTGGCCAAAACACGCAATATTAAGTCTCAATAGCAAGGCTCACTCCACAGAAATAGGTCATTCCAGGCACAGCCACAATGCACCGACAAATAGTTGGTTTACTATCTCCCTGCGAGTCACAAACTTCATTCGTAACTGCTTAGCGGTCAAGTCCCAAGTCTATGCAAGGCGCTAAGAACGTAGTCAACGGGCCGTGACACAAAGTGACCTCAAGTGCAACAGCACCTCCCTTGGAATTGAGGTAAACGTTCTGCACAGCACAGATACACGAGGAGCAATATAAATAGGATCACAAACAGAAGCCTGAAACGCAGAAAAGTGGGCGATGAAACGTTCCATTGATGTGTGATCGTACAGTAAAACAGAGATTTCAAAATGACAGCATCAAGTGGCAAGAGTGCCAAGTGGCTCTCAGTGAATAAAAACGGATTTTCCTGACGACAGTAGACTGTGAACTAACCCTTGCGAGCTGGGCTATATATACGCTCGAACAACATTCTTGAATCCTTTAGTTCCCATGGACAGAAATAATAAACCTGTTCGCAACAATTCTGTTCAGTTCATTCTCGAACGGACGACCAATTTACTATACATACAGATCATATATACTAACAGTTAACATCTATTAGGATTGCTCTTGCTTAATATACTCTAACTGAAGAGCAGGCTTTAAAGTGTAAACACAACACAATGTTATGCATACGGGATCACAACAAGCCGAACCATTTGAAAATCATAGAATCTGAAATTTGCAAATCAAACTTTACGAAGAAATGAAAAGCCATGTCTTCGTCGTTCAACGAAGACGCGTATACAAACCATTACACTGTTATCACTGCTTTCTCTTATCTTATTGTGCGTTTTTATTGTTCTTGGGATCTGGGCGACAATAATTGACTAAAGGCAATCGTGGAATCGACTGACCAGTCTAATTCCACCGATATAAAGTTCATTGTTCACTTCCCATTGGACATAATAGTCCTTGGCACTCCGAACTCACCGGTTTCTTTCCGGAATAAAGTATCCACCATTTTATGGTGGATACTTTATTTTTATTTTATACTTTAAAAAGTATAGAGTATTGTGTTAAGATTCAAATAAATAAATAAATGAAATTTTGCCCACGTCTTCAGTCGTTACTCCTGATGCTCAGTTTTGTTGTGCGCCACACCATTACATTGCGCAATGTATATTTTATCTACCAATGAATTTTCTCTGGATTTAAAGGTTAGATTGTTAACCCTCGCATTCTTATATGTAAATGAAATGACCAGAAATATGTTTACAAATTATTGCAGCCGCTGTCACATTGCATATATAGTTTTACATTCAACAGGAAAACACTAAAGTCATTAATTCGAAGGCATTAGTATCTGCTTTATTTCCACACTTTAGATGGATCAACAATTCGTTCGTAAACAGTTATTGTTCCAATGTAGTATGATCATGCATGTTTACTTCGACAACAGATAATATATAAAAACGTGAACTGTATCAAAGAAAACTTTGCGAGCGAAGGTCAAAAAGGATGGATATTGTAACCATTATGTTGTTTAGTTTCTCTTCCTGGATTTGCCATACTTACATTATTTAACTTAATTATTCGTAATAAAATCCACCCTACAAGACCTATTTTATGCTGAAAACTAAAACAACGGCCACATAAAGCAAAGGAAAATGTACAGCTTAAACGAAGGTTAGTTAGTTGCAAGCACTGTATAGCATAAGTTGCAATCGTTAAGTATATATATATATATAAATTTTTAATACCGGTAAAGCTTTTTGCAAGACTTATACAGCACTGCGGTCACTTGTTACGTACCACGTAAAGCAACAAACAAACAAATAGTTTTTATCTTTATAGTGAATGAAATCCCCCACAGGTCTACCTTTACATTATATTAGATTGCAATCAGCAGTTCTTACCTGTTACAAGGTCGCAAAGGCATTTGCACCCACACACACACACACACACACACACACACACACACACACACACACACACACACACACACACACACACATAATAGCCATTGTGTCTTGTGTAAAATGTTGATTGATGTACTTTTATTACACGTTTCTACTGTTTTAAGTCAACAGGAAAATGTATTTTGGTGCACACCAGTGGTATTTTGACGAATGGGCTCGTAGTTGTGGTCTTCATTAGAATTTCCTTCGCCCGTATCACGCTGGCTTGTTGGCTCAGAAATTCTTCTACCGTTGGCGTGCGGAGCAATAGAACTGCTCTCTTGAAATGGTGTACTGTTTGGTCCAGAGTCCTCAGCGCCACCTGTCTGAACATTTCTGGGCTTCCTCCTGCTAATGAAAAACAAGGAATGGTCATGCAGCGAAAAACAAAACCCTATATTTAGCGCTTCTGTACTGTCAATCTAAAACGTCACTCGGCTAACATATGTTAGTACGCCCCAATCCCCACCTAGCCTTTTGCATTACTAAATACAGCTAGACTGAATACTATTTCCAATATGTTATCATAAAGGTTTATCAAATTAGGTGCAAATATGTAATTGTGATTCGAGTGGCGAAGGTACAAGAGGTACTATGCAAAACACTTATCAATGTGTCGTAGCTACCAAAAAAATAATTTTTTTTTTCGCGCAATTTCTTCAAACAGAAGCAAGGCATGCGTCTACGACTGTCACTGGCACCAGTCAGCTCGCATTTTTGAGCTTTTCTCCATTTTCGCACTAGCTGTGCAGACGAGTCTGGGATAAAAGGGAGTTCATTTTGGGCATGGTGTCAGAAATAAAATATCTTACGACACATGTGAATCAGTTACATGTTTGCTACTATTATAAATCATAAAACGATTGGACATGAATTTAAACATGTTCCAACTTACATCACCACAACAATGATGACGACTCCGATGATAAAGACAAATGATATTCCCACAGCACTTCCGGCAATTACTCCCGTGTAATCCTGAGAGTCGACTGATAAATAAAAGTGAATGCGTGAATAAACTAGACAAAATTGGGAGCCTGGAAATAGGGTCGTATGCTGTTCGCCCCCGTTGTTTAGCCTGATATTTGTTGTACATTTTCTCAAACAATGATTTTACCATAAGTTTCTATGGTATGGTTGTGGTTTTTATATATATAATTACCGTTTTAAAATGATGACCCCTGATTTTCTTTTTGTAAAATGTTTTTTAAAACCATTTTTCAACATGCTGAGACATACCTGTAGAACACTTTAGACCAGAGTACCCTAGTGCACACCGCGGCTCTCTGTCGGGACAGTGTCCAGATGTAGCGTTGCAGGCAGCGTTCCCTTCGGCACAGAAGCCACAGTTTTCTTCACAATTTGTACCAAAAGTTCCCCGTGTGCATTCTGATAGAAAAGAAATGGGAGTTAATATTAACTATGAATATTAATATTTATGTTAATAATAATAAAACATTAATATTCACTGTATAAAAATGCCATCTGAAATTGTCAACTCACAACCCAACATTCAATAGAGATTAGCAAATCAGACATGTGACAATTATTATTTTTTTGGCACAAGAAAGCATAACTGTAAAATCCACTTCAATAATAGTTTATGTAAGCATTTCAGTTCTGTACAAGCGAGAATCTGGATCGCTTCTGGTTAGATGCACGAAACCGGTGTAACGCTGAGCATCTGCCAGACATCACACTGTTGTCGCTGCTCTAGTTTTATTCTTAGTGTTGTTTTGTTTTGTATACTTGCATAAACCATGATTCTGTCGCTTTAACATAGGTCTCGGAAGCTGAGTACTCGTGCATTGTTTTTATGTATCTGTTTATTAGTTGTGATGGAGAAACAGCATTTTGAGAAATTCTACACCAGTGAAGTCTAATAAAATAAACTTAACAGCACTGCTTTGTTTTACTTAAGTAATAGTGCTACCTTATAAATATTTACATGAACAATCAGAAAAAAGCCCTAAGTGACTTAAATTATCAAGAGTTAACAGTATTTCATCTGTCAGCGCTGGTCTAGATATACTCTTCAAGCCTACGCCTTTTCTGTTGTGCATCTGCATAAAACAGGATTGTGCTTGTGGAATACTTGTCCCTGAAGGATTTGGTTTCTTGGCATTATTTGTGTCAAATGTTTATTTAATGTAATGATGAAATGGTATTCTCAGTAATACTAGACCAGTAAAATAAATTCCAATTAATATCACTGTATCTGTGTTTTCCTGTGTCTGCTTATGTCGTGGTGCTTTAGGTTGTCCATGTTGCTATTATGAAGTATTTGCTTTAACACGTATGAATAAAACCCAAAATTGGGTAAATTAACAAGAAACTTTCAATGGTTACGTGTGCGTCATTGCCACCAATTACACCGTTATTACTGTTCTAGATTGCTGTATTCTGTATTGCATATCAAAACTGCCCTAAGAAAATCCTATAAAATTAGTTTCCTTGATATTGCCTCTATTTCATTATACTGCAATGAAGATATAGACCCCCAACTGTCCAAGAGCAGGTCTAGCATCAAAATGATCATATCCTCATAGGTGAGAAATACATTTCAAAAGCGTCTGATAAAGAAATTAAATTTCTCCACTACCATTTCTGAGACTTTTCTCGAGATTGGTTGAAACCGGGCTCGTTTATCTGCAAATTTGGATCTGGTTTAGAAAATAATGGGTCTTAATGACCGGATGTTTTCACTCAACGCGCGACGGAGATACTTATGGTGTATTTGACTTAGGAATCATTCACTGGGTTTTGAACTGTATTGTACTCCTGTGAAATCGACAGTTTGAAATATTCTGGCGTACTGCGTTAAACACCAAATAAAAAACAAATAAATATATACATAAATATTCAAAAGTGAGCGAGCGATTCCAAATATTATCAGAGATGATACCGAGCTAGACCAACCTGTGTCACATTTTACACCCGTGTATCCAGGCATGCACCTCGGTGTTCTCTCAGCACAGGTCCCGGATGTAGCGTTACAGACAGTCGGTAACTCAGCACAGTGACCACATCTCGTCCCACAGTCCGGACCATATGAGCCGTAGCAAGCTAAAGGAACCACATTTACGAACGAGTCAAGTGTATTACACCAGATATGAAGGTAATTCAAAAACCTTAGCACGGCGACACTATAAATGTTTGACATAACTCATGTCATATCCACCAAAGAAACGTTAAAACAGTTCAGCTGGTGTAAAAGGACCGTCATATATTTAATAGACGCCGTTTGCAATTTTACACTGGTCAAAAAAATCACTGAAGAGATGTCCCGATATGTTCATAGTCTCTTTTACAGAGTCTAGCTGTTTGTATGAAAAATTGTCTTCATCACCGTAAACAGTGGACTTACCTGTGTCACACCTCGGACCATAGTATCCCGGCATGCATCTGGGTGTTGTGTTTGAACAGTTCCCGGTTGCAGTGTCACATGATAATTGGTTGTCAGCACAATGTGCGCATCTCTCCTCACAATCTGCTCCGTACTTCCCTGCTGTGCATGCTGTATGTAAGGACACAAAATATTCAGATGTAGCAGGCGACAAGAAACTATCGGAAAGTGTAAGGAGTACAATAATATCCAAGTTCACAGATATCAATAAAGTATACAACATGTTAGTACAGTGTAGTGAAAAGCTGGCGCTCCTACAAAGTGAAAATATGTAAAAAGTAAAGATGTCTTCACAATCGTATCTTTCATTTAGTAAATATACGAAGATCGAAAGTATATGACAGAATATGTATTGCAGCAGAATTATGTCAACAAGTTCTTTTATGATTCGCTGTAGCTTTTCCCGAGGAATACGTATTCTCTATTGATCTTATTCGAAATCAAATGTAGGATCAAACTTGGACCTAAAGCCTAGCGACAAAGTCGATCGCGTTGGAAACGGTGAACAGACGTCGATAATGACGTTGTGGGGCACTTAAATTATACAGGAGTACAACTTGTTATGCTAAACGAGATAAAACACAAACTGTTATACTCACCCATGTCACATTTCAGACCGGAGTATCCCGGCATGCACCTGGGTGTTCTTTGCGGACAGTGCCCGGATATTGTGTTACAGACAGAGGGTCCCTCGGCACAGTTCCCACATCTGTTCTCACACTCTTGTCCATACGTCCCAGGGGTACACACTAATACATACAGACGTTGTGAAAACACTGAGACATCTTAAAAAAAAACGTTTGTGGGTATGTGTTATTTTGACACTTCATATTTCACTCAAATCACTTTTTTGGTTCGTATTACGACGTAGTTTATTTGTAGCAGGCTGACCTCATGGCTTTCCTCACGTGTGGACAGAGCTAAGGACACGACAACAGCACCACAATATACGTATGTTGTTGACCTTCTTAGCTCGAGTACAGGGTGACGAAAGAACAAAATTTAGCTTCATATGTACAACTGACGTTATTATAGCCCCTATAGTGATTCTTTTTTTTCAGAGGCCAATAAGCGGTCACATGATATTTTATTAAAAGTACCGTCAAAACGCTCAAGGCAGGTAACGTTACGCTCACAAGGTAATATCCTACGCCGACGAGAACTAGCATTTCTTTGCGTTCCCTCGAACGTTCGCTTCCTTGTAAAGTAAACAATCTGACGATCGATTGCTCCGCCATCGACGTAAAAGTTCATCGACATGAGCAAGCATATGTACACTTTCTTTCAGTGTATGTTGTAGGATATCAGGAATTGTCAGCATATTGTTTTTCTAAATATAAGCGTCAAGTCCGACATTCCTGTACCATTCGTAGTCCGTAAAGGGCGTTCCAAATCGGTAATCGCAAGATCCATTTCCAAAACAACGTTTAACACTAACTCCCAAAGACAAAGGTATGTAAGAAATTATACAAATAAGAAATAAAGCCGGTAACACACAAGAGAGGAGCGGTCATCAGTTTTCATTGATGCCGGGCAGACAATGAATAAAGCTGACAATTCCTAATATTCCACCCCACAGCATGTACTATGTGTCTATTAACAAAAACACATAACTTACCGAAAATCTGTACTTCACAGAGAGTAAGTGGTTCGGAATTAGTTATCATAATCTTCACAGTGTCTCCAAATATAGGACCATTTACACAAGCTTTGGTAATGATGTTCCCGGGACCTGATTGGGCTGTGGTGGTGTCGTGGTAACAGTCCTTGTAATTCTGGGAGGAGCTACCCACGGATAGGGTAAAGCCGTTAAGTCGGCGATAACCTGAAAAGCAACATAAAGTTTATCGGAATTCATCCAGTCAGTATATTACTTCTGTGCTCCCATTAGACATAATTACTTGGTTCATTTCTTCTTCACAGACGACAATTAATATTTCCGCGATTCGGAAAGAACGTTCATATAGACATGTAGTTCCAACTATTTTTAGCACTAATTTTCAGAACTTTCTAGCTTGATTTTTTTTTCCAAGCGTTTTCCTTTTCCTATTCATTGGGTGTGAATCAGGTGATTTCTTCTGGGTATAAGTTGTAACACTGGCAAACACACACACATGAAAATGGGGTAAGGAAGTTTATCTTACTATTGTCAGTATGACTTCCCCTGATCACACGTGTGCTTGCGTGTGCTTGAAAAGCTGTAGCTGAAATTTTATCCCTGATGGCGGTGCGAAATTTTGACAGGTGCCACAGTTACATGGGTCAACAACAGGCTGGGAAGATTTGAAGATTGTGGATGAAGGCACAGGCATTCGCTACATAAGTAAGGTTTGCAAAAATTTCCTTCAGACCTGAATGTTAAGGTATCAACAATGTATTAGAATGTACGGTAAAGTAGCAGGGGTATTGGTAATGCTTTAGAACTTCCTCGTCAAGCTACACTGTAACAAATTACACTGTAATTTTAAATAGGCAAAATGGGTTTGTTTGCTTTGACAACTATGTAAATGAGATGCGAACTGATATCCATATACGTGAACCAGTTGGAGCCGAATAACAGATTTCAGTGAATATGGTTCCAGAAAAAAATGAGGAAATCTGCCATCTTTGTTATCAGAAAACCAGTCCATTAGTTTACGATAAGATGACTGGCTTAATGCATTATTTTTTTCTCGAAAATATCAGCATTCATAATAGCTCATTTATCTAAACATTTGGTTCCAAAATTGTGAGCTAAATCAAGGTCATATCTCTATGACAACTGATGTCACAAAATGACTTGCAGTGTGCAAGGAGCGGTGATCTCGGAAATCAAACTGAACGAAATATTTAAATTTAGGTTTTTAACGCGAACAATTCGCCCAAAGCTTATTTATTGGTCTTACTAACCATCTTGGAACTTGGCAAGAAATGCAGGAAAACAATGTCTACGATGTTTCAAAGGGCTTGGTTTTGGTTGTGTTGTGGACTCCCCCTGTGGTGGTAGACATGATGTTGAATCTAAAGGTCACCAATTGTGATGTTCGATATATCAAATGGAATGAAATAGATCTAAGAATAATCCTAATGTACATGAGTTACAGACCAGATCATACACACGACACAAGTTCTCGGTGCTCTGCAAAGTATTAAGGTTAGTTTGTAGGTGTTAATTTCGTGAAAAGCTGAGACCGAGATTAGCTGCCGTCGTCGAGCGTTGAACTCGTGTAAGTATATTGTTTTAGGCGTACAGCATCAAGCGCTTAATTTTGTTTCACCAATCTTTGCTTTTTTGTACATTTCATGATAATAAATTTTCTGGATATCCAGTGTCCAAAAAATTAAAGTATTCGGCACCAAGAAACTGTTGGAAACCGGTATCACGGTGTAGTAAGTGATCGCTCGCCGGGATTTTTTTTCACGGTAACAAACAATAGTAGTAGTACAGTATGCAGTTGTACTTTTTCATTGGATTAACTTGTCAATGAAAGTTCAGGTGACGAGTGAAAACTGCGGTTTATTTATATAACGCGTGGAATGTTGAAACTTTACATCACTGTTGTTATATCACTGACACAGGCAAATTATGGGATTAGTATATATAAATATATATATGATAACTTACACAATGGACAGTCCACATCATTCCTGTTATATATCCTGAACCTGTAGACGCTGTACTCTCGATCCAGCTTAACTGTCCAGAATGCGGGTTGCGTATTTCTTTCGGTGTGAGAACATGTATACGGTTTGTTGTGAAACATATGTCCAGTCCTACCGTCAACGGCGAGTCTGGAGACGAAGCTGAAACCGGATTCGCTATAAACCGAAGACTGCGTCGTGCTTTGTCCTAACGCCACATTTCCTGTCATCACAAGTACAATAACTGTTATTTAATTATTTATTTGATTGGTGTTTTACGTCGTACTCAAGAATATTTCAGTTATACGACGGCGGCCAGCATTATTGTGAGAGGAAACCGGTACTATAATTGCAAAGAACTGAAGTTAGAGTATGGCTTGACATGTTTTCGGATTACTGTCATGTTGACAAAGCGGGTCATATCTACTTTATGTTTATCACACTGTCGTCGCCATCCTGAATTTACTCTCTTTGCTCTGAGTTTTTATATTTCAAATATGATCAATATGCCAAATGTCTGTGGACATCTGCGATGAAACTTGTTTGTTTGAAATGTGTTGTTTATTGATTTGATTGGTGTTTTGCTCAAGATCATTTCACTCAGACAACGGCCAGCATTATGGTGGTGCGAAATAGCACAGAGCCCGGGGGAAACCCAAGACTACCCGAAAGTTGCATGTGCTGACAGACCTTCCCACGAACGGTCGGAAAGGAATTCGACATGAGCGGGACTGGAACTCACATCGACCGCACTGATGAGAGGGTCTTAGATCATCGCGCTGGCACGTTAATCAATGAGGCGCATGTGGCCCTTCCAGGCGTTTTGGTGAGAACTGTTTCACTACGTTTCGGCTCAAGGCTTGATGAAAAGGAAATTGCCACGAAGAGTGAAAATATGACCATGTGTTGCGATGTACAAATCATCACTATATCGTTTTATTTTCAGTCTTACCGCGAATTTCTTGTATTCAACTTAGTTTATATAAGAACTGTTGACGGATGGAAATTGGTTAATTTCTGCAAGAATTCTTGCTACAGATCACACAGCATGTATATGAGTACTTGCATTTGATGTCTTGTTACTTACGTCTCGAGCAAGTGGGACCGTCCCAGCCAGGATTACACTTTCCGGTGCATAATTCTGTTTCTTTATGGCATCCATACTCACAGTTCTTGCAAAGCTGTCCCCAAACTGGAATTCGGATACAGTCAGGATCAGCTTTTAGTGTACACACGCCTACGTTTCGGTTTTGAAAATAATTGTACAGGCAATGGTTTCTCTAATTTGCGACGTGGGCTAATTTGTCTGATTGTTAAACCGATATGCATGGAAACATTTTAATTATATCTGCAAAAAATAGCTCCCATTGTGGGGAACTCCCATATCGTCCTGTCGAGCTGGGTTGGGTTTTAAGCTTCTGTGTATGCCAAGCTTTAAAGTCCAATCTGCAGATGCTATGGGATAAAGAGCTGTATGTATGTATGCATTTCATTCATATTAAGACGAGGAGACATTAGGTGTGTCTTCTTGCGGCAGGGGAAGTCCATGCTGCCACCACTGAAGTATTCTGATGACGGCACCAGACTTTATGATGAGACTAATTTAATTAGTTTGTTTACAGAGGATTTTTGCAGACTCTATAGAAAATCTCCTCAACACAAAAATGAACAAATAATCCATAGATCTTCTACATCTTTGTGTTCCAACTGCAGTTTCGAACGTCTTTTTCTCATCAAAGAATGAAGTATAGCAGATCGCCAAGTTTTATACAGGGGAATTTCCAGGGAGTAAATGGTCACTTAGACAACAAATCTTCAAGCACAGACATGCCAGAGTGTTGTAATCAGGACATATACAGTGAAAGATGAAAAAAAATGTTATTACTACTCCAAGGACAAAACAATAATACAGTTGATTATGTACATTAAATGAATAAAGTACAACAATGTGTGGTTAATTAATACATTGTCCAGACCTATGGCACTGTCACGGTTTTTCTTTTAAAGATTTTACTGCACACAGTTCCGTATTGCCAATACACAGTTTCATGGAATTTAATTTCAAAAACCCCATGAACAACATTGTCAATACTGGGGCCATTTTTGTTTCCAAGATAGTACGGTAATTTGCATATAGTATTCATCATTGAAGCCAAAAAAATATTGTTGAAATTGAATTCAATACAATCAATGATAAACTTACTTTTAAGACGTTGGTGAAGTGAGCTAGGGATTGAAGTAAGCCAGTATTGTATGGCCTCTAGTTGTATTGGTCGTGTGTAATACTACTGTAAAGACTGTGAACGTCAAATCTAGCCATTTTATCTGACGAAGGTCCTTTAAAATGCGATAATTACTTAAAATCTGTGTGTAAGATTCATACCTGTACCTGTATAGACAGTTATATAATCTTTCAAATATAAATATAGGTCATGGCCATTGCAATTACCATGGTCGGAAAATCTCTTTGTTTTATTAATAAATGTATGGCCACATTTGACAAGAGGTTTATTATCCATGAAAATCAAGTGTTTAGAGCCAAATAAAAGGACTTTGCATATATATTTTGAACATTGTGGAATGAAAACTGAATAGTTTAAACCAGTTAAAACTATTTGTGTTAGAGTGCTGAGCATTTGTATAGCAAATCTGTATATGGAGCAAGAATCTGTGCGTCGAAACAGACATTCGTATACCAGCCGTCAACCAATAAGAAAGTTCCAGGTCAATAATCGCAAAGCCAATTTCCAAAACGACAAAAAAGACAAACCATCAAACAACAAAGAAAGTATATAAAGTACGAAAAGAGGGCGAAATCTTGTAAAGAGAAGCAGCTAGCAGTTGCCAATGATGTTGGAAAGACGCAATGTATGTTCTAAGCAAATGCATGAAATCAATAAACAATACAATATACAATAAACACCATACATTTAGTCTTACTGGGATTAAGATATAATCATACACTGAGCATATTGCACCAGTTCTTTCTTTTAAGTTCCTCCGTTTAAAAATGTGTGTTCTCACTACCTTCATCAGGTCGCCTTTATTCTTTTTCTTCATTGTGCATCTCTATACATACGTTACTTCAAATTTCTCCAGACTGTCTCACAACACAGACACAGTGTTATGTAGAATGTATTCACATTTATATATGTATATAACTCGTTTTCTTTCCGTCATATATGTACGAAATGTACTTCAAATGCCTACTATATCTTGCACATCTACTCGCATATTTTCCAGAACCATAATTATTGATGAATACTGCTACAAAAACTTTCTCCATATATTGTTTGCGCCGATTAATCACGTAGCATACCTGTACAGGAGGTCGTCTTTGCGACATTACTTATTACGTGAGTGCGATATCATAACCGCACATAAAAGTAAGCCATTTGTATGTTTCATTAATTTTTGTTAATAGATCGAAAGTAAATCAATTTCAAACTCAAAAACATTCGAACATGTACATGTACTATATTTTTATCCTGATATACATCAATCCAATAAATACATAAATAAGCAGCAGATGACTTACCGAGTGTAACACTTGTAAATATCACGATGAGAAATCGCCTGATGGTATAAGCCATGGCCAGGTTCACAATATTTTGTCTTGGTGTAATTTTCCACCAAGGAGAAATTCTCACCAGAAGTGAGACCTTCCCACAAATTAATTCTTTACACGTATTAGATCTTCCGGGATATATTGAACATATTGAACCGCCCAGACACCTTAACTCTAGCCACAGTTTACTTACATAGTTACTGCCCGCATATGAACTAAGCAAAACTTCAGACGACAGTTCCACTTGAAAGTTCCACATGTAAGTTTAACTTGTAATTAAGAGATATCTGGTTTCCGAGGTACCCACTGATACTTGTTGTCTGGCCTACATTTTGAAGAATACCTTCGTGTAGCTCGGTCGTGCTCCAGCTATTTGAGATGAACTATTGTTTGCATATAGCTCACGGACAATTTAGATCTACTAACTAAAAACTTATGTACAGAAGCCCATAAATGTCTGAAAAAGTCGAAAACACGGCAAATTTTCTCGTAATTACGAAATTCCGTATTTTCTTGTAAGTACAACAAAAGAAAGTCTGGTAAGCTATCTCGTATTGGTATTTGCAAGAAAAAAATGCGTGTGCATTGTTGCAAAATAGGCGACAAACTGAGGGATTGTTGAAGCGACAGAAAGTCTAGCACTACACTTGGACATAAATACTAGAAGTTCGGCGTTTCGCAGTTAGAAGTTGGTTATTAGCATATACCAATATATGCATGGTATATTAAAGACATTGCAGCCTATCAAGCCAAGCCCATACTTCTATATGGTAACACCAGGGGGTGCTTCTGTGAAAAGCAGTCTAAATATCTATCTCGTCCACAATTCCACACCAGACGGTGCCTCGGTCAATTGCACTAGAGCAGTCTGAATAGTTCTCTGACCTATGTCACTATTAATACTCCACCTATAGACTTCATACATGACAAATTAATGACAACATGTCCATAGTTCTAAAATTCAACACCTGGGGGCGCTTCTGTGACGAGGCTATATTCTCGTAAATTACGATAAAATATTCTCGTACTTACGAGATATTATCGTAATTTCGACATTTCTCCCCTGATTTCTTTTTCACCTATGGGCTTTGGGACGTGAATAGTTTGTAAAGTACATAAAGAAATGAATGACCTGTTTATGTGACATTCTGTGCCTGTCCTATGTATTCAGCAACTGGTTATTTGCGCTTGGATGAATTCATTATGACATACCATACCAGCCTTATCTTACGGATACAAGTACACTCGAAACTTGCCTGCAAAGGTCCAATATCATATATCACACTGGCTTTTGTTAAACGTTCTACCTGTGTATATAGACTCAGGGAATCCAATGCCCAAGTGATATTACACCAGTCTTATGTCGGGCGTTCAACATTCACCCGTGAAGGGCTTTATGAGCTGCCCAAGTCATATTACACCAGCCTCACGTCGGTCGTTCAACATTTACCCGCGAAGGGCTTTGAGTTGCCCACATCATATTACACCAGCCTCACGTCGGGCGTTCAACATTCACCTGTGAAGGGCTTTATAAGCTGCCCACGTCCTATTACACCAGCCTCACGTCGGTCGTTCAAAATTTACCCGTGAAGGGCTTTTAGTTGCCCACATCATATTACACAAGCCTCACGTCGGTCGTTCAACATTTACCCGCGAAGAGCTTTATAAGCTGCCCACGTCATATTACACTAGTCTCACGTCGGTCGTTCAACATTCACCCGTGAAGGGCTTTGAGTTGCCCACATCATATTAAACCAGCCTCACGTCGGTCGTTCAACATTCACCCGCGAAGGGCTTTATAAGCTGCCCACGTCATATTACACCAGCCTCACGTCTGTCGATCAAAATTTAACCGTGAAGGGCTTTGAGTTGCCCACATCATATTACACCAGCCTCACGTCGGGCGTTCAACATTTACCCGTAAAGGGCTTTTTAAGCTGCCCACGTCATATTACACCAGCCTCACGTCCGTCGTTCAACATTCACCCGCGAAGGGCTTTATAAGCTGCCCACGTCATATTACACCAGCCTCACGTCGGGCGTTCAACATTTACCCGCGAAGGGCTTTGAGTTGCCCACATCATATTAAACCAGCCTCACGTCGGTCGTTCAACATTCACCCGTGAAGGGCTTTGAGTTGCCCACATCATATTAAACCAGCCTCATGGCAGGCGTTCAACACTTACCCGCGAAGGGCTTTGAGCTGCCCACATCATATTACACAAGCCTCACGTCGGGTGTTCAACATTAACCCGCGAAGGGCTATATAAGCTGCCCACGTCAAATTACACCAGCCTCACGTCGGGCGTTCAACATTCACCCGTGAAGGGCTTTATAAGCTGCCCATGTCATATTACACCAGCCTCACGTCAGACGTTCAACATTTACCCGTGAAGGGCTTTGAGTTGCCCACATCATATTAAACCAGCCTCACGTCGGGCGTTCAACATTCACCCGCGAAGGGCTTTACAAGCTGTCCACGTCATATTACACCAGCCTCACGTCGGTCGTTCAACATTTACACGTGAAAGGCTTTGAGCTGCCCACATCATATTACCCCAGACTTATGGAGAGATTTCGTGAGCTGCTCATGTCATGTTAAGCCACATTTTGTTCTGGTCTCTCACATCATGTCTCATGATGTATTACATCAGTAAGACCAATTCGTGTGTTCTACATGTACATGCTTTATCAAAGATAGCGAAATACTCTCCCACGCCCCTACCCTCCACCTCCCGCTTTCCTCCCACCATAATGTTGGTTACCCATTTTGTTTTCATTTTTGTATAGTCTTTATATTGTAATCTTTAGGCGCACCATAAGCCGTGATTTATACTGTGACCCATTTGGTGAATACAACAGTTTGACAGGTGAATGACAGTATGTGTGTATATATGTACAATGTAATCAGACTAACGAGTTACATGTGCAAGAGAAAGTGTTTTTGTTGGATACGTGTAGTGCTGAATGGGCTACATATCAACAATTCAAAATGGGCGATATAATACAGACATGCGCTTGAATAAATAGGAAAATCGACAGATATCTAGGAACAATCTTTTAGAAAATATCCTAAACTTATACAGCTAAATATGCATCTAGGTTGTAATCTAGAATTACAGATGTTTTTGTTTCTGAAACTGATGATATAAATACACACTGCTTAATTAAATCTCCGGCTTTCATTAATAAAGCAACCCATATGTTGCATAATTATTTTATTAGATTTTGCCGAAAATGTGTCGTCCCCAAAAAGTATCGTAACAGGCGTAATAACACCAGAATAACCCGAAGTCTTAACACCATCCATTAGTTTTACCCCCCGTGCATCATACAGATGACATTTTAACAGCTAATGTTCAGCATTTTCATACTTGTGGCCACAAGCACATTTTGCAGAATCAGAAAGGAATTTGTCTAATAGATCACCATTGAGATTACTGCAGCCATTTCGAAGTCGGCACATTAAAATGTTTGTCAATCTAGTTTGGCTACCTTTCGGATAAGTAAATTATACGTTAGAACAGGTGATGCGATTGAACCAGAAATAAAACCGCAGTTGCACAAAGCCTAGAGATGTTCAATTTGTTCACGAGGACTTTACAGTTTTAAATAATACAAGCTCGCTACTGGGTAAGAATTTCATGTGTCCAAAAAACTCGGTTTTGCCAAAAACCTTCACCGTGAGAAAAAAGTCGAATGTGATGCAGTTGTGAACGCTGATTCCGAATATACAGTCTTTGAATAACCGGAAAGTATTTCCCTTTAACAAATATAGGTAGATACGCAGTCTTCAGGCCTGACATCATCTTAAGACAAGTTGACAAATTTTACATAACCGGAAGTGATGCCTGCAAACTGGAAGTAAGATGTCCCAAAAAGGTCGCCATTTTTTCATTTTTCAAAATTGAAAGACCTCTGCAGGTAAAACAGCCTGGCAGATCTAGAGATGAATTTTAGAGAGCAAAAAATTAGTCCTGAATAACATGACCTGGCGGTCATATTGGATAAATACCAAAACATTCGACAGATACTTCCTCTCATATCCGATTGACTTCAAACTTATCACACGTAAGAACTCTTTCCTAGAGACTATTTAGAAAAAAAGGATGCATTGTGTGAGCAAGTTAGATTTTAGCTGAAACAGCGGAAATGATGACAAGTGAGGAGGGTTTTTTTTTTATTTGAAGATTCATGCATGCTCCCTGGTTTAGTTTGACGTCCTGGTCAAGGATCTGGTCTTGTTTCTTTCCTGTAATGTGTGCTGTTGTCACAAACTGTGATCAATGTGGGGAAAAGCGCAGTTTCGTCCATATTTGCAGGTCACGTGGCAGAAAACTGTTTTACAGCTGTAAAGGTGAAAATCGCAAAAAAGGGCTATATATGCGCTGTATGCATGCGGAAAATCGCGAAACTGTGTTAAAAACAGTGAGGTTACATTCCGTCAAACATTGTTCACAGGTCGATTCATGGCTAGGAAGAGTGTCAACTTTCTAATTAAGCTATTTCTATCGCAATGTATAAAGGCACCATGCAATTAACCGGAAGTAACCGTCTTGACCCTCTGTATCGCTGCTTTAGCGGCTATATTTTAGTAGTGCTTACTTGGCTCTATAAGTTCTATTAGTTTATATAATATATTTTTGGAATCAACTTATTAGGGCTTTTGCACTTAAAGGTGAATAATGATTTATCTCTACAGACTTTTGAATATTTATATTATTTTATGATGACATTCATGCTTCTGGGTTTAAAAAATGCTGTTGCTTTTTTTCCAGGTATTAAAGCTTGCTGCAGTGCAGTAGGTTTTTTGGAACTGTTTACGACATGTGCTACATGGTACACAGTGCTAAGTGTCGACAATAAAGTTATTTTCAAATCTTTATTAAGCTTAGGCATTTTAAAAACGATACATATGCATTTGCAAGGCTACGTGGACAACGTGGATTTACTGTATGGAAGTGACAGAGGATAATTCGGTCCAGTGTAAATATACCTACGTGCACCAAAAATAAACAAACAAAAAATCTTTTAGAAGTCCAGGTATCGTTCACACCGGCAGGGGCACTATATTTCTTTCAAAAAATCATTCGTTAAAATATCACAGGAATGATGTTCCAAAAGTGAACGATGAGCACCTCATACGTTGTGATCAGAAGTATACCGCCATATCATTGGATTAGGATCATAGGATGTTGTGATTTTTTATTTGATCTTTTGCCAAAATAATTGCTTATAAATATATTATAAACACAAATCAGGAGTAAGCCTTCCACATGTTTAAATTAAAACTAACATTTGAACGCCTGCAACAGATGCTTATCACGTAGTGTTCACACAGTAGGATACATGGATCATGGATATTTCGTTTTCTTTCATATTTCTTTAACAGAATCTGTTATCTGTGGTGTATAATTCACCGTAACCGTCATCAGTATTAATTAATAACTACGCTGGGATAGAGCAAGCTTTGTGGAGCGTTATTCCAGCAAATATTGACCTATATCGGTTCACCTCTGTGTGATATATATATTGTAAATTGGTGAATATAAAATTAATCAATGATTACGCATTGACAACGATAATAATGTTTAGTCTCTGATAGAAAATACGGGCACTATGCCATTAATGATTGGTGACACACTAAAATTCGTGAAATGTTACGTTGCACATGGGTAAAACTGTCAGAATGTTGCCTGTTTTTGGGATTAAACTGAATTTCTGTTCGATGTTACTCTTCGCCCACATGAAGGATTTCATGGTGACAAAATGATCTGATTTTCCTTTCGACAGCAACACTGAAAAATCGAGATAATGCTACATTGATTTTTATATCTTGTGGACAAATATGGAAGTACACAAGGTGATATAAAATTTTACCACGTAAAAGATGATACATATTTGTTAATGTTGAAGTTAGACAAATTTACAACATAAATTAAAAAGTAAACCAATGAACTCGTCTACAAAATGGTTCGGAATAGTTTTGGGGTTCTCCCGGGCTCTGCCCGCTATCCTCCCACCATAATGGTGGCCGCCGTCGCATAAGCGAAATATTCTTGAGTACGGTGTAAAACACCAGTAAAATAAATACATAAATAAATCAATTGTGTAACATCACCCAAGGGAGGCAACCTAAGTTATGCATATTCGGGAGTGCGGAGAATATTTGTTCTCTCCCTTGCAATGTGCTCAAAGAGCCTACAGATCACAAATAGAATCACATTGTTTCCGATGGAAGTGTCCTGCTTGAAACTGTTTGCTAACAGATTTCCCTTAAATGTACTACACATTTATACCTGTAAAAGAGTATACTATATACATTCGCCCGAAGTCTCATACTGCATGTGTAGCATATAAGCAAACATTTAATATAACAATGCTACAATTTATACATAAACTATTTAGGATATGCACTTTTTTGTATTTTATATTAAATAAAGGTTGTGGTCTCCAGAAACTGATCGACTGGTAATGCCAGTCCGGATTTGTCAGGATTATAAAAACGAATGTACTCCATTACGCTTAAAACCAGGTTAATGCTACACGATGTGAACCATTTCTACTTGTGCCTGTTTTCTCCTCTAAGCTAAAATGTGACTCGCTTCTAATGATGGTTGCTATAAAAAATTCAGTACGGAAAGACTGAGGAGGACTCGTTCTGCTGCTGTCATTTTTACAAACTCAATAACGTTCATTGCTGATAATTTAAATGTCAGGCAATCAGCCGTCGCTTTTATGTGGGAATTATAAGAACGACAGTGAATTGATAATAGGTGGGTAAAAACAAAAAATGACAGATGCAATTTCCGCTCTTTATTGACAGAGTGTTTTTAAAACATGATTGATAGCACTAGTTTCAGGTACTACATCACAATTTCAGATTGACATTTCAAATCCCCAGATTATTCGACAGGTTATTGAAATGTCGTTAAATTATGAGTAGGAATCCATGCTCTCGGCTGTCGTGATTTTGTCTCAAATTGACAAAACGAATTTGTCACTGGAAACAGATTTAACGTCAAAAAGAGTATCAATTTAACCAACTGGTTGGGAAACTTAATGGTTCAAATGTGTCTTATCGGACGCCTAGCCTTTAACAGTTCCGATAAGCACAAACAGAACCTTTTATGGGCGTAAACGTTATCCCTTATTCACTGTCATTTGCTTTAAAAGAGAATTGCACACTCTCAATTGGCTTGAGGGTCAAACTGAAGGAGAAAAAATTTCAGAGCGCAGAAAGAAACTTAACATTTGACCAGAAATGTGGAATACCATAAAGGTAAATTGTATGAAGCAATATGTGAGAATGGGTCAAACTAGATAGTAGTTTCCATCCATTAATTTGTATGATTTTGTCCAAAAACGAAAGGGAGAGTTACTTTTTCCACCAATAAACACATCCCATACCATTGGAGGCCAAAACACAAGGCAAAGTAATAAGGTGCGGAATGTTCCAAAATGGACAACTACAAGATTCCGTTTAATTTAGTCCTAATAGTTTCTGTCTATGTTTACTATTTTTTATAAATAGAATTCTACTGTACAATTCAGTTTGTGCACAATTTGAAATCAATAAAAATGCAAGTCTTTAAAAAAAGCTCTGAAAAGGTGGCCAATACCTATCAGTGTACAAACGAGCTAGGGACTATAATACCCGTGTTTGGTCGCCTTCTTGTTGGTGACAATCATGAATCCAGGCAGTCTTTCTAGGGCGATCACCTGCTCACAGATGTAGGTGTTACTTTCATTTACTACGCTATTGGAAAACACATCCTGCTGCGTAACTAGACAGGAGGGAGTGAAATTAACGTGTTTTCATACATGAAATACTGTGGATGGCTAAACCCTAAATGCCATGGACTTTTGTAGTTTCCTACTTGACCTTCCATTCGTCTGGGAAATCACAGCGGGTGTTTCTAGACACTGTAGGATTACGACTCAGAGAGAACCAGGTCTGATTGCTAACATCCTTCTTCTGGGCGAAAAAAGAAAAGAGAGAGAGAGTTGGATTCAGTGTTTGGAGTGAGTCCTGACCTGAGACGTCTACTCAATTTGTAACTAACAATGGCTGCATTTCTTTTGTCTAATTGTGCTTAAGCCATGAGGTTAGGAGAGCGTAGATGTTGTTACTTTTTAACCATGTACTCGGTCCTAACTGAGATAAATTCACAAGCACTCGGACCATTGGTAATACCTGTGGCAATATTGTGACAATAATTATCACACTGTCGTCACGGCTGTGATTTTACATTCTGTGATGTAGCCGTCGTATTGAAAATATTTGTTTAGCCTCTGTTTAAAACCGTAATCCAGATTTTTTTTAACGATTTGGCGGCAATCAACTTTATGTGTGATGGAAACCCCCATGCCAGACCTTACTGATGACTTCAAACCCCCCAAAACAAGAGCTGGATTTTAATACCTAACCTATAGTCATAACGCCACCGAAGCGGTCGCTATGTCATCAAGCAACATTAAAATAAATATTTTATGTACTCAAGAAACACTGCTATCAGAATTTTGTTACGTCACATTCTTTAACTCCAATAAGGGACGTCACCGCTGTTAAAACTCGGAAATGCTATAACTCTTGTAGAACCTATTTTAAATGAACAGGGGCACGCCAGCACAGTGCAATGACCCAGGGGCCTCTCACCAATGCGGGCGCTCCAAGTTTAAGTTCAGCTTATGCTGGCTTCCTCTCCAGCCTTACGTGGGCAGATCTTGCGGCAACTTGCGGATGGTCGTAGGTTCGCCACTGTCTCTGCCCGGCTTCTTCCCACCATAATGCTGGCCGCCGTCATATAAGTGAAATATTCTTGAGTTCCGCATAAAACACCAATAAAATAAATAAATTTAAATGTATATATACTAAAGTATTTTGCATTAACGTTTCGAAAATTACTTCTGGAACTGATCAAGGTAAGCTTGAATATCGGTTAAGCGTTATCTATTCCTAATGTGAATGTCGCCCAATACTACATTTTGTTACGCTGATAACAGTGATGAAATCGACGATTCATGCAAAAATCGAACAGAATTCCCACCAAAAGAGTTCTAATCTCTGCAAATACACCGAATGTATAATTAGTACGCCTGACATGCACTGGTATTTGAAATGGAACATATGGCCGTATAAAATGTTTCCGTTACGCCTCAATGACAAAAACCCCAGTCACGGGCCACAATCGATACTATACTGTTAATGACATCCACATACATGGCGGGGTTTGGGCGGATTAAACGAAGCAAGATCAAAAACGTGGAGACGCCAAGTTTCGTGTTTTATTGATGCGAGTCTCTCGTATTTGCCTTCGTGTTCTGGATAGATTAATGAAGTAATAATTATCACATCTACTGGTGGACTAAGCATCCTTCTTGTATTGATTTATTGTGATTGTATTCTGAATGTTATAAAAACACAGCATTTTGAGTACTTCCAGACCAGTGACGTCATATAAATTGTAACTGATATCCATTATTTGCCTAATTCTGCTTAAGACACAGTGTTAGGGGACGTGTCTGTTGTTACTTTTTAAGTATATACTTGCTGGTGGAATAAAACCCCAACTGAGGTAAAGGACCTGGTATGAAAAGGCGGGAAATCGACCCCAATGCAAGAAACTGTGTCCTTGAAGAAGCGAAATTGACTATACTGATACACTCATGAGGCTAGTTCTTTTTCCAGTTCTTTTACTTCTCTTTTCCGGTTATATGGTAAGCATGCAACTTACAAAGCTCCAAAAGCATGTACCGAGGGAATGCATAGGTAATAAAATCAAAATATGGTGGCTTGGTCCACACTGAAATATCTTTTTTTATGCATTGGACACTGTAGAGTGCGGAGGGGGGGGGGGGGGGGGGGGTTGCTCCACAAAGGTAACTTTCTGAAAAATTCTAGAACACAACACACAGTTATGCAACAATTAGTTAAATACATATATTGGAAATGTTCAGCTTTAATGTCTGTGATAGCTAGAGGGCCACGTGTGCTCTCAACCAGGATTTACGTATGATTTTGCCATGGTTGCCACACGTCAAGTAATATTATAACTTAGCAATTATCCATTACAATGCATACTTCAAACTTGTAGCAGCGTAATGACCCAGGAGCCTCTCACCAATGCGGTCGCTGTGAGTTTAAGTCCAGCTCATGCTGCCTTCCTCTCCAGCCGTGTGTGAGAAGGTCTACCAGCAACCTGCGGATGGTCGTGCACCAAATCTTCATATGTTGTTGTTTGAGGCAACTTTTTCTGAACAATAAAAATCACAATTTTAAACAATTTTCTCGCAGTCTTTTCGTTATTTTCCTGCTTTCTTTCTAATGGAAAGAGTCTGTTCTGCAGTTTGGCTAATTAGGGGTCCAAGCTATTTCCTAGGGGGATTCCTAGATAGGATTATTATTAATCGTAAAATTGCAATATCTCAAAAGCTATAAAAGGTAGAAATAACAAATTTGTAGCGTCTTAATAAGGAACATATGAAGCAAATTTTCATTTTTCGTTCTATTCCACAAGTCTCATGATTTAGCGACCATTTTGAATTTTATTGATAAGCTAAAACAAATATGTTTCTCTAAAACGGTTAAACCCATAAATAAACTTACTTTATAAACTTTACGCTTGCACTTATTAGGTGGATCGCCTTATCCATATTGTAAAAGACTTCTAGATTGGTGTGAAAATAAGGCCAAAACTTACCAATGAACTGGCTCAAAATTAGGTCAGTTTTCAAAACTGCTTAAAATCTTACAACAAACACACTATCTGGTGTACATCATGGTTATAAATCTCAAGAATTTTTTTTTCGGAATTTGTGTTGTTTTCATGTCATGACTAAATAAACCACCAAAATTTTACAAAACCGTCCTGTGTAAGTAACACGGGAGCTTTGAGCTAGACTGCATGAAACCACTGACTGCTCTCTACCGTGGGAACGGGCGTTAGTCCTGCAACAATGCATTATCTCTGTCTTCTGCTCTGGGGCACCAACTTCATAACAATGTATTCTTTCTGCCTTTGTCCTCGGATACAGCATAAAACCAAAGCCGCCTAATCTCTATTCTAGTCTTCAGTACCTAGCCAAGTGTAAATGATGCTTGGCAGTGTAGCGGTCGTCGTGTAAGTGAAATATTCTTGAGTATTGAGTATTCTTGAATCAAATAAAATAAATAAATAAATCAAATCCAGTTAATTTCGTGGTTTTTTTTTTCAACCATTATCATGAACTTTGTAGACATCAGGCTACCAGAGGTCGCAAAAGTCTAGTCGCGTGAACCCCGGCAATTCCATATGGTTTCACTTGTCTCTTTAAAGAAACATCATCTGATTCTTGCTTTGCTTATGTTTTCTATGTTTTACACTCCTTCCTAAAGACTTCATGTCTGTAGTTACTTAACATTTTGAGTTTTGGCCTGTTGATGGCACACCAAACATTTCACAGTCTTTGCGCATCGATGTTTCCTTGTCTACTTTATACATTAACCAGGGGTGCTCAGAACTCCACATTCGCAACACTTCTGTCGACCTCGACTTCGACGATCAACATTCATATCTTCATCTGGGTTTTCAAGATGGCTTTTCTTGTTTAACTTCAGCGAATCCAACTTCAGATACACTGTCTTTCACCGTGTCATCTTTAACATACCTGATTTCCTTTTCGGCACATTTTTCAACAATACTAGGTTTGTTCACATACCACTGGTGAAAGATGTATGACACGTTCACCCTTCCAGGCTGCCTTGTAATAATGAACTCTTCTTGGCATGATACAAGTTTAATTATTACGTAACATTTTGTAACCAACTGTCGCTTGGTTGGTTGAGGGGTCATACACATTCATGTTCCATACCTCTCTCACGTGGACATATTGTGCGTTGAATGAATGCCTCTAACGATCCATTATTTATCTGTGGGTGGTTTTGTTTGTCGGTGGGGGAGAATACCGACTGCCGAAAATGTCCCATCCGAAGAGAGTGCCAGGGAAAAACACAAATCACAACCTTGTGTGCGCGTAACCTTTGCGCAGTAGTGAAGATAGTGATGAAACGAAACACACATTTGAAAGAAGAACAACCCTAAAGCCGAAATATAAAGACACTCAATTTATTTTATGAAACTCAATATAAAATTTGGCTAAACCTCAATATTCCAATACTTCTCGTCGTGGTATCAACTTGGCTAGAAAAAAACAGTTAGAATAAAGGGTTGCATTGACTGGTGACGTGACCATTTGCCAGTTATTACACTGTCTTCGCTACTCTGGTTTTACTCTGTGCTGTACGCCTTTAACGGTTTTCTTTAGGCTTAGAATTGTATTGCTTGACTGATTGAACATTACCATGGAATTCATTTTAAGGATCGGGTCATCTTCAGTTGAGTTAGATTGTTTAAAAATGTTCGCCATATTTAACAGATGACTAAGGCGTTGTATGATTAGGCATTGTGCATATGAGAATTGTGTAGTCAACTTACTGTCCAGTTAAAGAATGAGCCAATTTTGCTGCCAACCCTTTACAGGTAGAAAGAGTAAGCCTTCCACAACATATGATATAATTAAGACGTACAGCAGAGATAATCGGTGAAATACTTCCTCTTTTCAATTTACATCAGTTAGAGTTTTACTATAACTTTTCATGCAGTAGCAATCTACACGCCCCATTATACCATGGCCCAAGTAAGTGGAACAAATATGCAGTGATGTCAGTTGTAATTTAATAGACGTCACTGTGTTATGTGCACGACTGCCGTCAGTTTCTAAATATAGCTTGCCACTGTTTACATATGCTAAGTTCAGGAAGTGCTGTCTGCCTCTACCTTAGAATATTCCAGAATACGCTCAGTTCGGTGCCTGTTTGTTTACATCAAGTGTTCAGGAATTTTCTTATTCTAGGACAATTCCACCAGCTATGAAAGACATATGAAAGCAGGTCAAACAGGGGAGAACGGAGAGAACGGAGAAAGAAGAATTATTGTGAGTATGGATGCTTTTGCTGTGTATTACTTTAGTAGGCCATTTGTGCTGAATTTTGGTGTCTCTATAGCCTCCGACTTTGTTATATCCTATCTCCACCGAGCACTTGTTCAGTCTGAACTTGTGTGTTTAATTTGTGATCTTGTATACACAGTGCTTATTAGTACACGGACCCTGTCTGTGGAATTTTGTGTATATTTCATCATACACTCAGTTATACTGTGGATTGTCCCTCTTGTGGATTTGCCTCTGAGCATTTATGCCTGTGTGATATATATATTGTGGAATATATGCGTCCGTTTGGACTTGACACCGTAAGTACTTTTGTATTTGTATAGATACTGCTATCCTTTCTTGTTAAACTTAAGTACTTTAGTATTTGTGTAAGTCTTATTATCTGTTCTTGTTAAGCTAATAAATTGTTGTAAAATAAAATCTGCTGGTTTTGGTTACTTTTTTTTGTGCGGCTAGACTGTCGTGTATTTCGAACAAGCCATCTCTTGATTATACAGACAGTTTGGGTCGTAACAAATTGGGGGCTTGTCCGGGAAGTGGATTTGAATTGGAATTGAAAGGATTTTGTCTAAGTTGTGTCATTTTTCTAGTCTTTGACTTTGTAGTAAATTTTGCCAGCAGATTTTATTCATCATGTCGGATTTTAAGCCCGACGAGTTTATGGAAGCGCCAGATCAGGATATTTTTGATTTGTTAAATAAGAATGATTTGTATACTTTAAGCAAGTACCTAAATCTCAATATCAAAAGATCCTTACGTAAGAAAGATATGCAGTTTAGTATTGCTAAGTGTTTGGTAGAATTACATGAGTTTGATGAAAGTGCATTAGATGCGTACAGGCCTGAGGGTGAAGATTCCACTGAAGGAGTTAGAACTGAAGGAAAGGGAAAGTGAAAGATTGTTTAAAGAAAAGGAAGATGAAAGATTGTTTAAAGAAAAGGAAAATGAAAGATTGTTTAAAGAAAAGGAAAATGAAAGATTGTTTAAAGAAAAGGAAGATGAAAGGTTGTTTAGAGAAAGGGAAAATGAAGGAGTGTTCGAATTGGAGAAATTGAGACTTCAGAGCGAAATTGAAGCAAGGAAACTAGAAGGAGATAGGTCTGGCTTAAGTTTTTCTGATATGCCTCCAAAATTTGACTTCGCTAGAAACATAAGATTGGTGCCACAATTTCGTGAAACTGATGTAGATAAAAATTTTCTACAGTTTGAGAAGATTGCTCAAAAATTTAGAGTGGCCTAAAAAGTTTTGGACTAGCCTTTTACAGAGTGTGTTAACTGGCAAAGCTATGGGTATATACATAGAGTTATCAACAGAACAGGCTGCAGATTATGATTTTGTGAAAGATGTTATCTTAAAAAGATATGAGCTTGTGCCAGAGGCCTATCGGCAGAAATTTAGAAATTTTGAGAAAAGAGGTCAGACTTACATTGAATTTCCTAGGCAGAAGGAACAATTGTTTGAGCGGTGGTGTTATGCTTAAAGCGTAGATAATGATTATGAAAAGTTGAAACAGATCATTATGATTGAAGACTTTAAAAGGTGTATTAATGATGATGTCAGAACTTTCGTTGAGGACAAAGAGGCTGATACTTTAGAAGCAGCAGCCACTATGGCCGATACATACACGGTTACACATAAGGTCTCATTTCAAAAAAAGCCGTCTACATTTAGAAAGCCTCAACCCTTTTCCAGCGGTTCATTTGACTCAAATTCAGGCCCACCGAAACAGGCTCAAAATTTTGACAAATCAGGTGATCAAAGAAGACCTGTTAATTCGAACACTACTCAACGAAGGTCTGACCATACATTTACTGATAGACAGTTTAGCAGGGTTACATGTAATTTTTGTAGGAAGCCAGGCCATGTCATATCAAATTGTTATGCTTTAAAGAGAAGGCAAGAACAGGAGGGTGGCTCCAAGCCTACTGGTTTGTGTGTTACTGCTAAAAAGCCTGATATAGTGAACAATGTTGATGCATTTGATTATGTTAAGACTCCACCAGTAGATTGTACACAGAATTCACATGATAATGTTATGAAGGTTTTGAGCCATTTATTTGTGACGGTAAAGTCTCACTTAAAAGTGACATGTCTTGTGATACAAAGATCAGGGTATTAAGAGATACTGGAGCTTCTCAGTCTTTATTGTTACAAGATGTTTTGCCGTTTTCTGATGAGTCATATTCTGGATCAAATGTATTAATTAGAGGTGTAAGCTCTGCTGAATTTGAATCTGTACCTCTTCACAAAGCTTACTTGTCATCAGATATTCTTTTCGGTCCTGTTACTGTCGGCATTAGGCCTACTTTGCCTTTTAAAGGAATTCATCTACTACTTGGCAATGATCTTGCTGGTGACAAAGTAATGGTTAATCCTATTGTGACTGAAAGAAATTCCAGATTTGTATCCCTCTTGTGCTGTAACGAGGTCTATGTCAAACAAACTTTCTGATAACGGCAAAAACACAGTAACGGACTTACAAGATACATTTCTTACACAAATGTTTACTCAAGGCGACTGCATTGATATTGATGAATCAGACCATTGTACACCTAGTGATATATCACATGTTTCTAAACATCAGCTTGTAACTGAACAACATAAAGACCCAGAAATTTCATGTTTGTTTGACAGAGCTCTCGATGATTGTGTTATTTCATCTGAACCTGTGTGTTATTATGTCAAGTCTGATATACTTATGCGTAAATGGAGACCACCTGATGTATCTGTTGATGATGACTGGGCTGTTAAACATCAGATTGTTGTACCTACTACGGGATACTGAACCACTTTTGGCCAGGATTAAAGGGAGGTGTAACCCAGTTTTGTAAATCATGTCCTACATGCCAGGTAGTGGGTAAGCCTAATCAGACTATTCCTAAGGCACCGTTAGAGCCTGTACCAGCTTTTCAAGAGCCATTCAGCAAAATATTGATTGATTGTGTAGGTCCTCTACTTAAGACGAAGTCTGGGCATCAGTATGTGTTAACTATTATGTGTACAGCAACCAGATTTCCCGAGGCTGTTCCTTTAAGGAATATAAACACCAAGTCAGTTGTCAAAGCTTTAACAAGGTTTTTTACTCTGTTTGGTTTACCCAAATCCATACAGTCTGATCAAGGTTCAAACTTTATGTCTGGTATTTTTCAGCAAGTTATGTACCAGTTAGGCATTAAACAATACAAGTCGTCTGCCTACCACCCAGAAAGTCAAGTTGCAATTGAAAGATTTCACCAAAAATTAAAGAACATGATTAAGACTTATTGTTATGATACAGAGAAAGACTGGGATGAAGGTATTCCATTTCTTATGTTTGCTGTTCGAGAGTCAGTACAAGAATCATTGGGTTTCAGTCCATTTGATTTAGTATTTGGACATACTGTTAGAGGACCTTTGTTAATTTACAAGGAACAGTTTTTCAATGATGACACAAGTAATGTAAATCTTTTGGATTATGTATCTGATTTTCGTGCTAAGCTTGTCAGAGCATGTGAATTGGCTAAAGCCAATCTTGAATGTACTCAGAAGAATATGAAACGTAGATATGATGAGAAATCTTTTGTTCAGTCATTTCAACCTGGTCAGAAAGTTTTAGAATTGTTACCTGTACCTGGTAAATGCTTTGATGTCAGATATTTTGGTCCATATGTTGTTGACAAAAAGCTGAGTGAGCTTAACTATGCTGTTAAAACACCTGATCGGCGCAAATCAAGTCAGTTATGTCATATTAACATGCTGAAACCCTATGTAAACAGAAGTGACACTGACAACACTGCTATGCATTCTGTTAATGTTGTTGGTGCTGACATTGACCAGAGTTGCTGTAATACAGATGATATTGGCGAACAGTTGGTTGATTCTAAGCTCAATTCTTCAAAGCTTCAGAATTCAGATATCTTAAAACAACTTGATTCTAAACTGCAACACCTGGAACCCATTCAGCAACAGCAACTGTCTGAACTTGTTTTTGAGTTTTCACATTTGTTTCCGGATGTACCATCAAGAACTGATGTCATTTTTCACGATGTTGCTATAGGTGCAGTTTTGCTTCAGGAGGACAATCTTGGTGTTGATCATCCAGTTTGTTTCTTTTCCCATAAACTTAACAAGTTTCAGAGGAATTATTCAACTGTTGAAAAGAATGTTTGTCTGTAATTTTAGCTCTGCAACATTTTGAAGTGTATGTAACAGCTTCGAGACAGCCTGTGATTTGTAAACACTGATCACAATCCACTTGTGTTCCTACAGAAAGTTAAGGGAAAGAATCAGAGATTGTTACGGTGGAGTTTATTGTTGCAGGAATACAATCTTGAAATCAAACATGTAAAAGGAAAAGATAATGTTATTGCAGATTGCTTGTCTCGTGTATAAGTTGTGTATAAATGTTTAATTCCATGTGGTTTTACAATGTTGTATATATTATTGTTTAACATATATTGTTTAACATATATTGTAAGTAAAAAAAAAGTTAGGAAAACTTTTTTTTCTTGAAGGGTGAGTGTGTTATGTGCACGACTGCCGTCAGTTTCTAAATATAGCTTGCCACTGTTTACATATGCTAAGTTCAGGGAGTGCTGTCTGCCTCTACCTTAGAATGTTCCAGAATACGCTCAGTTCGGTGCCTGTTTGTTTACATCAAGTGTTCAGGAATTTTCTTATTCTAGACAATTCCACCAGGCTATATAAGACTGATGAAAGCAGGTCAAACAGGGGGAGAACGGAGAGAACGGAGAAAGAAGAATTATTGAGAGTTTGGATGCTTTTGCTGTGTATTACTTTAGTAGGCCATCTGTGCTGAATTTTGGTGTCTCTATAGCCTCTGGCTTTGTTATATCCTATCTCCACCGAGCACTTGTTCAGTCTGAACTTGTATGTTTAATTTGTGCTCTTGTATACACAGTGCTTATTAGTACATGGACCCTGTCTGTGGAATTTTGTGTATATTTCGTCATACACTCAGTTATACTGTGGATTTTCCCTCTTGTGAATTTGCCTCTGAGCATTTATGCCTGTGTGATATATATATATTGTGGAATATATGCGTCCGTTTGGACTTGACACCGTAAGTACTTTAGTATTTGTATAGATACTGCTATCCTTTCTTGTTAAACTTAAGTACTTTAGTATTTGTATAAGTCTTACTATCTGTTCTTGTTAAGCTAATAAATTGTTGTAAAATAAAATCTGCTGGTTTTGGTTACTTTTTTGTGCGGCTAAACTGTCGTGTATTTCGAACAAACCATCTCTTTATAATACAGACGGTTTGGGTCGTAACAACTGATTTAGAATTACTCAAAATCCTGGGTTTGTCATCACATTTAACATAGAATCACATTAAAACGATAGTAGCGAATTACACTCCCCTTATACCACCATGGCTGAAGCAGAATTAGGTAAAAAAAACGTTACACGCCTCCAACCACAATGGCAGAAGCAGAATTAGGTAAACGAAAAGAAGGACGAAATCTAATAATCTCAACAGGCAATGTTATAAAGCATACATTTTGAGAAATAGATCAAAGAATATTTATCTAACATGTTAAATATTAATAACGTGGTCATGACTCTGTTTCCACGTCTACTTGTAAAAATTATTATTAAAGCGCGGGTATTCGATGATTTGTTAATGGCACACATTTAATTTCTCTTGCACCATCACAAGTGGATGAAGTTTTCGTTCGGGACAACTGTCAGTACACATGCAATATAAACATTGGTGTGAACGCATGTTTTGCCTTTTTTGATCTGCTAGCTGTAAGCAATCCAAACAGGGGAAGAAAATACATTGATGTTAATTAAAATTTATTAGACGTCCTTGGTTTAAATCTTTTTAAAATACTGTGTTGTCATCATATTTACCATAAATTAACATTATTCCATTACAAATAAAAGCTAAGTTAAAACACTGGATCAGTGTTTACCTCTAATTGCATTATCTACCGGAAAGTTCAAAATAATATATACAAATTTGCTCATGATAGTGGTTATGCTAATGTTACCCTTAATTTTTAACTTCTTCAGGGTTTTTAAATTGTCCAACTGTTCCCTGTTCATCATCACTCACTTTATAAGACAACGGCAGACAGTTAGACTGTAAAGGTGTTAAGTTGTATTTGCCGGTGTATCATGTCTATCGTCGTTTCCTTTGTTTTACTGTTTCACGTCAATAATCGCAAAGCCAATTCCCAAAACTTCGTTTGACACAAATTACCAAAGAACTAAGAAAGTACAAAAAGTACGAAAATCATGCAAAGAGAAGCGGTCACCAGTTTTAAATGATGTAGGAAAGAGTCTGGTACGTTCTAGGCGAGTGAAATCAGTATTCAAATCGTGTACAATGCTAGAATATCAGTTGTCAATCACAAAATATGTATCTCAGTTGCGTCTAATAGATTGGGGGCCTCCGTGGCTCAGTTGGTTAGCGCGCTAGCGCAGCGTAATGACCCAGGAGTCTCTCACCAATGCGGTCGCTGTGAGTTCAAGTCCAGCTCATGCTGGCTTCCTCTCCGGCCGTACCTGGGAAGGTCTGCAGCAACCTGCGGATGGTTGTGGGTTTCCCCCGGGCTCTGCCCGGTTTCCGCCCACCATAATGCTGGCCGCCGTCGTATAAGTGAAATATTCTTGAGTACGGCGTCAAACACTAATCAAATAAATAAATAAATAAAATAATAAAAAAATGGACATAGGTTTTATGTACAAGGCCGGTTTTATTGTGGTAACACGGTACATCTAAAAGCATGACTATAAATGTTTACGGCCCAGTGTCCCCGCTTCGACTCCTGTCTGGCGGTTCCTCTCACATTCATACATGCATTACGTAATACCTACGTCATAGCGCAAAGTGATACATTTACCGCAATATTTATGGTTTACGGCAAAGGACTAATCCTTTTGAAATTTTACAAATTGATATAATTTAATTATTGATAAAAATAACTATTTACTCCCTGGGAACATGCCCATGTAGCCTGTCGAGCTGTTAGTTAAATATATTTTTTTGGAAGAACAAGGCATCTTCTGCATGTATGCTCGCTAAAAGCATGTTTTAGAAAAAACATTTCTCTACACAACTGTAACATATTTCCCTTACGTACAATGTATACTTACTTTCTCTGCATTACATAAAATATTCGAGCCCCAAACCACAGCTTAATTTAATTATTTTCTTTGGACGGATATGTGCCAGGTAGACCGATATATATGAAATTGCTTCTTGTGTAAGAGACCCAGGGGTCGTAATGGGCTTGACTCCTTTAGCTTAATCCTAGCTCATTCTGAGCGCTATTCACATTTCGCCTACCTAAAAATAAGCAGGCGAATTGCGAAGGCACACCATAGACATAAACCTTTCATGATGACAAACAAACCACAAGTATTTACATTAAGAAATTATCTTCCGGAAGACAGGATACTATCCAAGACGCATAGAGGGTAAATCCAGATCGAGGACGACAGTGTGATAGTGGAAAAGGGCCGTTGGGTAGTTATGGAAAGAACTGTTGTTCTCCTCAACGAGTGAGTCAGTTCTGTGGAAGACTTCATTGACAGTACTGATAGTGACTCCGATGTAACATCATATTCAGTCCGTGCTTACTGGGGGCGGCGAGTGAGTCAGTTCTATGGGGGACTTCGTGGACAGTACTGATAGTGACTCCGATGTAACATCATATTCAGTCCGTGCTTACTGGGGGCGGCGAGTGAGTCAGTTCTATGGGGGACTTCGTGGACAGTACTGATAGTGACTCCGATGTGAGTCAGTTCTGTGGGAGACTTCATGGACAGTACTGATAGTAATTCCGATGTAGCATAATATTCAGTCCGTGCTAACTGGGGGCGACAAGTGAGTCAGTTCTATGGGAGACTTCATTGACAGTACTGATAGTGACTGCGATGTAGCATCATATTCAGTCCGTGCTGATTAGGGGCGGCGAGTGAGTCAGTTCTATGGAAGACTTCATGGACAGTACTGATAGTGACTGCGATGTAGCATCATATTCAGTTCGTGCTGATTAGGGGCGGCGAGTGAGTCAGTTCTGTGGGAGACTTCATGGACAGTACTGCTAGTGACTCCGATGTAGCATCATATTCAGTCCGTGCTGACTGGGGGCGGCGAGTGAGTCAGTTATGTGGAAGACTTCATGGACTATACTGAAAGTGACTCCGATGTAGCATCATATTCAGTCCGTGTTGACTGGGGGCGGCGAGTGAGTCAGTTCTGTGGAAGACTTCATGGACAGTACTAAAAGTGATTTGTTGATAATATTACCCAAGGCCCTTGGGTTCACCATGGTTTTACTAAGACAAAAAATGATGGCAAATTCAGGGTCATTTGCTAATGCATTACCATAGTTTTTACCACACTGTCCTATAACTTATATCACATTGTACAAAGGTTTTTATCATGCTCCACTACGGCTATTGTCACGCTCTACTTACGATATCACCATCTACCACGGTTGCTGTCAGGCCTTACCATTGTTAACTGACCATGTTAGTGACCGCCTTTTGGAATATATTATCTTTGTGTAATAATGTTATAAATGAGAATGCAACACAAGCTAAAATATGTTTGCACTACAGTTTGGTTTTCTCAGCTAACAATGTGTTAACCTGGATTTTGATCACATTTATATTTCTAATATGTTCATAAATATGAATATAATTCAGAGTAAATGCATATGTTAGGATATAAACTACAAATTTACATTAAAAAAAATTAAATGGATCACATCTTTATTTGGCACATTATTCTGCAACAAATACCAAAAGGTGGTCCCAAATACCCACCATACAAAAACAATTTTCATATACCCTTTTCTCCTGGTAAAAAAATCCAGAAAAATATTAATGACCATATTTGCAAAAAAGTGCTTTCATGTGATTTCGGCATAATTTTTAGTTTTTTTTCTCCATTAAGTATGGTGAAACCATTATCAAAGGCTGTATAATGTTGCATATGTGTAAATCGATGCTTTACATGGGATTTATATGGTCTATTTATAGAACAGTGTTCCTACAGGCAAATAAACTTGTTCGCCTATCCAGTTTCCATGTATTCCAAACAAAGAACAGAATGAAAATAGCCCGCAACAAACAAATCGTTTGGTTCTAGTCTGGAATACATTGTGGGAGCCATGGAGGTATATCCTGCGGTAGATAATAGGACTATACGAAAATTTCATGACGGGCATTGTTCGCGTCCTACATTTTACAGGGATGACCATAAATCAAAACATGACAGACAAACAAATATCACACTCTCAGTCATATAGCTAAAACTTCATGAATAAACATTAACTACATTATAGGCTGATAACCTGTCATTTGAAATCTTTAAATATACAAGAAAAGCCCGTAAAAGTATCAGTATCAGAGAGGTAAAACTGTAAATACATGACTTGTGCAAGTAGCAGAGAGTGACAACCCTCACACACCACCAGACAAAGAATTCATTTATTTAGTTGATTGGTGTTTTACGCCGTACTCAAGAATATTTCACTAAAACTATGGCGGCCAGCATTATGGTGGGAGGAAACCAAGCAGAACCCGGGGGCAAACCCTCGACCATCCGTAAGTTGATGTCAGACCTTCCCACGTGCGGCCGGAGAAAAAGCCAGCCAGACAAGAAGAAACATAATTAGATGAATGCAATGCATATAATTGAATTATATAATCTAAATAATGCAAGTTAAACACAGTATGAAAAAAAGTGGGGGACTGAGGTGGTTACCTTGCTAGCGCGGTGCAACGAACCAGGAGCCTCTAACCAATGCGGCTGCTGCGAGTTCAAGTCCAGCTCAATCCGGTTTCCTTTCCAGCCATACGTGGGTAGGGGTGCCAGCTACTTGCAGATGACCGTGTTTTCCCGCCAGGCTCTGCCCGGTTTGCTCACACCATAATTCTGGCCGCCGTCGTTTAAATGAAATATTCTTGAGTACAAAGTAAAACACCAATCAAATAAATAAATAAAATATAATGTAAACAACAACAAAATATAGTTTCTTACGGTGGTGACAGCAGACAACAATTCTGGCCAAAACGCACAATAGCAAGTCTCAATAGCAAGGCTCACTCCACAGAAATAGGTTATTCCAGGCACAGACACAATGCACAGACAACTAGTTGGTTTCCAATCTCCCTGCGAGTCGCAAACTTCATTGTAACTGATTAGCGGTAGAGTCCCAGGTCTATGCTGGGCGCTAAGAACGAAGTCAACGGTTCGTGACACAAAGTGACCTCAAGTGCAACAGCACCTCCTATAGAATTGGGATAAAAGTACTGCACAAAGACACGAGGAGCAATATAGGATCATAAACAGAATCCTAAAACGCAGAAAAGTGGGCGATGAAACGTTCCATTGATGTGTGATGGTGCAGTAAAACAGAGCTTTCAAAATGACAGCGTCAAGTGGCAAGAGTGCCAAGTGGCTCTCAGTGAATAAAAACGGATTTTCCTGACGACAATAGACTGTGAACTAACCCCTTGTGAGCTGGGCTATATACACGCTCGAACAACATTCTTGAATCCTTTACTTTTCATGGACAGAAATAGTGCTATAATTCAGTTCAGTTCATTCTCGAAGGGACGACCAATTTACTATACATACAGATCATATATACTGACAGTTGCAATCTATTAGGGTCGCCCTTGCTTAATATACTCTATACTCTAAGTGCAGGCTTTAAAGTGTATACAAACCAAGGTCTGGCTCAATCGCCGACCCGATTAGTACCAAGACGGGCGAATCTATTTGAACCATTTGAAAATCATAGAATCTGAAATTTACATATCAAAATTTACGAAGAAATGAAAAGCCATGTCTTCATCGTTCAACGATGACGCGTATACAAACTATCATAATGTTGTCACTGCTTTCTCTTATTTTATTACGCGTTTTCATTGTTCTTGGAGTCTGGGTGACAATAATTGAGGAAAGGCACTCGTGGAGTCGATTGACCCGTCTCATTCCACCAACATGAAGATCTTGTTGACTTCCCAATGGACACGATAGTCCCTGGCACGCCTAGCACACTGTTTTCTCTTCGAAATAAAATGTCCACCATTTTATGGGTGAAAAACTATGGAGTACAGTGTTAAGAATCAAATAAATAAATAAATGAAATTTTGCCCACGTCTTCATTCGTTATTCCTTATTCTCAGTTTTTCTGTGCGCCATACCATTTGGATTGCGCAATGTATATTTTATTTACCAATGAATTTTCTCTGGTTTTAAAGATTAGATTATTAACCCTCAAATTCTTATACGTAAATGAAATGACCAGAAATATGTTTACAAAATATTGCAGCCTCTGTAACATTGCATATATAGCTTTACATTCAACAGGAAAACATTGAAGTCATTAATTCAAAGGCATTGTATCTGCTTTATTTCCACACTTTAGATGGATCAACAATTCGTTCGTAAACAGTTTTTGTTCCGATGCAATATGCCCATGCATGTTTACTTCGACTACAGATAATATATAAACACATGCACTGTATGGAATAAAACTTTGCGAGCGAAGGTCAATTAGGATGAATATTGTAACCATTATGTTGTTTCATTTCTCTTCCTGGATTTGTCATAAATTTACTTACATGAGTTAACTTAATTATTCGTAATAAAATCCATCCGACAAGACCTGTTTTATCCTGAGAACTAAAACAACGGCCACATGAAGCAAAGGAAAATGTATAGCTTAAACGAAGGTTTTATCTGGATATATATATATATATATATATATATATATATATATATATATATATATATATATATATATATATATATATATATATATATATATATATATATATATATATATATATATATCTGGTCAGATGATTAACTTGAGTAATATACATGTATAGAAAGCTAATTTATAATAGGAAGGCTTTTTGCAAGACTTATACACCACTGCGGTCATTTGTTGCGTATCACGTAAAGCAACAAACAAACAAATAGTTTTTATCTTCAAAGCAAATGAAATCCCCCACACGTCTACCTTTACGTTACTTTAGATACACACATCCACGCACATACACACGCACACATACAGCCACACACACCCACAGCCACACACACACACAGCCACACACACACACACATACACACCATAATAGCCATTGTTTCTCGTGTAAAATGTTGATTGATGTTGATGTACTTTTATTACACGTTTCTACTCTTTTAACGGGAAGATTTATTTTGGTGCACACCAGTGGTATTTTGACGAATGGCTTCGTAGGCGTGGTCTTCATTAGAATTTCCTTCGCACGTATCACGCTGGCTTGATGACTCAGGAATTCTACTTCTGTCGATGGCGTGCGGACCAATAGAACTGCTCTCTTGAAATGGTATACTGTTTGGTCCAGAGCCCTCAGCGCCACTTGTCTGAACATTTCTGGGCTTCCTCCTGCTAATGAAAAACAAGGAATGGTCATGCAGCGAAAAACAAAACCCTATATTTAGCGCTTCTGTACTGTCAATCTAAAACGTCACTCGTGCTATATGTTAGCACGCCGCAATCCCCACCTAGCCTTTTGCATAACTCAATACAACTAGATTGAATACTATTTCCAATATGTTATCATAAAAGTTTATCAAATTAGGTGCAAATATGTAATTGTGATTCGAGTGGCGAAGGTACAAGAGGTACTATGCAAAACACTTATCAATGTGTCGTAGCTACCAAAAAAAAACATCATTTTTTCGCGCAATTTCTTCAAACAGAAGCAAGGCATGCGTCTACGACTGTCACTGGCACCAGCCAGCTCGCATTTTTGAGTTTATCTCCATTTTCGCACTAGCTGTGCAGAAGAGTCTGGGATTAAGGGAGTTCATTTTGGGCATGCTGTCAGAAATAAAATATCTTACTACACATGTGAATGAGTTACATGTTTGTTACTATTATTAAACACAAAACGATTGGACACGAATTTAAAAATGTTCAAACTTACATCACCACAACAATGATGACGATTCCGATGATCAAGACAAATGAGATTCCGACAGCACTTCCGGCAATTACTCCCGTGTAATCCTGAGAGTCGACTGATAAATAAAAGTGAATGCGTGAATAAACTAGACAAAATTGGGAGCACTGGGAATAGGGTCGTATGCTCCTCGCCCCTGTTGTTTAGCCTGATATTTGTTGGACATTTTCTCAAACAATGTTTTTGCTATACGTTTCTGTGGTATGGTTGTGTTTTTTATATATATAATTACCATTTTAAAATGATGACCCCTCCTTGCAGAGTCTTCTTGTAAAATGTTTTTTAAAACGATTTTTCAATATGCTGAGACATACCTGTAGAACACTTCAGACCAGAGTACCCTAGTGCACAGCGCGGCTCTCTGTCGGGACAGTGTCCGGATGTAGTGTTACAGGCAGCGTTCCCTTCGGCGCAGAAGCCACAGTTTTCTTCACAATTTGTACCGAAAGTTCCCCGTGTGCATTCTGATAGAAAAGTAACGTGAGTTAATATTAACTATGAATATTAATATTTATGTTAATAATAATAAAACATTAATATTCACTGTATAAAAATGCTCACAATCCAACATTCAAAAGAGAGTAGCAAATCAGATATATGTGACAAATATTTTTGTATCTGGTTCTCCTCTGGCTAGATGCACGAAACCGGTGTAACGCTGAGCACCTGCCAGACATCACACTGTTGTCGCTGCTCTAGTTTTATTCTTAGTGTTGTTTTGTTTTGTATACTTGCATAAACCATGGTTCTGTCGGTTAAATATAGGTCTCGGAAGCTGAGTACTCGTGTATTGTTTTTATGTAACTGTTTTTCAGTTGTGATGGCGACACAGCATTTAGAGACATTCTACACCAGTGACGTCTAATCAAATGAATTTAACAGCACTGCTTTGTTTTACTTAAGCCGAGGTGTTACCTTCTAAGTATTTACATGAACAATCAGAAAAAACCCAAGTGACTTAAATTATCAAGAGTTCACAGTATTTCACCTGTCAGCGCTGGAGTAGATTTACTCTTGAAGCCTACGCCTTTTCCCTTGTACATCTGCATAAAACAGGTTTGTGCTTGTGGACTACTGGTCCCTGAAAGCTTGGTTTCTTGGCATTATTTGTGTCAAATGTTTATTTAATGCAACGATGAAAAGGCATTTTCAGTAATTCTAGACCAGTGACGTAATATAAATTCCAATTAATATCACTGTATCTGTGTTTTGCTGTGTCTGTTTATGTCGTGGTGCTTTATGATGTCCATGTTGCTATTATTAAGTATTTGCTTTAACACACATGAATAAAACCAAAAATCGGGTAAATTAACAAGAAACTTTCAATGGTTACGTGTGCGTCATTGCCACCAATTACACCGTTATTACTGTTCTAGATTGCTGTATTCTGTATTGCATATCGAAAGTGGCCTAAGAAAATCCTATAAAATTAGTTTCCTTAATATTGCCTCTATTTCATTATACTGCAATAAAGATATAGACACCCAACTGTCCAAGGGCAGGTCTAGCATCAAAATGATCATATCCTCATAGGTCAGAAATACATTTAAAGAGCGTTTGATTAAGAAATTAAATTTCTCCACTACCATTTCTGAGACTTTTCTCGAGATTGGTTGAAACCGGGCGCGTTTATCGGCAAATTTGGATCTGGTTTAGAAAATAATGGGTCTTAATGACCGGATGTTTTCACTCAACGCGCGACGGAGATACTTATGGTGTATTTGACTTAGGAATCATTCACTGGGTTTTGAACTGTATTGTACTCCTGTGAAATCGACAGTTTGAAATATTATGGCGTACTGCGTTAAACACCAAATAAAATAAAAAAATAAATATATACATAAATATTCAAAAGTGGGCGAGCGATTCCAAATATTATCAGAGATGATACCGAGCTAGACCAACCTGTGTCACATTTTATACCCGTGTATCCAGGCATGCACCTCGGTGTTCTCTCAGCACAGGTCCCGGATGTAGCGTTACAGACTGTCGGTAACTTAGCACAGTGACCACATCTCGTCCCACAGTCGGGACCATATGAGCCGTAGCAAGCTAAAGGAACAACATTTACGAACGAGTCAAGTGTATTACACCAGATATGAAGGTAATCCAAAAACCTTAGAACGGCGACACAATAAATGTTTGACATAACTCATATCATTTCCACCAAAGAAACGTTAAAACAGTTCAGCTGGTGTAAAAGGACCTTCATATATTAAATACACGCCGTTTGCAAGGTTACACCGGTCAAAAAAATCACTGAAGAGATGTCCCGATATGTTCATAGTCTCTTTTACAGAGTCTAGCTGTTTGTATGGAAAATTGTCTTCATCACCGTAAACAGTTGACTTGCCTGTGTCACACCTCGGACCAGAGTATCCCGGCATGCATCTGGGTGTTGTGTTTGAACAGTTCCCGGTTGCAGTGTCACAGGCTAATTGGTTGTCAGCACAATGTGCGCATCTCTCCTCACAATCTGCTCCGTACTTCCCTGCTGTGCATGCTGTATGTAAGGACACAAAATATTATGATGTAGCAGGCGACAAGAAACTATAGGAAAGTTTAAAGGGTACAATAATATCAAAGTTCACAGATATCAATAAAGTATATAACATGTTAGTACAGTGTTGTGGAAAGATGGCGCTCTTCACAATCGTATCTTTTATTTAGTAAATATACGAAGATCGAAAGTATATGACAGAATATGTATTGCAGCAGAATTATGTCATTGAGTTGTTTTATGTTTCGCTGTAACTTTAAGCGAGGAATACGTATTCTCTATTCAGCTGATTCAAAATCAAATGTAGGATCAAACTTGGACCTAAAACACGTTGGAAACGGTGAACAGACGTCGACAATGACGTTGTGGGACACTCAAATTATACAGGAGTACATCTTGTTATGCTAAACGAGATAAAACGCAAACTGTTAAACTCACCCATGTCACATTTCAGACCGGAGTATCCCGGCATGCAAATGGGTTTTCTCTGCGGACAATGCCCGGATATTGTGTTACATACAGAGGGTCCCTCGGCACAATTCCCACATCTGTTCTCACACTCTTGCCCATACGTCCCAGGGGTACACACTGATGCATACAGACGTTGTGAAAACACTGAGAGACATCTTAAAATAACGTTTATGGGTAGGTGTTATTTTGACACTTCATATTTCACTCATATCACTTTTTTGGTTCGCATTACCACCTAGTTTACTTGTAGCAAGCTGACCTCATGGCTTTCCTCACATGTGGAAAAAGCTGAGGATAGCACAACCGCAACACAATATACGCATATGGTTGACTTTCTCAGCTGGAGTACAGGGTGACGAAAAAACAAAATTTAGCTATGTACAATTGAAGTTATTATAGCCCCTAGGGTGATTCTTGGTTTTCAGTGGCCAATAAGCGGTCACATGATATTTCATTAAAAATAACTTCAACACGCTTAAGGCAGGTAACGTTACGCTCACAAGGTAATATCCTACGTCGACGAGAAGTGGCACTCCTTTGCGTGCCCTCGGACGTTCGCTTCTTTGTAAAGTAAACAATCCGATCGTTTGCTCCTTCTTCGACGTAAAAGTTTATCGACCTGAGCAAGCATATGTACACTTTCTTTCGGTGTATGTTGTAGATATCAGGAATTGTCAGCATATTGTTTTTCTGAAGCTGACAATTCCTAATATTCCACCCCACAGCATGTACTATGTGTCTATTAACAAAAACACATAACTTGCCGAAAATCTGTACCTCACAGAGAGTAAGGGCTTCGGAATTAGTTATCATAATCTTCACAGTGTTTCCAAATATAGGACCATTTACACAAGTTTTGGTAATGATGTTCCCGGGACCTGATTGGGCTGTGGTGGTGTCGTGGTAACAGTCCTTGTAATTCTGGGAGGAGCTACCCACGGATAGGGTAAAGCCGTTAAGTCGGCGATAACCTGAAAAGTAACACAAAGTTTATCTGAATTCATCCAGTCAGTATATTACTTCTGTGCTCTCATTAGACATAATTACTAGGTACATTTCTTCTTCACAGACGACAATTAGTAATTCCGGGATTCGGAAAGAACGTTCATATATACATGTAGTTCCAGCTATTTTTAGCACTAATTTTCACAACTTTCTAGCTTGAGTTTTTTTCCAAGCATTTTCCTTTTCCTATTCATTGGGTGTGAGTCAGGTGATTTCTTCTGGGTATAAGTTGTAACACTGGCAGACATACACACATGAAAATGGGGTAAGGAACTTTATCTTACTATTGTTAATATGACTTCCCCTGATCACACGTGTGCTTGAAAAGCTGTACCTGAAATTTTATGTCTGATGGTGGTGCGAAATTTTGACAGGTTCCACAGTTACATGGGTCAACAACAGGCTGGGAAGATTTGAAGATTGTGGATGAAGGCACAGGCATTGGCTACATAAGTAAGGTTTGCAAAAATTTCCTTCAGAACTGAATGTTAAGGTATCAACAATGCATCAGAATGTATGGTAAAGTGGGAGTGGTATTGGTAATGTTTTAAAACGTCCTCGTCAAGCTACACTGTAACAAATTACATTGTAATTTTAAATAGTCAAAATGGGTTTGTTTGTTTTGACAAGTATGTAAATGAGATGCGAACTGATATTCATATACGTGAACCTGTTGGAACCGAATAACAGATTTCAGTAAACATAGTTCCAGAAACCAATAAGGAAATCTGCCATCTTTGTTATAAAAAAACCCAGTCCATTAGTTTACGATAAGATGACGAGCTTAATGCATTATTTTTTTCTCGAAAATATCAGCATTCATAATAGCTCACTTATCGAAACATTTGGTTCCAAAATTGTGAGCTAAACCAAGGTCATATCTCTATGACAACTGACGACGGGCGATGACTTGCAGTGTGCAAGGAGCGGTGATCTCGAAAAACTGAACGAAATATTTAAAGTTAGGCTTTTAATGCGAACAATTCGCCCAAAACTTATTTGCTGGTCTCACTAACCATCTTGGAACTTGGCAAGAAATGCAGGAAAACAATGTCTACGATGTTTCAAAGGGATTAGTTTTGGTTGTGTTGTGGACTTTGCTTGTGATGGTAGACGTAATGTTGAATCTGAAGGTCACCAATTGTCTTGTTCGATGTGGCAAATAGAATGAACTAGATCTAAGAATAATCTTGATGTACATGAGTTACAGACCAGATCATACACACGGGACCGCTCTTTGATGCTCTGCAAAGTAGTAAAGTAACTTTGTAGGTGTTAATTTCGAGATTTGCTGTCGTCGTCGAGCGTTGAACTCGGTGAGTATCTTGTTTTAGGCGTACCGCGTCAAGCGCTTCATTTCCTTTCACCACTGCTTTTTTGTGCATTTCATGGCGATAAATTTTTTGGATATCCAGTGTCCAAAAAATTAAACTGTTGGGCACAAAGAAACCGGTGGAAACCGGTCTCACAGTGTAGTAAGTGCTCGCTTGCCGGGATTTTTCTTTTTCACGATAACAAACAATAGAAGTAGTGCGGTATGCAGTTGTACTTTTTCATTGGATAAGCTTGTCAATGAAAATTCAGGTGACCGATCAAATTGCGGTTTATTTATATAACGCGTAGATTGTTGAAAAGTTACATCACTGTTGTTATATCACTGACACAGGCAAATTATGGGATTAGTATATAAATATATATATGCTAACTTACACAATGAACAGTTCACATCATTCCTGTTATATATCCTGAACCTGTAGACGCTGTACTCTCCATCGAGCGTAACTGTCCAGAATGCGGGTTGCGGATTTGTTTCGGTGTGAGAACATGTATACGGTTTGTTGAAAAACATATGTCCAGTCCTACCGTCAACAGCGAGCCTGGAGACGAAGCTGAAACCTAATTCGGTATAAACCGAAGACTGCGTCGTTCTTTGTCCTAACGCCACATTTCCTGTTATCACAAGTACAATAACTGTTATTTAATTATTTATTTGATTGGTGTTTTACGTCGTACTCAAGAATATTTCACTTATACGATGTCGACAAGCATTATGGTGGGAGGAAACCGGGTACAATACTTGCAAGATTTGAAGTTAGAACTTTGAGTATAGCTTAACATGTTTTCGGATTACTGTCATGTTGACAAAGCGGGTCATGTCTACTTTATGTTTATCACACCGCCCTGATTTCACTCTCTGTGCTCTAAGTTTTTATATTTCAAATATGATCAATATGCCAAATGTCTGTGCACACCTGTGATGAAACTTTTTTGTTTGAAATGTGTTGTTTATTGATTTGATTGGTGTTTAGCTCAAGAACACTTCACTAAGACAACGGCCAGCATTATGGTGAGACGAAATTGGACAGAGCCTGGTGGAAACCCAAGATTACCCGCAAGTTGTATTTGCTGACAGACCTTACCGCGAACTGTCGGAAAGGAATTCGGCATGAGCTGGACTTGAACTCACAGCGACCGCACTTATTTTCAGTCTTACCGCGAAGCCGTTGTATTCAACTTAGTTTATATAAGAACTGTTGACGGATGGAAATTGGTTAATTTCTGAAAGAATTCTTGCTACAGATCACACAGCATGTATATGAGTACTTGCATTTGATGCCTTCTTACTTACGTCTCGAGCAAGTGGGACCATCCCAGCCAGGATTACACTTTCCGGTGCATAATTCTGTTTCTTTATCGCATCCATACTCACAGTTCTTGCAAAGCTGTCCACAAACTGAAATTCAGATACAGTCAGGATCGACTCTTAGTGCACACAGGCCTATGATTAGGTTTTGAGGATAATTGTAGAGGCAACGGTTTCTCTAATTTGCGACGTGGGCTAATTTGTTTAATTGTTAAACAGATATGCATGGAAACATTTTAATTAGATCTGCAAAAAATAGCTCCCAATGTGAACTCCCATGTGAAGCAGGGTTGGGTGTTAAGCTTCTGTGCATGCCAAGCTGTAAAGTCCAATCTGCAGTTGTTGTGGGATAAAGAGCTGTATGTATGTATGCATTTCATTCATATTAGGAACGTGGAGACATTAGGTGTGTATATATGCACTGTGTGTTCTTGCAGCAGGGCGAGTCCATGCTGCCACCACTGAAGTATTATGATGACAGCACCAGACTTTTATTTTATTAATGTATTTATAGAGGATTTTTTTGCAGCCTCTATAGAAAATCTCCTCAACATAAAAATGAACAAATAATCCATATATCTTCTACACCTTTGTATTCCAACTGCAGTTTCGAACGTCTTGTTCTTATCAAGGAATGAAGTACAGCAGATCGTCAGGTTTTATATATGTGCATGTCTCCAAAGAGTAAATGGTCACTTAGATAACAAATCTTCAAGCACAAACATGCAAGAGTGTTGTAATCAGGACATATACAGTGAAAGATGAAAAAATATGCTATTACTACACCTAAGACAAACAACAATACAGTTGATTTTGTACATTAAATGAATAAAGTACAACAATGTGTGGTTAATTAATACACGTGTTGTCCAGAGGGTCCAGGCCTATGGCACTGCCACTGCTTTCTTTTTTTTAGATTTCACTACACACAGTTCCGTGTTTACAAGATATAGTTTCATGGAATTTAATTTCAAAGCCCCTATGAACAACATTGTCAATACTGGGACCATTTTTGTTCCCAAGGTACTACCGTAATTTGCATATAGTATTTATCACTGAAGCAAAAAGAAATAATGTTGAAAATAAATTCAATACAATCAGTGACAATGATGATTTATAAGACGTTGGTGAATTAAACTAGAGACTGAAGTAAGCCAGTATTGTATGGCCTCTAGTTGTATTGGTCGTGTGTTATACTACTGTAAAGATTGTGAACGTCAAATCCAGCCATTTTATCTGACGAAGATCTTTTGAAATGCAATAATTACTTGAAATCGGTACGTAGGACCCATACCTGTACCTAAACAGACAGTTATATAAACTTTCAAATATAAATATAGGTATACTTACACCTACTGGTCCTAATTATAAAGATTATAACCTGTTTCAACATCCAATTAAATTAAATTTAAGTCATTACAGAATTAACATCAGCATTGTCATGGCATTTACAATTACCATGGTCGCAAGATCTGTTTGTTTTATTAATAAATGTATGACCACATTTGACAAGAGGTTTATTATCCATGAAATTCAAGTGTTTAGAGCCAACAAAAAGGCTTTTGCAAAAATGTTTTGAAGATCGTGGAATGAAAACTCAATAGTTTACACCAGTTAAAACTATCTGTGTTAGAGTGCTGAGCATGTGTGTAGCAAATCTGTATATGCAGTAAGAATCAGTGCGTCGAAACAGACATTCGTATACCAGCCGTCAACCAATAAGAAAGTTCCAGGTCAATAATCGCAAAGCCAATTTCCAAAACGACAAATAAAACAAACTATCAAACAACAAAGAAGGTATATAAAGTACGAAAATAGGACGGGATCAAGTAAAGAGAAGAGTCAACAGTTGTCAATGATGTTGGAAAGACGCATGGTATGTTCTAAGCAAATTAATGAAATCAATAAATAATACAATATTCAATAAACACCATATATTTAGTCTTACTGGGATTAAGATAGAATCATACGCTGAGCATATTGCACCAGTTCATTTTTTAGTTCCTTCTTTTACAGATGTGTGTTCTCACTACCTTCATCAGGTCGACTTTTTTCTTTTTCTTCACTTTGCATCTCTTCACATACGTCACTTCAAATTTCTCCAGACTGTCCCACAACACAGACATATTATTATGTAGAATGTTTTCATCCTTATTTATGAATATAATTTGATCTCTTCTCGCCATGTATACAAACTGTACTTCAAAAGCGTACTATATCTTTCACATCTACTCACATATTTTCCAGAATTATAATTTTGTATAAATACTGTTACACAAACTTTCTCCATATATTGTTTGCGCCTATTAACCACTAAGCACACCTGTACAGGAGGTCGCTATTGCCACGTTACTTATTACGTTGAATGGGACATCTTAATAGCGCATCAAAGTAAACCATAAAAGTAAAAGTATGTTTCATTAATTTTCATTATAGATTGAAAGTAAATCAATTTCAAACTCGAAACATTCGAGCATGTGCTTCCTTTATATTGTTATGTACACGACTGCCGTCAGTCTCTAAATATAGCTTGCCACTGTTTACATATGCTAAGTTCAGGGAGTGCTGTCTGCCTCTACCTTAGAATATTCCAGAATACGCTCAGTTCGGTGCCTGTTTGTTTACATCAAGTGTTCAGGAATTTTCTTATTCTAGACAATTCCACCAGGCTATATAAGACCTATGAAAGCAGGTCAAACAGAGAGGGAACAGAGAACGGAGAAAGGAGAATCATTGAGAGTTTTGGATGCTTTTGCTGTGTATTACTTTAGTAGGCCATTTGTGCTGAATTTTGGTATCTCTATAGCCTCTGGCTTTGTTATATCCTATCTCCACCGAGCACTTGTTCGGTCTGAACTTGTATGTTTAATTTGTGCTCTTGTATACACAGTGCTTATTAGTACACAGACCCTGTCTGTGGAATTTTGTGTATATTTCGTCATACACTCAGTTATACTGTGGATTTTCCCTCTTGTGAATTTGCCTCTGAGCATTTATGCCTGTGTGATATATATATTGTGGAATATATGCGTCCGTTTGGACTTGACACCGTAAGTACTTTAGTATTTGTATAGATACTGCTATCCTTTCTTGTTAAACTTAAGTACTTTAGTATTTGTATAAGTCTTATTATCTGTTCTTGTTAAGGCTAATAAATCGTTGTAAAATAAAATCTGCTGGTTTTGGTTAATTTTTTGTGCGGCTAAACTGTCGTGTATTTCGAACAAGCCATCTCTTTATAAGACAGACAGTTTGGGTCGTAACAATATATAAGCCATGGCCAGGTTCACAATATTTTGTCTTGATGTAATTTTCCACCAAGGAGAAATTCTCACCAGAAATGAGACCTTCCCACAAACTAAATCTTTACACGGATTAGATCTTCCCAGATATACGGAACATGTCCGCTCAAATATCTCACCTCTAGGCACAGATAATTTTCTTAGTTACTGTCCACATATAAACTAAACAGAACTTTAGACGAGAGGTTCACTTGCATGTAAGTTTAACTGGTAATTCAGAGATATCTCTATTCCGTGATACCTCATGGCCATTGTTGTCTGGCCTACATTTTGAAGAATACATTTGTATAGCTCAGTCCAACCTTTTGAGATGAGCTAATCTTTTGCGTATAGTGCACGGACAAGTTACATCTACTAACTAAAAACTTATGTACAGAAGCCCATAAGTGAAAATAGTAGAAAACACGGGATATTCTCTCGTAATTACGAGGTTCCGTATTTTCTTGGAAGTAGGAAAAAATATCTCCTAAGCTATCTTGTATTTGCAAGAAAAAAATGCGTGTGCATTGTTGCAAAATAAGTGATAAATTGACGGATTGTAGAAGCCACAGAAAGTCTGGCACTACACTTGTACATGAATACTAGAAATCTGTGACGTCGAAAGAACATGTTCGGCGGTTCGCAGTTAGCAGTTAGCAGTTGGTTATTAAAATGGGATCAGTCATTACTTGCAATAAAATCTAATAGTATATATCTTCATTAATACTGCACGAACAGACTTCATTCTTAGTATATTAAAAACATTGCGGGCTATCAAGCCAATCCCATACTTTTATATGGTAACACCAGGGGGTGCTCTTGTGCACAGCAGTCGGAATAGCTGTCCAGTCCACAATTCCATTAATACTGCACCTGGAGACATCATATTTGGAATAGTGATGTACCTTAACTCCACTGATACATTATATACAGACATCATACTTGATATATCAATGACACCTAAAGCGGGCTATCAAGTGACGAACGTACTTCTCAATTCCAACACCAGACGGTGCCTCTGTCCATTGCACTAGAGGAGTCTGAATAGCTGTTTGACCTATCAATACTCCACCTACAGACTCCATACATGTTAAATTAATGACAACATGTCCATAATTCTCAAATTCAACACCTGGGGGCGCTTCTGTGACGAGGCTATATTCTCGTAATGACGAGAAAATATTCTCATACTTACGAGATATTATCGTAGTTTAGACTTCTCCCCGTATTTTTGTATTACCAATGGGCTTCTGTAGCTACCGGACGTGAATAGTTTGTAAAATACAGAAAATGAATGACCTGTTTATGTGACATTCTGTGCTTGTCTTATGTATTCGTTAACTGGTTATTTCCGCTTGGATGAAGACTTTATGACAAACAATACTAGGTTTATCTGACAGATACTGAGTAAACTTTCATGCAGAGCTCCATTATCATATATCATACCGGCTATTGTTCAACTATCTACGTGAGTATATAGAACCAGGTAGTCCACTTTAAATATCACAACAGCTTCTCCTGGGACGTTTACTTTATATTATTGTATATTTACGTCCTAGTTAAGGTCTCAAACATGTACTCATAGATGGCTTTTTATGCGTTGCTCATGCCATACTACACAAGCCTGATTTCGGATGTTCAACATGCTCTTATAGAGTGCTTTTCATGAGCTGCCCAAGTCACATTACACCAGCCTCACATCGCGCGTTCAACTTTTACCCGTGAAGGGCTTTATGAGCTGCCCACGTCATATTACACCAGCCTCACGTCGGGCGTTCAACATTTACCCTCGAAGGGCTTTATTAACTGCGCAAGTCATATTACACCAGCCTCACGTCGCGCGTTGAACTTTTACCCGTGAAGGGCTTTATGAGCTGCGCAAGTCATATTACACCAGCCTCACGTCGGGCGTTCAACATTTACCCATGAAGGGCTTTATGAGCTGCCGACGTCAGCCTCACGTCGGGTGTTCAACATTTACTCACGGAGAGATTTTGTGAGCTGCTCATGTCTTGGTACAACAGTAATATCAGTTCGAGTGATTAACATGTGCTCATCACATCATAATACACCACCTCCACGTCGGGTAGAACTAAACATTAAGGCACGGAACTGTATTAGGATGTAAAGAGATCCATCCAAACAAGGTTCAGATCGACTGGTCTACAGGTACTCACGGTTCATTCCACACATATTTTAACTCATTGAATTTCAAATTGCTGCAAGATGGTAAAGCGAAATACTGCAAAAAATAAACTCCTTCTAGTTACCCGGCAAGACATTGAAATGTTTTCGTAGCTGTTGTATTAAAGAAACAGGTCGTGCCCATTCCCCATCCCCAACCCACTCCTGCTTTTCTCCCACCATAATGTTGTCTTTATTTTGTAATATTTGGGACGACAATAAGCCGAAACTTATACTGTGACCCATTTGACAGACGAGTAACTGTATGTGTGTATATATATAGAATGTAATCAGTCTAACGAATTACATGTGCAAGAGAAAGTGTTTAGGTGGGAATGTGTAGTGCTGAATGGGCTATCAACAGTTCAAAATGGACGATATAATATAGATATGCGCTTGAATAAATAGGAAAATCGACAGATATCTGGACACAATATTTTGGAAAATTTCCTAAAATTATACAGCTAAATATGCAAATAGGATTACAGATGTTTTTGTCTCTTGGAGTAAAGCCTGAGACTGATGATATAAATACACAGTGCTTAATTATATCTCCGGCTCTGATTAATAAAGCAACCCACAAGTTGCATAATTATTTCATTAGATTCTGCCGGAAATGTGTCGTCCCAAAAAGTATCGTAACAGGCGTAATAAAACCAGTATAACCCGACGCCGTAACACCATCCATTAGTTTTACCCTCTGTGCATCATACAGATGACATTTTAACAGGTAATGTTCCGCATTTCATACTTGTGGCCACAAGCACAATTTTGGAGAATCAGAAAGGAAGTTGTCTAATAGATCGCCATTGAGATTACGGCAGCCATTTCGAAGTCGGCACATTAAAATGTTTGTCAGTCTAGTTTGGCTACCCTTCGGATAAGTAAATTATTCTTTAGTCAAGGAAAATAACACAAAAAGCAAAATATGTATTAGCATCAAAAGCGCATCATATAAATAGGTTAGAAAGCGTGCCTTTTTGTTTTTCTGATGGTGTACAACCTAAAAGGCCTTCGGGCTTGAATCCCTCATGTATCTGAATTATCATTGTTATTCTCACAAAAACTGTGCAGCGTTTTTGTTGTTTTTTTTTTAGAAAGAGGGTAAATCATATAAAACTTCAGTATGTTTTAGTTAAGGTCTTGAAAATGGACTTGAAAAAAACCAAAAAAAAAACGACTTCAGAACGGGTAATGCGATTGAGGTAGAAATAAAACTGCAGTTGAACAAAACCTAGAGATGTTCAATTTGTTCATGAGGACTTTTACAATTGTACAAGCTCGTCACTGGGTAAAAATGTTATGCGTCCAAAAAGCTTCATTTTGCCAAAAATTACTACACTGCGAACCTTCACGGTTGTGAATAAGTCGAATGTGATGCAGTTTTAAATGCTGATTCCGAATATGCAATGTCCCACAAAGATCGCCATTGTTCATTTTTCAAAATTGAGAGGCTTCTGCAGGTAAAACACCCTTGCAGATCTAGAGATGAACTTTAGAGAGAGAAAAAGTAGTCCTGAATCACATGACCTGGCAGTCATATTGGGTTGATATCAAAACATATGACATTTTTTTTCTCTTATATCCAACTGACTTCAAATTTAGCATACATAACAAATCTTTCCTGGAAACTATTTAGAAAGAAAAGAATGCAGTGTGAGTAATTTAGATTTTAGCTGATACAGGGGAAGTGATGACAAGTGAGGAAGAATTTTTTTTTAATTTGAAGATTCTATATAGGCTACCTGGTTTAATTTGACGTCCTGGTCAAGGATCTGGTCTTGTTTCTTTCCTGTAATGTGTGCTGTTGTCACAAATTGTGATCAATGTGGGGAAAAGTGCAATTTCGTCCATATTCGCAGGTCACGTGGCAGAAAACTGTTTTACAGCTGTAAAGGTGAGAATCGCAAAAAAGGGCTATATATGTGCCGTATGCACGCGGAAAATCGCGAAACTGTGTTAAAAACAGTGAGCTTACATTCCGTCAAAAATTGTTCACAGGTCGATTCATGGCTAGGAAGAGTGTCAAGTTTCTAATTAAGCTATTTCTATCGCAATGTATAAAGGCACCAAGCAATTAACCGGAAGTAACCGTCTTGACCGCCTGTATCGCTGCTTTAGCAGCTATATTTTAGTACTGCTTCCTTGAATCTATAAGTTCCTTTGGTTTATATGTTATATAATTGGAATCAGCTCAAGAGGGCATTTACACTTAAAGGTGAATACTGATTTATCTCTACAGGGTTTTGAATATTTATATTATTTTATGACGATATTCATGCTTCTGGGCTTAAAAAATGCTAATGCTTTCTTCCAGGTATTAGAGCTTGCTGCAGTACAGTAGGATTTTTGGAACTGTTTACGCTATATGCTACTTCGTCCACAGTGCTGAGTACCAACCCTACAGTGTGGACAATAAAGCTATTTTCAAATCTTCATTAAGCTTAGGCATTTTTAAAACGATACATTTGAATTTGCAAGACTAGGTGAACAACGAGGATTTAGTGTATAGAAGTAAGACAGCACAATTCGATCCAGTGTAAATATACCTACGTGCACCAAAAATAAACAAACAAAAAATCGTTTAGAAGTCCAGGTATCGTTCACACCGGCAGAGCCAGTATATTTCTTTCAAAAAATCATTCGTTAAAATATCACAGGAATGATGTTTCAAAAGTGAACAATGTGCACCTCATACGTTGTGATCAGAAGTATTCCGCCATATCATTGGGTTAGGATCACAGGATGTTGTGATTTTATATTTGATCTTTTCCCAAAATAATTGGTTATAAATATATCATAAACACTAATCAGGAGTAAGCCTTCCACATGTTTAAATTAAAACTAACATTTGAACGCCTGCAACAGATGCTTATCACGTAGTGTTCACACAGTAGGATACATGGATCAAGGATATTTCGTTTTCTTTTATATTTCTTTAACAGAATCTGTTATCTGTGGTGTATAATTCACCGTAACCGTCATCAGTATTAATTAATAACTACGCTGGGATAGAGCAAGCTTTGTGGAGCGTTATTCCAGCAAATATTGTCCTATATCGGTTCACCTCTGTATGATATATATTGTAAATTGGTGAATATAAAATTAATCAATGATTACGCATTGACAACGATAATAATGTTTAGTCAATGATAGAAAATACGGGCACTATGCCATTAATGATTGGTAACACACTATAAATTCGTGAAATGTTACGTTGCACATGGGTAAAACTGTAAGAATGTTGCCTGTTTTGGGATAAAACTGAATCTCTGTTCGATGTTACTCTTCGCCCACATGAAGGATTTCATGGTGACAAAATGATCTGATTTTCCTTTCGACAGCAACACTGAAAAATCGAGGTTATGCTACATTGATTTTTTATATCTTGTGGACAAATATGGAAGTACACAAGGTGATGTAAAATTTTACCATGTAAAAGATGATACATATTTGTTTATGTTGAAATTAGACAAATTTACAACATAAATCAAAAAGTAAACCAATGAACTCGTCTACAAAATGGTTCGGAATACTTTTGGGGTTCTCCCGGGCTCTGCCCGCTTTCCTCTCACCATAATGCTGGCCACCGTCGCATAAGCGAAATATTTTTGAGTACGGTGTAAAACACCAATCAAACAAATACATAAATAAATCAATCGTGTAACCAACATCACCCAAGGGAGGCAACCTAAGTTATGCATATTCTTGAGTGCAGAATATTTGTTCTCTCCCTTGCAATGCACTCAACGAGTCTACAGATCACAAAAAGAATTACATTGTTTCCGATGGAAATGTCCTGCTTAAAACCGTTTTCTAACAGATTTCCCTTAAATGTACTACACATTTATACCTGTAAAAGAGTATACTATATACATTCGACCGAAGTCTCATACAGCATGTGTAGTGCGAAAAATATAATCCAACATTTAATAGAACAATGCTACAATTTGTACATAAGCTATTTAGGATCAGCACTTTGTTGTATTTTATATTATATAAAGCTTGTAGTCTCCAGAAACTGATCGATTGGTAACTCCAGTCCGGATTTGTCAGGATTATAAAAACGAATGTACTCCTTACGCTTTAAACCAGGTTAATGCTACACGATGTGAACCATTTCTACTTGTGCCTGGTTTCTCCTCTATGCTAAAATGTGACTCGCTTCTAATGATGGTTGCTATAAAAAATTCAGTACGGAAAGACTGAGGAGGACTCGTTCTGCTGCTGTCATTTTTACAAACTCAATAACGTTCATTGCTGATAATTTAAATGTCAGGCAATCAGCCGTCGCTTTTTCTGTGAGAATTATAAGAACGGCAGTGAATTGATAAGACGTGGGTAAAGACAAAAAATGACAGATGCAATTGTCCTTCTTTATTGACAGAGTGTTTTTAAAACATGATTGATAGCACTAGTTTCAGGTACTACATTACAATTTCATACTGACATTTCAACTCCCAGAATTATTCGACAGGCTATTGAAATGTCGTTAAAATATGAGTTGAATTCCACGCTCTCGGCTGTTGTGATTTTGTCTCAGAATGACAAATGAAATTTGTCACTGGAAACAGATTTAGCGTCAAAAGGGGTATCGGTTTAACCAACTGGTTGGAAAACTTAATGGTTCAAATGTGTCTTATCGGACGCCTAGCCGTTAACAGTTCCGATGAGCACAAGCAGAACCCTTTATGGGCGTAAACGTTATCCCACAATTACTGTCATTTGCTTTAAAAGAGAATTGCACACTCCCAAATGGCTTGAAGGTCAACTTGAAGGAGAAAAAATTTCAGAGCGCAGAAAAACACTTAACACTTGACCAGAAATGGTAAAGGTAAATTGTATGAAGCAATATCTGCGAATGGGTCAAAGTAGATAGTAGTTTCCATCCATTAATTTGTATGATTTTGTCCAAAAACGAGAGGGAAAGTTACTTTTTCAACCAATAAACACATTGCATACCATTGGAGGCGAAAACACAAGGCAAAGTGATAAGGTGCGGAATGTTCCGAAATGGACAACTACAAGCTTCCAATTAATTTAGTCCCATTAGTTTCTGTCTATGTTTACTATTTTTTTAAAATAGAATTCTACCGTACAATTCAGTTTGTGCACAATTTGAAATCAATAAAAATGCAACAGTCTTTTAAAAAAAAGCTCTGAAAAGGTGGCCAATACGTATGAGTGTACAAACGAGCTAGGGACTATAATACCCGTGTTTGGTCGCCTTCTTGTTGGTCACAATCATGAATCCAGGCAGTCTTTCTAGGGCGATCACCTGATCACAAATGTAGGTGTTACTTTCATTTACTACGCTATTGGAAAACACGTCCTGCTGCGTAACTAGACAGGAGGGAGTGATATTAACGTGTTTTCATACATGAAATACTGTGGATGGCTAAACCCTAAAGGCCATGGACTTTTGTAGTCTCCTACTTGACCTTCCATTCGCCTGGGAAATCACAGCGGGTGTGTCTAGACACTGTAGGATTAACACTCAGAGAGAACCAGGTCTGATTGCTAACATCCTACTTCTGGGCGAAAAAAAGAGAGAGAGTTGGATTCAGTGTTTTGAGTGAGTCCAGACCTGAGATGTCTACTCAGTAACTAACAATGGCTGCATTTCTTTTGTCTAATTGTGCTTAAGCCATGAGGTTAGGAGAGCGTAGATGTTGTTACTTTTTAAGCATGTACTCGGTCCTAACTGAGATAAATTCACAAGCACTCGGACCATTGGTAATACCTGTGGCAATATTGTGACAATAATTATCACACTGTCGTCACTGCTTTGGTTTTATATTCTGTGTTGTAGGCGTCGTATTGAAAATATTTGTTTAGCTTCTGTTTAAAACCATAATCCAGATTTTTTTTATAGTTTGACGGTAATCAACTTTATGTGTAGTGGAAACCCCCATGCCCGACCTTACTGATGACTTCAAACCCCCCAAAACAAGAGCTGGATTTGAACACCTAACCTATAGCCATAACGCCGCCGAAGCGGTCGCTATGTCATCAAGCAACATTAAAACAAATATTTTATTTACTTAAGAAACACTGCTATCAGAATTTTGTTAAGTCACATCCTTTAACTCCAATAAAGGGACGTCACCGCTGTCGTAACTCGGAAATGCTGTAACTCTTGTAGAACCTATTTTAAATGAACAGGGGCACGCCCAGGTGCAATGACCCAGGGGCCTCTCACCAATGCGGGCGCTCGAAGTTCAAGTTCAGCTTATGCTGGCTTTCTCTCCGGCCTTACATGGGCAGATCTTGAGGCAACTTGCGGATGGTCGTAGGTTCGCCACTGTCTCTGCCCGGCGTCTTCCCACCATGAAGATGGCCGCCATCATATAAGTGAAATATTCTTGAGTTCCACATAAAACAGCAATAAAATAAATAAATTTAAATGTATATTTACTCAAATATTTTGCATCAACGTTTCGAAAATTACTTCTGGAATTGATCACGGTAAGCTTAAACATCGGTTGAGCGTTATCTATTCTTAATGGGAATGTCGCCCAATACTACATTTTGTAACGCTGATAACAGTGATGAAATCGACAATGCATACAAAAATCGAACAGAATTCCCACCAAAAATAGTTCTAATCTCTGGAAACACACCAGATGTATGATTAGTACGTCTCGCATGCACTGGTATTTAAAATAGAACATATGACCGAATGAGATGTTCCCCTTACGTCCCAAGGGTTGTACAAGCTTATGACTTAGCCACTGGCCACAATCGATACTATACTGTTAATGACTCCCACATACATGACGGGGTTTGAGCGCATTAAAGGAGAGCAAGATCAAAAACGTGAAGAGGCCAAACTTCGTGTTTTTGTGATGCGAGTCTCTCGTATTTGTCTTCGTATTCTGGATAGATTCTCAAGATGAACGAACCACAACAGAGATGAAACGTACCACAACAAAGTTAAAACCATAGCGTTTTGATATAAATGAAGTACAATATATGATCTGAGCTCAGTGACCTTGGCACTACTTAAATATAACAAATCTTGAGTTAGGCAATCTTCTAAGTATTACATCATTGTCAAAAAAAGGTTCCGATTTGGAACATCGCACCTCAGTACGTAATATGATTTCACCAGTCTTACTTTGTATGCTGTAGTCTTTTATGTCGCATATTTTTATATTGTGTCCATAAACCAGGAATCTACTGGTGGGCTAAGCATCCTTTCTTGCATTGATTTATTGTGATTGTATTTTGAATGTTATAAAAGCATAGCATTTTGAGTACTTCCAGACCAGTGATGTCATATAAATTGCAACTGATATCCATTATTTGCCTAATTCTGCTTAAGACACAGTGTTAGGGAACGTGTCTGTTGTTACTTTTTGAGTATATACATGCAGGTGGAATAAAACCCCAACCACAGTAAGGCGGGAAATCGGCACGGTATCACTGCACCACAAAGGTAAAATGTTCAGCTTTAATGTCTATGATAGGTAGATGGCCACGTGTGCTCTCAACCAGGATTAACGTATGATTTCGCCATGGTTGCCACACCTCACGTAATATCACAACTTAGCAATTATCCATTCTAATTTATGATAACACTTATTTAACGCAAGACAGCCTACTACACTTTTACTGGTGGCCTTCTTCCTCTCCGGCCGTACGTTGTAGGTGTTGCACCAACCTGCGGATGGTCGTGGGTTTCTCCCGGGCTCGTGACTGAACCCGACCTTGAGGAAAGTCACACCAATACAGTGAGAAAAATGTGCTTGAAGGGAAAAAGAATTCTGAATTCCACCGTACAGGGTGAGGAACAGGGTGTGGTGGAGCGACATATAATAATTACTGAAATCGAATGAAGTGTGCATAGGAGATAATGGATCTTAGTAGAGCTGATTACTCAGTAGAACAAGTCTGCGTCGACCTTCTGACACGGTTGTCGCTCTGGAAAATGGTTAATTTTATTCCAAACACAACATCATTAGTTTGCCTTCACGCCGACATATGTGCCAGGTTGTTAAATAAGGACTAATTTTATCAGATTCATGAAAACACACAGCTGGACACACTGGCGACAGTTGACCCTGTGTTAGGATTCTGCTGGTGGACTAAGCATCCCAGAGACCTGGTTTCTTAGCATAGTTTTAATGTGATTGTGCGTTAAATGTGATGACAGCACAGCAATTTGAGTAATTCTAAACCAGTGACGTCTAATAAATTGCAGTTAACATCACTGTTTTTTTTTTTAGCTAATTCTGCTTAAGCCATGGTGCCAAGGAGGGGGGCGTGTAATTTGCTTATATTAGAGCATTAAGATGAACAATTAGAATAAAACCCTGACTGAGGTAAATTGACAACAAGCCTTATTTTACCAGTTACGTGCGACCATTTGCCTGCTATTATACTGTCGTCGCTGCTAGGGTCATCCTCTCTATGCTATACTTCTTTGATTATATGAAAGACAAGCGATTAATGAACTATCCCCATATGACACTATTCTCATCTAATGTATATCCAAAAGTCAGGTATATAATATGAACAAATATATAGTTTGTACTATATTAATGAATAGTTAGACGAACGCAACTGCTTTAAGAGTGAAAACTTTTCCTGGAATAAATGAAAAAATCCTCTCACGTAGGTCGCTCAAAGGCGTATTTTCTTGATCGGGATATGTCTTTGTGAGAAAATCTTTTTTTTTCTTTCCGGAAGTAATTAAGCAATAACCATGTGTGGCTCGCGGTATACTGATTTTTTCCAATAAACCCCTAGCGAACTGACTTCAGCGAAAACACATCCGGTGTGAAGGTTTTTTCGGTGTTTCTTGTCTGTAAATGGTCATCGACCGCTTGCGCCTTGAGCAACTATTCTTCCACAGGCAGGTAATTTTTCTATAACGACTGGCAAAGCTGTCCAATGAAACAAAACCTGGGAGGGACTGTGGTGTCCGCTGTGGGATGATTTTGTAGCCTGGTGACTGGGTGTACCAGAGCAATGAGTTGCAAAGAAATATTGTTATTTCGGTGCAACTGCCAAGCCTTTGGCCGATGAGACAGCGCGTTCAGCCTTTGGACGATGAGACAGCGTGTTCAGCCTTTGGCCGATGAGACAGCGTATTCAGCCTTTGGCCGATGGGACAGCGTGTTCCGCCTTTGGCCCATGAGACAGCGTGTTCAGCCTTTGGCCCATGAGACAGCGTGTTCGAATCCACCTGTTGCTATTTATGTGGCATCTTCATATCAGGAGGTTAATTTTCTCCAAACCGTAAACCTTGTCGTCATACAAGTATGTAAGTAAAAATCTACTAAATATTACATAAATAAACATCAACTAAATAAATAACTCAGTCTTGCATATTGGGGGTAGATTTTACTCCATCCAGCTTTCCACTAACTTCAAGTTAACATTTACATCATGATCTCCCACTGCATAGCGTCCCTGTGTTTATAACATTCTCCAATAAACAGACAAAATAGTTTGGTTAATTTTTACAAACTGCCCTGGACCATTATTGCCAATGGTTAGGAAATGGAAGATACCCTACCTTATATACCGCTCAGCACTGGTTAGTAAATATAGTTAAAGGCGCACAGAATAGAGAGAAAAACTACAACAACGACGATATGGTGATAGCTCACACATGGTCACACAGAATCGCTGAAATACGGCCATATGTCACTTTACCTTAGTCAAGGTTTTATTCCAACTGTTCGTATAAATGCATAAACACTTGCAATTTCCCTTGCTGACTTAAGCAGAAAATGCAGTGATAATTGTAATTTAATTATCGTCGCTGGTCTAGAAAAATACTCATAAATATAACACTGATCTCCGTTTCCCATCAATCTACTGTACGACACTAAATAACTGGGATCAAAGCATACCTTGAATACGCTGCTATCGTAATTTCTTTATTGACAATAGTCATGTACTTCCGGCGTTTTACCAATGTTTAGTGTCCATTGCTTTGGATATAGATGATTCTCGGTGAATGAGAAAAATGCAAATATCTGATTTTGAACATAGACTTGCATAGAAATTTGATACTTTTGTTTAGCAACAATTTTCTGATACAACTGTTAGCTATTCAGAAAAGACTCTTGCGCCTATCCACATAGATCATTTTTCTGTTTGCTGTTCTTGCTTTCAACTGGTACTGACACCTTACCGTGTTTGTTTGAAGTCTGTTAACCTGCGTGGTGTAAAAAAAATAACGGTTATAGACCAGTTATTCAGTAACAACTGGTTTGCTGGCCAGGGATGTTGAACAAACAGGGCAATTATGTCGCCTATCCTACAGAGGAACAAATTCCCCCGCTTAACCAACAGGGGTTGATGACACCTTCGGTTGTTCATCGTGCGTTTCAAGATTCGGCATGTAAAGCGTATCTCCGGGGTATTTTTGACTGCAAAAAAAGCTTACCTGGTGGCAAAAGGAATAGAAAATATGTCAGTACTGAGAGTAAAACGAGAAACATTGTAATCTTGGCGAATTGTCACCTCCGTCTGGGCTTCATTCAATAACTAATAATAATAATGCTTTATTTCAGACGCCAAGGTCCATATGAAAAGAAGGTTTTACAATAGAAGTAAGAGAATAGCCAAAATGTCACGACCACAAAGCTCTGCGCTACACCAATGTACAAGCGGCATTGTTGAACATATAAAGTAGTATGCCACTTATCCATAAGTGCTGACGTAAACCTGTTATTTGATTCAAGCAGCTTGCTCAGTATACTATCAGAGCTCAGCTCGATTCGTTTTCTGAAATCATACACCGATTTTGGAATGATCTCATCAAATGAAGCTTTGCCAGTGATTGCAAAACAGGGCAGAAGTGTTGAAAGTATATGAACAACCAGCGAGACGTTATTACACAACACTCGCATTTGATTAAATGCAGTCTTGGGAAAAAAGCGCCATACGTGACAACATTATATACTGCAGCAATACGCCCGGAAGAGTAACTATACTAGAACATTTGGTGAACTTCCTTAGTAACATATTTGCACGTACACACAGTTTAACTGTTCTTATGGATGATTAAAATTACCAACTTGTACAAGCCCCTAGGACCAAGACCGTTCGCCATTGTGCAGAATTTTAGACCAAATAACGATGGCTTAAGGATAGGCGGGATTCGTTCCGCAGCTTTGAGAATCCCTTGTGGCAGACAAAATAAACCAAACCGGCAGCTACTACGCACTAGTCGAAAGTGCGTCTACCAGTCAAATATATACATTTGTTGTAAAAGTAGCTACTAATCCACGCCCAGTAGACTAGAACAGGTCATGATTCCAAGGTAATGTGACGTTAACGACCGCAGGGAAAGATTTGTTTCTCTCTCACATTAGCCCTGTGACCAGATAATCTTATAGACCAAGGTCGTGGAAAAGTATCGAGCTAACGTAAGCAACGTAAACGCGACCAAAGACGAGAGGTCAAGGATAACCGCTCTCTGCGCTGGCTTTGATTTTTGGAATAGTGAAATTCCAGTTTTAAAGTCTACTGCCGCAGTGTGTTTTGGCATTTCCGTAAGGTTTTCTTCTATTTGTCCAATCTACATTCCTCTCATTACAGGCCTAGAGCCAATGATTTAAAAAAGTCGAGCCGTTAAATTCGGGCCAACTCAATTTGTTTTTCTGGAAATGCGAGAATCTCTTTCTTCGGGAGACAAACATTGCTGAACACTAACCACGTCACTGCTCTGATTTAGCGAAACTAGGTTCAGTATTACAGGTTTGCTCTCGCCGGAGTAAGAAGAAAATTCATTCCATTCATAACGTTAAAGCACGTTCATCTTCACACAATGGATGTAGGCCCTATAAATGTAACAATGCCAGCGTTTAAAACCTAATCTGTTTGCAGTCGATAGTCACAGATTTTTAAAAGAGATGACTGAACCATTATCTTCTAGAAGTGTTTTTGTTTGATGTTTGTTTTTGTTGCGAGGGTATCAAAATGGTAATGTCCAATGTAAATTCCTCTCACAATTTTTTGTTAGTTTTAAACACTAGTTGATGCATGGAAATTATATTATGTTTTGACCGTCATCGCATCTAAAATGAGAAAGACATTCCTCAGAACGTCTGGTTAGTTTTCTAGTGAAATAAGTATTTATTTGATTGGTGTTTTACGCCGTGATCATTATAACTTTTTTGAGCTGTAGAATTATTTGAACACCACAAATAATACAGACTCGAGCCTTATATTTACTGAAAACCACCAGTTTGAGCTATTTTTGCTCCAAAACAGAATTTGATTAACTTATGTGTATAGTTATTTTCACCATTGTCTCCGATAGAGCCTCTCAAGAAATGTTTGACGCGTTTATTTACTTATTTGATTGATCTTTTACGCCGTAATCAAGAATATTTCACTGCGGTCACCATTATGGTTGGAAGAAACCGTGCAGAACCAGGGGGAAAGCCACAACCACCCGAAGGCTGCTGACAGACCTACCCACATACGGCCAGAGAGGTGGCCTGCGTGAGCTGGACTTGAACTTTGGTGAGAAGCGACCACATTGGTGAGAAGCTTCTGGGTCATATATGGGTTTACATGCCGTATTGATCATGAATTAAAAGACATCTTCCTCAGGCATCTTCGTGACTAATAATACTATCGACAAAATGAACGATTTAGCGGTAGTCAAGAAGCAGGGTTACGTTTCCAGGGCAATGACCACCACGAAGAAGGATGCTATTTCAGTTTACCACGCTCCAGAACACACTCCCTGCTGAGGCAGACACCAGCTTTAATGTACTTTCTCACGCTAACAATTAGTACGAATATGCCATAAATGCCATTGAGAAGAACTCATGGCGTCTCAACAGTCATTCGTATATGAATCGTCAGCCATAATGGTTATCCTAGGCAAATAATCTGTTTCTGTACTCTTTCATTTGACTTTCTAGTCACCTAGGACATGTGATCGTGCGTGTTTAGACATTGTCATTGGGTGTTGAGATGGAATGGGGGTGCAAGTTAAAGAGAGCCACACCTAATTTCTGCGTGGAAATACGTTCTGTTGTGCGTCGACACAGAATTAAATGTTTTGCTTTTGTAACTCCATTTCTTCGGATTTTCAGAAAATATTTTCAAGTTAATTAATTTTCAATATAGTTAAAGACATACACCACAGAGAGTAAAATCAGAGCAGTGACGACAGTGTGATAGGTGGCAAATAGTCACGCGTAACCGGTGAAAAATGGCCTCTTGTCAGTTTACCTTAGTTATGGTTTTATTCTAACTGTTCGTGTAAATAGTAGTAAATCACACGAACCCTAACGCCATGGCTTAAGCAAAATTACGCCAAAACCCCCCAAAACAACAACAACAATAAAAAACATTGTACTGACTCTAATTGTAATTGATGAGACGTCTCAGGTGTACAGTTACTCAAGACGCTGCGCTGTCATGTCCATTAACATACAATCACATTTAACAAACAATAACATTAAAACAACTTAATTAATGGAACAGGCATGAATAAGTGTCAAGATTGGTCTTAATGTTATAGCATTCGCTTTCTTTTTATAGCGATCCATGTTAAACTTATCCGTCTCTGAAAGCAAATCTGTGTTCGAAATATCGCAATGGAAAAGCCGCGCTTTCCTGGCGTTTTTGTCTTTATCCTCCACACACACACAATGGGCGTAACCAATCCACTGGACAAGCAATACCCATTTTAACACAGGCCCTATCTAACGGAATTTATACGAAAGTGGATCGAAAATTATGAGTAAAGGTACCTACATTGCATTCTAATGCAGACCCCAAAATTTGCATAACTTGAAAAACGCCAATAGAAACTGATCTGGCGTAATGAGCATCATGTTTCTCTTAACAGATAGATGGTATGTATTCAAGGGAAGTCTGTAAACAGTCTGTGTACAGAGATAAATTCATAGGCTTTGCTCATACACTTGTAGCTGATACAGAACATCACAAAATGTGGGCTGGAAGGCTTCAGTGTTGCTGCTCATGTCCGTAGGGTTGGTATTGTTACAGTGACAGGGCTGAAATCTAAGGTCTTGATTATTATACTTATGGAATCATATACCAGATAAATATTTTAACGCCGACTTTCCTTTGGACAATTTGCCTCTATATAAATATTTTTGTCACGAAATCGTACATCTGGAATTGGACGGCAGTTCAGTGACCAGTAGTTTGCCATAGAGGGTTGAATTAATTCTGATTTCGATCACAGAGACAGAAATTAATTATTGGTATCTAATGAAGCGTACAAGGGGGATAATGAATCTTAATTAAGTCAGTTTTTTCTGTAAAGCCTGTCTGGGTGTGAGTAAAATAAAACATTAAAGTAGATCAGTGTTGAACGATGCTAGCTTCAACGATAGTTGTAGATTTAAATCGAGCAAAACCTACGGTTCTAAATAATGCACGCATAGCAAAAAATACACAAATCCCTGAAGGCAGTAGAACACAGTAGACATAGAAGTGGTATTTGTCCTTAAATAATTAACATACTATCGTCTTGTGTAACCAACATCACAAACGTTGTCCCTTGGTGAAAATATAATTTCTTTTTTTTTTCCTGGGAAAATCCGTTTTCCTCCCCAGAAGTGATTAGGCGATATCCATGTCTGTGTCGGAATAATTATATTGATTTCTTTCCTTTTTTTATTCCAGTCTGTTATATAACTCAGGAGTAGCTGTAAAGACAACAGAAATGGGGCCAGACTGTTCACGTTATACAACTTATCCCAATCTTTATCTTTAAAAAAGAAACGAAGGATTCTATGATTTGTGCGAAGATTTGCACCCAAGAAATGTGTCACAGGTGTTTAACACGGAAGCTTTTGTATGTTTGTTCATGTATGTTTAACACTTCTTCATTAAATAACTTCGCCAAACGACTTCGTTCCGACTAGAAACCATTCATAAACGTAATAAACGGAGCAAGAACATACATTGCTTTACATGCAATGAAGAGTATTGAAACGTTCGTGCGCAGCGCAAAGACATTAATACGTCGGGTATTGATCTTTGCGTTAAGAAATTTTATATAATCAAAGACTTACATCATAATGAATGGAACCAGAGCAGTGACGATAGTGTCAGGTCTGGCCAATGGTCACACGTAACAGGTGAAATGTCCATTTACCTTAGTCATGTTTTTGTTCTTAACCTTTGAAATGTCCACTGAATGAGATGGTTTCATTCTATTGAACAAGTTTTCCTTCAGAGATTTAATATTCCTCAAACAAAAGTATTAAAAGGTTCCTGTATGTAATGAATAGTAATGAAATGACAGTTTGTGTTTGTCATCTCCCTTCACAGGTCACAGTAGAAGGACAGTGTCCGCCACTCGAGCCGTTTGTCAGTGGCGTGTTCACAAGAACGGTAATTACATGTACATGGGTCCTATTCGCTCATCCTTGAGGGATAGAATTATTCACCTCAGACATCAGAGGCTTTGCTTGTTCGACTTTATGTTTAAGGAGGCTGAAAGACGCGAAAGCCTTCTGGTATTTTGTGACCGTGATATAATCTAAACCCAAGGTCAAGGTCTTTATAACAAGTTTCAAAACATCGCTTGGGTTATAAAGTGATGGCCATTTTGACAACTGTACTACCCACCAGTTGCTATGGCAACCCTGACTGTCCGGCAGAATGAGATATAACAAGCAGGGGAACAAGAGGACCTTCGAAAGTAACAGTACATCACCGTACACTTTACCAAAACGTGTTGAGACATCCACACTTACTGGCATCCCTTTGAATGGGCAGAACAAGTCATGATGTGAAGGTAACCTGGCAATAACGACCAGCCTGAACGATTTGTTTTCCTACAGCCGTCCGTAGAGAAAGATACGAAATCAGACGCCTGGAAAGGAACAACTGTTAGTTTTTTATTTGATTGGTATTTTACAGCGGACTCAAGAATATTTCACTTATACGACGGCGAAAAGTGTTATGGTGGGAGAACACCGGGCAGAGCACGGACAGCTGTTAGTAACCAGCAGTTTATTAGAAGGTTTCTCACTCCTACTCCAAAATTCTCACTCTGACCATACAAAGAGAGACAGAAATTAATTATTGATATCTAATGATGCGTGCAAGAGGGATAATGAATATTAACAAAATCAGATTTTCTGCATGTCAGTCTGGGCCAGAGTAAAATGAACTGGATTAACGTTCAACGACGTTAGCTTTAGATAAAGTTGTAAATTTAAGTGCACCAAAACCGCTTGTTCTATGTAATACACACACAGAAGAATACTTCTTCAAGCTATGAACGCCGAGGAACACAATAAGCTTAGAAGTGGTATTTGCTCTTACAGGATTAACATAGTTATAGTCTTACGTAAACAACATCGCAAACGTTGTCCCTCGGTGGAAGGAAAATCTGTTTTCTTTTCCGGAAACAAAGCAATATCCATGTCTTTTCCGAGATAATGATCTAGATTTCTTTTCTTCTACAAATACAGCCTCTTGTCACGTTAGGGTTTTAGTCTAACTGATCGTGTAAATGGTTTAATAGCAGCAATCTACACGCGTTATCCACCCCCACCCTTCCCCCCACCCCCTCCGAAATCACAGCTAAATTGCAATTTATCAGACGTCACTGGTCTAGAATTTATCAAAATGTTGTGTTATCACATATAAGTGTGTGAGTGAGTGCTTACGGTTTAACGCCGTTGGTTACGACGATGGAGTCCTAAGAGTGCATGTACATGTTATCTAGTTATGCTTCACTGAGACATGTAAGCTGCCCCACCTGAACCATTTTACTGATACGGATCAACCAGTCATTGCAATATCCCCTTGGTGCTAAACGCCAAGCGAGGAAGCTTTAGGTCACTGTCTGCCATTTCCACAAACACGGCATTTACATGTACTTGTGCTCTCTACTCTTATTCTCGATGACTAAATTATTCGGGTCTGGCATGGGGGATGGGGTGGAGTGGAGAGGGAGGGGGTTCTGCTTGTATAATTGTAAATTCAGGGAGGCGGAAAGCCGTGTAAGTCTTTTGCATTTTCTGACAGCAATATAATCTGATCTCAAGGTCGTTAGTGCGTTCAGAAAAGCCCAACAATTCCATGTATATAGACTTATTCCCAAGGGGCAGAATACCCCGTTGAAACATCACAGGCTTTGCTCGTTCGACTGTGTTTAAGGAGGCTGAAGCGGTGCAGGTCTGGCTATTTTCTGAACGCGATAAACTCTATTCTGATGGTCAAGGACGATAATGAGTTTTAAAACCACGCTTGGAATATGAAATGATAGTCATTTTGACAACTATTATGCCCCTAGCTGATATGACTGTCGGACAAGACCAGATAGGACAGGCAGGGGGTACGTTAGGCACATTTAAAAAAAGAGGGCTTCCAAAACTAACAGTCAATTGCCGGATATTACAGTAAATATAACAAGTCATCCACACTTGAGGACATCCTTTTTGATGACACTCCTTTCGCAGGACAGAACAAGTCATGGTTTTATGGTAATACGGCGATAACGAACAGAGGACAATGCTTGCTACTCATCAGCTGTCTGCAGTTGTAGAGAAACGTACGGAATGGGACTTCTGGAATTTGACGGCAGTAAGTTGAAAGACGTATGCTAAGAAAGGTGAACACATTCTCACCCTAACCATACAGGGAGACAGAAATTATTTATCGATATCTAGCGAAGAGTGCAGGGGGATAATGAATCCTGATGAGGCCGTAGTGAAATGCAACATTTAACTCTGTTAACGTTGAACAGCATTAGCTTCAGCGAAAAGTTGTAGATTTAAATCGAACAAAATTACTGGTGCTAAATCTCTGTACGCAGATGAACATAATGGGCTTAGAAGTACTGTTTGTCCTTGAATACTTAACATAATGATACCGTCGTAGTTAAAGGTTATAACAATTGTTATCCCTTGGTGGAAATTTGATCTTTTACTTAAGTAACACTCTGGAATTCTTTCCGAGAATAAAGAAGTATTGTAAAGGAAATATTGATTTTTTTTACTGTGACAGCATTCTGTTACATAAACGACGTGTAACGGAAAAGAGTTTGAAAGAAGGATGGGCAGTTTACGTTTATATATTTATATATATATATATATGTATCTTGTTCACAACGACAGTACGATATCGCATTACCATGCGTAATTACCTAATACCATATTACATCCTGTAATCGCTACATTGTATGTTACAGGGTTTAAGTACAGACTCTATCATGATCACAATGTTCTTAAAATTTTATAACGAATGAAATATTATTAACCCAATAAAAATAAATTGTGGGACTAGTATTGAGCCTCACCTCTAACGAGCCTAACAATAGCCAGGCACTTTTGCTCAAATGACGTGTTTTCTTACCTCCCTAACAGAAAGGGCCACAACGAGGAGTCTGACAACTAAGCTGTTTGTCACTGGCGTTTCCACAATACAATTAAAGGCGTACTCCACAGAGGGTAAGACCAGAACAGCGACGGTGTGATAACTGGCAAATGGCCACACCTAACCGGTGAAATGCTCTTGTCAATTTACTTCAGGGTTTCGTTCTAACTGTTCATGTAAATGCATAAATAATAGCAATTTACACGCCCCTAGCACCATGGCTTGAGCAAAATTAAGTAAAACAAAATACGTAGTGATGTTAAATGTAATTAATTAGACGTCACTGGTCTAGAATTACGGTTTTATAACAAGAACGACGATTACATGTATATAGGCTCTCAAGACTTGTTCCCATGGGACAAACTTTTCATCTTCAGACACCAGAGGCTTACGTTGTTCAAATATGTACTTAAGGAGAGGCGCGTGTTCTCTGGGATTTTCTGACCGCGATATAATCTAATCCCAAGGTGAAGGTCGTTAACGTTGAGATTTAAAACCTCGCTTGGATTATGGAACGGTAATCATATTGACAACTCTAATACCCACAGTTGCTTTAAGGAAGATACTGGCAATATTTCAGCAGAGTGCTTCGAAACTACCAGAACATCACAGAAGATTTTACGTGAACGCAACCACTAATCCACACTCCCTGATACCCTTTGTTAAGACGAAAACACGTCTGCTGATCACTTGAACGTAATGACGCGATAACGATCAGTGGCAAAGATTGGTTTCTCTCCAGTTTTCTTTCCGAGGCCAGATAATTCCATAGAATATGGCAGCTCAGGAGTCGTCCTGTATAACAGCCACCGAGTATCTCGATCCAAAGCGGACACAGGAAATCGTCTTGACCACTTGGTAGCGTGCTTACTAATAAAGTCTGTATTAGTGCCGGAGGGCCACTAACGGATATTTATTTATTTATGGCTGATGTTTAACGCCACACTCAAGACTATTTTCTCGCCACTTACTGATATATGATTAGGATTTTACGCCACATCTGAGATCGGTCACTAATAAATCACCATGGTTATCAAAAGAAATGATGATAATATTCAAATTTAGACAGCAAGAGAAAATTGTCATTATAATCTGGATGACTATAATAACATTTCGATCCTGTGTTTGATTGCACAGCCTGTGGTATTTTTTTTTATTCACAAGCACCTCCCTTGGGAGACAAAATAAAGCGTAAATTTCGAGGAAAGTGAAATAAAATAATTTGTTATGAAACCCTTTATCGTATAGCATGATGAAACAAGAAATAAAAAAGGACATTTGGTTATATATTTGTGTGCTTGTTTCCTTGAGATTTATTTCGCTTTCAACATTACATGTAGCATGGTTATGTATATTTCTCTTTATTGATCTCATGGGAGATATGTTTATATTTGTTTTTCTGCAACAATATGTCATAGAATGAATGATTGTCGAAGTTCCGTACAATAACGACATTTCTGCTAACTGGTTGCTACCAAACCTAAGACACCAGACATGCAACACCACTCAATCACTGTATACAATTTATGCGTGCCCAGACATTCATTTACCAGCTGTCAACAAGACTGACGTCCCAAATCGGCGTTTAAGACAACCACCAACGACCTAAGAAAGTATATAAAATATGCAATTAGACCGGAATTATGCAAAGAGAAACAGTTAACTATTTTCTATGATGTTGGAAAGGCGAAAGATATATTCATGGCGACTGAGTGAAATCCGTATTCAAGCTGTGTACCATGCCAGCATGTAACTCATGATATTAATGTATGTATCTCAGTTGCGCTCTGACTGCAACTGTTCATATATCCAGTGTGGCGATTTAATTCAACACGATGAATATACTGCCCCAAGACCCGGGTTAATCGGAATTAAACACAAGCATGAGCACAATCCCAGAGATTCTGTTCTATAGAGAATTATACTCATTGTAAAACTTCAGAAATTTCGAATGAAGGCGTTTGGAGGAACAACTGTGACACACCGGTTTTTGCCCTAATAACTTGTGACGTTGATTGAAATCGTAACATAACACACACGATTTAACAGATTTAACGAGATATTTACCAGTCGTATGCAGGGCCCTTCGGAATACCGCTGTCCGAGTAAGAATAATTTACAATGTCAAAACTTGGACCGCCCCTCTTGTCGTACAGTCTGCTAGAGAGGATTTCAGCTAAATCCTGGATACCAAGCATACCTCTCACTCACCGTGCACAACACACTCTTTGGCTATGGTCTTACGGTAGGCAGCAGGCTGCAGAGTACCCAATTGGTCACTTTTGAAGTAATATGTTAGACCCAACCCCGAACTGGCCAGGTTTCCTGTATAGGCATTGTTTGCTTTACTGGCAAAGCTATAGATATCACTCTTTTGTAGTCTTAAAGAAGACTTTTAGGCAATATCTTGTTACAGATAACGTACCATCCTTTCGCCAAATATGTCCATTATATTTCTGGATATGAATAACTAACATCGTGACAGCGAGAGCCGTCTCTGCGAGCTTACTGCTGGCAATAACAAGATAATTTAAAATGCTTGAAAGCAGCAACTTACAAAACCACTAGCACCACATGCTTAAGAAGAATTAAATAAAAAGGTGCAGTTATGTTAACTGCAATATTTAATACTTCTCAGTCTAGAAATACTCAAACTTATATGTTGTCATCACATTTGACAAACAATAAAAACAGTGGAAAGTGTCAGACTTCCGGTATGCTTAGGCCAACAGCAAACTCCTGGTTAATGCAGGAATACAACATAAAGTAAAAATATCAAGACCACACTGCACTGGAGAGTAAAACCAGAGCAGTGACGACAGTGTGATAGTTTGCAAATATAATTATACGGTTGCCAGAGTGCTAACTATTCTGTTGTCAACGCATTTAGAATTTAAAAGAGTAGATAATAAAGCCAGAGCAGCGACGACAGTGTGATAACTGACAAATGGTCACAGTTAAGCGGTGAAATACGACTCTAGTCATTTTACCTGAGGGTTTATTCTAACTATTCTTGTAAATGCTTAAATAGTAACAAATTACTCGCCCCAGCACCACCGCTGAAGCAGAAATAGTTTAACAAAATTATGCAATGGTGTGTTGATTGCAATATGTTTAACCTTATTGTAGCACAGAGTAAAATCAGATAATTAGCTACACTGATATATCCTGTCTGAATTATCCCAAAAGCAACTCTTGGTTTTTATCAGCACCTGGAATCAGAAGAATGGTTTAGTTGTATCTATTCCAGTACTGACTGTCGACTTTGGTTACTATGGATAATAGCGATGAAGTTAGCAGTGCATGCAAAATCGAATACGATATCAGAAAAAAAGTTCTAATCTCTAAGACCACATTCCACAGATAAATTTGTACGCTTCACTCATGCACCGGTAGCTGAAGTAGAATATGAAATATGCAGTAGGTTTGGTATTCTGATAGTAACAGGGCTGAAATCCAAGGCCTTGATTATTATGCTTATGGAATCCTCTACCAGATAAATATTTCAACGCTGACTTTCCTCTGTAGACTTGCCTGAGCATGCATATTTTTGTCACGGAATCGCACGTCTGGAGTTGTACGCCAGTAGGCTGTTGTACTAAGGGTGAAAATTTTCTGACTTCGATCAGACAAGAAGCGACAGAAAATTAATTATTGGCATCTAATGAAGCGTGCAAGCAGGGTAATGAATCTTAATTAAGTCAGCTTTTCTGCAAAATCATTCTGGATCGGAGTCAAGTGAAACATTAAACTGAACGACTTAGCTCCAGCCAAGGCTGTAGATTGAAGTCGAGCAAAGCCGACGGTTGTAAATAATGGACACATTGTTGAAAAATACGCAATCCCTGAAGGCAGCGGAACACAATAGGCTTAAAAGTGATATTTGTCCTTGAATCATAAATATACTGGTGTCGTGTTATGTAAACAACACAAGTATTGTCCCTCGGTGGAAATTTACATTTTTCTTTTCTATGGATTTTGTCTTCTTGCCGGAGGTAATATAAGGGACATCCATGTCTGTTTCGACATGTATTGATGGTTTTGTTTCACTGTTAGTAAACTATGACACCGTTATATAACCCAGACTTAACGGAAAAGATTATGGAGTGGAGGCTAGACAGTCCGTATGATACATGTTATTTCAATCTTTATCTTTTGTAAAGTAATAGTTTAGGAAGCGTCTGTTGATTATACAATGACTGCTTTCTACAGTATATTTGAGGCGTATAGCATAGAGAGGTAAACCAGTGATGTCAGTGAGAGATGGCAAATACTCACATGTACGGGTGAAATACGACTTCTTATCAGGTTACTTCATTTACATATAGGGTTTTAGTTTAACTCTTCTAGTAAATGCATAAATAGTAGCAGTTTACAAAATAATTAAAGGCGTACAGCATTGAGAGTAAGACCTGGGCAGAGACACAAGTGATAGATGGCAAATGGTCACACGTAACCAGAGAAATACAGCCTCTTATCAGTTTACCTCAGTTAGGATTTTATTCTAACTGCTCAGGCAAATGCACAAATAAGCAATTTACATGCCCCCAAGCACCCTGGCTTAAGCAGAATTTGGTCGAAATAATGCAATAATGTTAATTTCAATTGATAAGACGTCACTGGTCAACAAATACTCAAAACATGTCACGCGGATTTGATTCAGGATTTAATTTGCATAAAGAGCATACCTGGTCAAGAGCCTTTACTTTATATGTTTCATCTGATTTGTGTTATACGCCCTACTCAAGAATATTTTCCAATTATACGACGGTGACCAGCACTGTGATGACAGGAAACTGGACAGAGCCCGAAGGAAAGCAACGAACATCTGCAGGACGCTAGCAGACCTTCCCAGGTACGAACGGAGAAAGAGCCAGCAGAAGCCATGACAGTGATATAGTTGAAGACGTACAACCAGAGAGTATAACCAGAGCAGCGACGACAGTGTGATAGCTGGTAAATGTCCGCAAGTAACCGGTGACATACGGCCTCTTGTCAGCAATTTATTAGAAGTCACTGGTCTAGAATTTCTCCAAATGCTATGTTGTCATCACATTTAACATATCATCCTGCTGAAGAAGCACAGGAAGCCGTTTCAAACTTTAAGGTTTATGGGTAAGTTTCAGTTGAAGGGAGGTGTATGGTTCTACGTTTTAGAAAATGGCTGCATTTAGGAAGAAGTGGGTTTATTGACCCTCCCCACCCTCACCACTCCCATTCCGCTGTCGCACTGTGGCCATCGCTATTGAAAGACAGATGAAGTCATGATTTCAGGATAACGCTGCGATAACGACCAGTGGGAGAGATTCCGTTCTCTCCCGCCTTCGTTCCGGGGTGAGACAATCACATGGATTAAGTTCGCTCAGCCGTTCCCTGGTTGAAAGCATCGAGAAACTCGACCCAAAGTCCACACGGGCAATACTCTCGTCCACATGCCGCTGGAGTGCTTGATAATGCAGTTTTCAATGGTGCCTAAAGGCGCTTAATTGCTATTTATTCATATGATTGATGTTTACACTATATCCAAGACTGTATTTTCTCGCCACTTACTGATATATGAATGAACGCCACTCTAGCGGCGATTGATCTATACCCTAGGTAGATGCTTCAGCCATAAATCATCATGATTTTCTAAGGAAATGATGGTAACATTCAAATTTAGGCAGGAAGAGAAACTTGCCAGAAAATCTGGATGACTTTTATGACATTTCGATTTTGTGTCCGATATCAGCCTATGGTATTCTCTTCTTCACAAGCCTCTCCCTTGGCAGCCAAAATAAGAGGTAAATTTCGAGATAACTAAAATAAAAAAAATTGTTAAGATTGTTTGTGCGCTTGTTCGTTAGCTCTGATTTTTTTTGTCGCTTTCAACACTACATGTACATATGGCATGGTTATTTTTATATCCCTTATAACATACCGATCTCAAAGCAGACATAATGAGTCATTGTTGAATAACACCGCGACGGAAATATTTTACTAGCCAGCATAGTTCAACTTTTGTTGACTATACAGCAAAGTTGAATGCTGTTGAGGTAAGTTGAGTGTCCTGAGTTGAGCTCTGTTGTTTTTACCAAACTTTCGACAAATTGGAGGTAAATTTTCATCTTTCTCTCCAATGCAGGAGATGCAATGACGATCGGCCGGAAGAATCGTGTGGAGGGTTTATCCGGTGCGCTTACTACAATGGCCATACTCCTGTATCAAGGAAACTGTGTCATCGTGAGACCAGTTTCTCTCTTTCACCCAAGGCACCACCATTTTACCCAGATCACTTAGCCTTAACACGGTCACGTTATTTCTGCTGATTGGCTACATTCACTCAACTTGACTCAACTTGTTCCCAAAAAAATACACATTTTCCATTTCACCAATGTTGAATGGTGTTAAATGTTTTTGAACGGAGTTGAAGAACCCGTCGAGACTACTCAACGTGGCTCAACTTGTTGACTCAACCTCAAGTTGACTCTTGTTGCATCAACAAGAGTTGAGTGATGTTGTGTAGTCTGGACGGGACTTGAGCATGGCCACACCGATCAGTCACAGTACACCGTTTATGCCTCGAAAAAGACAATCGTATACCAGCTGTCAACCAAGATTGACGTTCAAGGTCAATAACGGGAAGAGTAATTCCCAAAATGAAGTAGAATACAAACCACCAAAGAATTAAGAAAGTATATAAAGTATGAAATTAATACGGATTCATGCAAAGAGAAACCGTCAACAGTTTTCAATGACGCTGGGAAAACGTAAGGTATGTTCTCTGTGGATAACTGAAATCAGTATTTATAAGTGCACCGGTATCATACGAGTATTTAAGTTGTTGATAATAATATATGTATGTTAATTGCACTTAGATTGCATCTGTTCACATACCCAACGTTGCAATCTAATTCAATACGATGAATATATTGCACCTTAAGCGGAATTGGACACAATCATGAAGCACTCTCCTTGGCGTATTTCTTGCGGCAGGCAGCACGCGAGGAAGTACCTAGCTTGTTACTTTTAAAGCAGTATGTTAGACCCAACTCCGAACTGGACGCGCTTCTTATATTCAGGATACAAGCATGTGCTAATAGAGCAAACATTATAGAGCACAGCGCAAAATCAATACACCGCTGATGGTACGCATGGTAAATAATATAGCACTTAATCCGCTTTTGGCAGCAAATCTAATTGAGGCCCAGAAATATAAAGACAAAACACAGAGTAGTGATCATCGAGTAAGAACAATCTGATTCAGGTCAAACAGCCCGACACTTGACATTAACTGTGAGTCGACAACTCCCCTAATAAATATGACTTGTCCGTCGGAAGAGGAAATGAGCAATAAAACTAGCATCTGTTGACAACAGACATTGTACAGTTCTTGACCCTAACACATTCCTCATATTGAGTATACACCACGGAGGACCAAGAGTCTTGCCCCTTTCACTACGGCGTAATAGACAAAAATAATTCAAGGCTTAAAACAGAGGGATTAAGGCCAAAGCAGTGACGACAGTGTGATTGCTGGCAAATGATTACAAGTAACCAGTGAACTACGGCCTCTTGCCATAACAATGCTTGAGTAATTGGCTTGAGTGATTGGCAAATGAGACAATTATATGAATTACTGTGTTTGGAGACCTGGTATCATCATTGCCACAGCGATCATGCCATATCTCGGATGTATAGTCGTTTTCTTCAACAAAGAAGACGTGAACTATACCTGTGTAGTTATCTACAGAATGATATGCAACAAGTGATAATCCAATGTCACAACGACGTCAGATTATCACATGTATGAGGGTATTATATCTTGCCATCGTACTGTAAATATCTTTATGATCATTGTGATGTCCAGCAGTTCGTGGTTACCACTTGTTCAATGTTACATACGTTACTCGGCTGTTCCGTTCCACGGAGATTTAGAAAAAAAGACGCTACTTATTAGTAGGAACGTTTTAGTTTCAGACTCGTATCGAGCACTTGGTGATTACGAATTTTCAAACGGCCCACCCTCACACATGTTACTCGGCTGTTTTGTTACACGGACATTTGGAAAAAAGATCCAAATTTCTCTTAGGAGAGTTTTACTTTGAAGCTTACAGGACAATCTATCGATGTTGGCTACTGCAGGTTACTTCCCGAAAGTAGACTATCGTAAAAATTACCAGAGCAAGCAGACAATACCATTGTTGCTAATTTTATGATAACATGCAGCTAGGTTATGTAAAGATTTTCGACACAAATCAGTAATGTCACCGAAATCCTTTCAACTTCGAATTTGAGGAGATCTAAAGTTTCCTACAAATATGTCTTAACTTTAGGCCATTACTTCTACGTGTATAAAATGGACCAAATAAACAGCACTATTGACAGGTTCGCTTTAAGAAGCGTTGAAGCATTGTGGAAATTATGCAGGGCGAACATGGTACCACCACAAATACCCAGGCACCTTATCAGCCCACTTAACTGGAAAGGCGCAATGGAAAGAGTGGGATCTGGATTAGAGCATGTGTCCTCAGGTGTCAAGGACAAATGTTTTCTTAGATGACCATCTGTAATAAAGAACGCACTTTTGATCGAGGGGGTTAGCACGGTGCACTGACCCAGAAGCCTCCCACCAATGCAGGCGTTATGAGTTCAAGCCCAGCTCATGCTGGCTTCCTCTCGGACCGTGCGTGTGAAGGTCTGCAAGTAGCCTGTGTACATGGGAAGGTCTGTCATCAACCTGCGGATGGTCGCGGGTTTCCCCGGGGTTCTGGCCGGTTTCACCACAGTGCGTGTCCCGAAATCTGCCACTGTGTGAATAGGTACATGCAGAAGTATCGATCAACATTTAATTTTCTCCCATCACCCATGGCAGTTGTCACATGTCACTAACTATGAATTTATGACAGAAGAAATATCCTTTCTTCTTTTCATATTTTGTTATGACTGGAATACAGTTATTGTTGGAAACGAGATCTCTGTCTCAGCCAATTTTCAACTCGGAAGCCATTGTTTTGGGGGGTGCGGACAAACACGAAAACAAAACTACATGTGGGTGGTCAAAACCAGAGTAACCTCAGTACTGACTTGGAGTCACAACCCCAATCATGGCTGTCGCTGGTTATTTTTTCAAGATGATTGCGTTCCCCTCCTCGACCTCAATATGGTCAGCGGATCAATCCACCCAATACCTTAAATCATCACGTTTCAATCTTTGCATATATATTGCTACAACCAGAATAAAAAAAGCACACAAATGAAATGACTTCTGTCAAGCGAAACTTAAGAACTGAGGCAGGAAGTGGGGACAAACAAGAAAATTGACATATTCACGTTACACGCAGAGTGACAGCAGGGACGCTTTGGAGCCACCCTTCTATAATCCTTAACCATCCGAACGTTCAAGGTGATTACGTTTGCCTATGTACTGCTTACCCACAATATAGCAATTTCGTCGATAGCCCCGAAAATGCGCTCTTCATATACGGCGGTATCGTTTGATCATGGAGATGCTTGGCAATTCACATTTTAGGAAAGTGTTTTCCCTGGCAAGAAGAGAAATGCCATGATTATAGATGAAGAATCGACTGCCTATAACGCTTCACCCTTCAGGCACCCGTTCCTTAGTTTTGGTAATATATCAATGCCTATGCCATTAACTTAGTTTCTCAGATATGAAGCAAAGTATCTCATTGCAAAGATGAAATAGTTAAAGATGTATTATTTTGTAATGGGAACAGCTTACACCATTGCATCCTCATCATTAGAATAATAAACCAAATGTAATCAAGGTCTAATAAAACTTCCATGACAACTACATTGCAACTGTCTCTCCTTTATGGTCGTAAAGTTAAACTAGAATCATCACGGGTTCCCCTATCATCATTTACGACATACAACATTTAGGAATAGATTTATTTATTTATTTATTTGATTGGTGTTTTACGCCGTACTCAAGAATATTTCACTTATACGACGCGGCCAGCATTATGGTGGGTGGAAACCGGGCAGAGCCCGGTGGAAACCCACGACCAGAGGAATAGACAGGTATCTTTAAATGTAATTGTATGGCGATTTTCTTCGCATGATGCAAGGCAATAATTACACTCCCAACCAAATACTTCTAGAAGGTGATGTTCAGTTAACAACTGCCCTGGCCTAGGAAAGTCTTAGATGCGGTCATTTGTCGGTGAGTTATTACAAATGGACTAGGAATCCCGACCCACCGGTTTTTGTTGATAAACCATCTTTTCCCATTTCTAAACCTACTGTTATAAAAGGGGTAAATTAGAGCAGTGAAACGGGGCTGAGTGGCCCGGCGTCAGTGTAATGTGATAGGGTGGAGTTATAATCAGTCTTTTAAAGGTAAATGTGCAGCGCCGATTCTTACATATATTTATTTCCGTGTGTGTGAACCAGAGTGAATAAGAAGGAACATTCACTCATGATTTTCAGAGCAGCAAACAGTGCTTTTGATAGATGAATGTAAAGTCAAGTCAAGTAAAATACTTAAATGGTTTATAGCTCACATCTTTCTTCTTAGAGTGAGTTTTAAGTCCGACTGTTATACTTAGTTAGGTCTAATGCTTTATATTGCTTAGATGGTAAAATGTCATTTTTTAATTAAACCAAACTCACGCTGTGAAAAATAACGTTTATCTTAATGTTTTATGGCAAAATGCATTGATAGTACTTTTAAGTTAAATGTGGCGTCTTAATTGACATAAAAGTTATATGTATGCATGTATGCTTGGGGTCTAGAATCGTACTTAACACTTGTTCAGTCATATGACGACGAAGAGTCAGGTGTGTGTACGGCGAGTCCATCAACGGCATCTGAAGTATGCAGTATCATGCCGAAGACACCAGACTTACCATATCACACCATAGTCCTGTTTTCCCTACCCAAGAAATTAGCCGTATTGTGTTTAATACATATTAATCAAAAAACTGAAAAGTTTGCCTCATGCACACCTTGTGGTATATTCATCACCCCCGATTCTACGCACCAATTAGCGAAGGGAAATCATTTTCTTGATTCAAACTTTGAGCACGAAATGCAGATGTCAGAGTATTCCTTGTTACCAAGAATGAAATATGGCATGTAGAAATTAGAACCCGGGTGAAAAATTACACCTCTAATAAATATATTCGAACGTCAATAGAGTGCGTCAATGGTGTAACATTCCCAAGTTCATAATAAATATACATGCCAAAGAGCAGCCTATGGATTTTCCTTTTCTCCATGGTTCCTTTGTCTAATGGGGACGTTGGGTAATTAAAGAAGTCAGTCTGTGAAGAAAACGCACTGTCCGACGTAAAAGCCATGTCTTGCCTGAATTTAATGAGGATGCAAAGACAGAAATGATCGAGGATCGCTTTGACATTTCCACACGGAAGCTTTGCTGTCACTCAGTTCAGTTTTGTGCTCAGTAAATCGTATATGTACTCGTCCTTTTAGGAATACAAAAGTGGATGTTTGACAATGCAGTTCATTTATGTCTGCTTTTTTAACGATCTACTTTTTGATCCAATTACGGTGTGGCTTGGTAATTCCCAGTTGACGGCTGTACTCGTTGTGTCTGTCTAAGTGACAGGTCTCGTCTGTCGATCTCTGTACAGACCACAACGCCATTACTCAGCAGGATGCGTGTATGAAAAAACAACAACTGAAATATATTTTGAGGAATGTCACAGTTGCTTTCCATAAATCCCATACGTTATCCTTCTCTGTAACAATTTGTAATTCAGTTGTTTATAAGTACGGCGTAAATCTAGGCATCATAACAGAAAAACTTCGAAAGGAACGTTTATTACATTTAAACCACCCATGAACTATAAATGTATAGTGAGAAATTCGCACGAAGGCTTTTGAGAAGCATGGTGTAAAGAACATTAAGAATGATCTGCGTTCATTTAATCGGAAACAAAAAACATGTAACATGCTAGTTTCAAAGTTGTTAGTGATCAAAAATAGGTATCTCAGTTACATTTTCGTTTCATTGTTCTTATATCAAACGAAATGTACAGTTGAACTCTTTTCTTTCTCAAAAACCTGATTTTATGAAAATACAGCGTTACTTGCCAAAACTGACATCTCTAAAAACGGACATCCTATCAATAATGACTATGTCGCTTGGTCCGTTTTATATCTGCATTTACAACCCATGTTATTTTTATTTCCAGTCCCCATGCATCCCGTGCATGTTAATCCACTTTGCACAGTCGGACAGCATATTGTTGGCCGACTCGGGCTCCTTGGATTTATCACCACTAGGGGCAAATGAGGTCAGAGAAGGGAGATAATCCTTTTAGTGAACAGTTCCTCTTTGTGATGAATATAAGCCTCATCGCCGACATTGATATACTATTTGTATTCCGTAAAGGGCGTTCCAAGTCGTTCCAAGACATTTTCGTCAGCATGATTTTGATCGGGACACGTTTCATAGTGTTAATTAGATGAAACTGAGGAATTCAGAATATCAAGTAGCGCTTTGTGGTTGCCTTCTGTCGCAATGTTTCCCATACAGCATTGAGTCACCCATGGCTCACCGACCTGCTATAAGTTAGAGACGTTGTGTGGAAATGTCCAGCTGATAAAATTTCAACTATTACATTTTTCCCGAAACCGACACAGGGTTAATAAATATCAATATCATGTTGCAATGAGAGAAAAGTTTGGGTCGATTGACTCAAAAATGTGAGCTAAATGAACTCAGAAAACTGAGCCATATGACCAGATCAGCTGAGTCATGAAAGTCTCCGACTTTTCCGACTGACTAAGTGGGTTAACACTATAGGCAAGTAAGTTTCATCACTCAGCTGATCTGGTCATGACTCCGTGTCCTAAGTAGAATTCGTTCAAATGTATGCATCAGATTTTTGAGTCAGTTGACCCAGGCCTTTCTCTGAGTGTGGAAGACCTACAATCAAACATGTCCTATGACGGAAACAGTATTATCTTTACAAGTACGGAATATATTCCCTAGAATGTTTCAGAAATGCATGTCTTCACATGTAATGTATGCATATATGATTGAGTTATCCTATACTCCGTCGCTCTTTTCTTGTTTGCATGTTGCCCACTACGTATTAAACAAGGGAAATTTGAGGCAAATGAAACTTAATTCACAATAGTTTATTATAAGTAACATCTGTACAACCTACACCAGGAGATGACTGTTGTTGTTGCACACGGAAGCTTCAACAAATCGACATCTTGTCAATATCAACGTTTGTTTGCGATTCTTCACATGGTTAGGTTACACGAGTTTTACTGCACTTTATTTACGTATTTTTTCACAAGGTCAGTAAGTGCTTCTCGCGTTGCAGGGTTGGTCAGAACACGTTATCAAATCACATCAATAAGAATAAAATATTTTCCAAACCAAATAATGGGTTTTACTGTCATTAGTGTGTATCCAAAAGGCTCCAGAACGCATCAGATGTCAACAGATAAAGCGTCAAATGGGCTTGTCGCAAAGATTTATCCTGTCTCATGGATAGCCTGGAGAAGACAAGAAGAAAGGCCATGGAATTTTATCAAAGCCGTTTAGTGAGTTTCCAAGCTGTGTTCATTCCCACACAGCTTATAGGTGTGTACTAAAAAGGGCATTGTCCGGACAAAGACACACAGCTACGCCATCTTGTGTTTCAGAAAAATAATACAGATTGTCCGCTATTTACAAATGGTATGACTCATATGTCGTTAAGCATTAGCATGAATGATTAGTCCGGCTCAAATGTCTTGCTAAACTTTGGTCTTGTAAGAAAACCTGAAATAGTACGAAAAGAAAACACAATAAAAAAAAGTATCCTACAAGATAAAGATTAAACCAAGTCACTTTAGCAGACATCGGCATAATGTACAAGGTCAGAGTTTTATTCTTCAGTTTGTTCTAAATGTTAGTCTAATCTTTGTTCACGCATGAAAACTTTCACCAAATGAGATAAATTTGATAACAAATCAATCGAAGCTCAGTGACAAACAGGTACCATGTGCTAAGTTAGCCATACCATTTGTATTAGCCCAGGAACCATGGTAATTCGTGAAGACAGCGCCAGCGTATCATGTTTTCGCTGCTGTAGGTGTTAACATCTAGTGTGTGGGATAGAAGTGCTTAATATTAGGAATACACACGGTGTATACAAATGACAGCAACTATTTCCGTAGTGCAAATGCCAGCAACGGGATGACCCAAGATTCTTATTGTTATTCAAACCGAAGAAGATCACAGTGGATTTTTCTGTTCTGTTTATGACTACTGTGACCATCTGCCACAAAAGGAACCAAAAACAACGTAAGCAGCAAGTTCTGTGCCACCATAACTCTTACAATGGGTTTGAATGAATGAATAACTAGGGATTAACGCCGCACTTAACCATTTTTCAGTCATATGACGTGGAGGAGTCATTAGTTGTGTGTACATATACTGTGTCTTCTCGTGACTGGGGGAGTTCATGCTGCCAAAGTGCTGCCGTCACTGAAGTATCATGGGGAAAATGGTAACAGGTGACGTTGAAAATCTATTTTTCTGTGCAACCTTGATTCCTGCTGAACACAATAGTTTAGAGATTGTCGTTATTTATGTGAATAGCTAAATGTAGAAGAGTGGGTTGCTACCTTCATCATTCTTACCACTAACCGGGATGTGTCCGTGACAGTCACCAGGGAGCGAATGGTATGCAAGATAGTTATCTCACTTAGAACAGGAAGTAAACCATTTTGTATGAAATTGCCTGTGTTTGTTTTTGATAAACATATTTGTGGTTATTCCGAGTGGATATTGCTATGGCAATGGGTCAATAAATCTTTTAAAGGCACTGTCTTTTTATCCCATAAAATGGCATTATACTTGTATGCTTACATAAAATGCCGATGAGTTCATACAACTTTTCTTTCTCCATTATGGCTGGAGAGCAAAAGGCAATTTGTCAAAGGTATTTGAAGTAGATTGGAACTCTGCATGTAGCGTTTCACCTTCACATCCCACGACAATATCACTAAATTACTCGGTCATATTCTAGTTTCTTCGCCAACATTTCAACTCATTTAGTTAAAGGTCGATGCCTTTTTCAGTCTCACATCATGGGCTGGTATGCAAACAACTTACATTCAATGTTTTTGTCGTGCGATTATCGACTTGGGGCAAACTTTTAAGAGTTGAAACTTGACGCTTAGATTAAGTCTCTGAGCATTCCCTACTTTACCTTTTTCCATGTTATTTTAGGCAAAACTGGAAACGCTTATCAGCCAGCACAGTTGCTAGGCAGATCTTTGTTCGGAGAGGTTAATATTGATTTTTTAGGACAAGAAAGTTTTTAGTTTTTTTTTAATTTTTGTTTGTGTATAATAAGACTTCCGGTTATAATCCGCATGAAGCTGATGCCTTGCACCCAGAATGAATCTTATTTCAAACGTTGATCGATAACGTGTCTGAATGACAAGAAACCGACTGGTATATATTACTAGCCCGGCGGCTTTTTGACTTCATGTATGCCATACATTTGTCTGTTACCAAAAAAATTCATCAGCAAAAATGAATTTCTTCTTTCTTGAAGAAAGAAACATTACTAAAGACTACAGCAAGGAGAGCAAAACTAGAACAGCGACGACAGTGTAATAGTTGGCAATTTCTCAATCGGACAACCAATAACCCCTGTTCAGAAAATTAACAAAGCAAAGACCAAAACAGAAATGACATTTTTATGTTCAATGAGCTCAAGACGTGTGAACGAAAGCCAGTTGATTCGCCTAAAGTACGACCCATTTCTGTAAACGCGCAGTTTTCAAAAGATGGATTGGGTTGCTGACAATAACGTTTAAAAACTACTGTGTTTTGTGTGTGGAAGAATTTCAAAAGTACGAACTCTGTATCCGGCATATTTGTCCAAATTGAATGAACAATAGGAAATGATCCTATGGTGACAGCATGACCTTCCTTGTTAGGGCGCCTTCCAAGGAATCTGTCAAAACTGAAGTTCATAGGTCATGTGGCTCACTCACCCTTGATAACGTATGACTGCTTTTCTATTGTAACACATGAAATAACTGAGCCCTATCTTTTTTGAATAGACTGTGATAGGTTGGTCACACGTATTTTAACCGGTGAAATTCCACCTCTTGTCAATTTATATTAGTCTGGATTTTATTCTGACTGTTCGTAGGGAATAAAATGTAGTGATGTTAAATGCAGTTTATTAGACGTCACTGGTCTAGAATTATTCAAAATGTTGTGTTGTCATTACATTTAACATATGAATCACATGAAAACAATGCAAAGGGACCAGGCCTCGGGGATGCTTAGTTCACCAGCAGAATCCTGCTTTATGCTCGGATACAATATAATTACAGACGTACGGCATAGAAAGTCAAACTAGAGCAGCGACGACAGTGTGATAGCTGGCAAATACGACTTGGTAAAATTAGAATTTGAATCAAAGTTATTATACATTGGCACTTGTAATCTGACTGAAATTGGTTATTTTATTAAAGCAGGAATTGCAACTCCATGAAGTGAAATATTTCTTCCCTTTGCAGAAGGTTGACGAGCACCACTGTTACACATTTGCCCAGAGCGACGCAATGACACACGAGTCTTCACTAATGCGGTTCACTGTGAGTGTATGTCCAGCTCATGCTGGATTCATCTGCGCCCGTACGTGGGAAGGTCTGTCAGCAACCTGCGGATGGTCGTAGGTTTCCCCAGTCCAGTTTCGTGCCACCATAATACTGGTCGCCGTCGAATAAATGAAATATTCTTCAGTGCGACCTAAAACACCAATCAAATAAGCTGATGTAATAGATTTATTTGGCCTTCGGAATAAAGTTTCAATGCAGGTCAAAATAACCTCATACTAAGTCACAAGACATGCGCAATACCATGTTTTCATCAGCCGCCCATCTGTTTTTCCCTTCACAAAAGTATACATTGTTATTCCAGTTATACTGTATTTCATAATCCTCTTTTCACGTTCAACGTTAAGGCCATGTTCGATCAAAAGATAATCCGTTTATCATTTAAAGCCAAATCTTTTATTTTATTATCGCATTCATAAGCCGAACGAACGCTTTTACGTTGTACACGTACATCTATATAGTGAATTAGAACCGCTTAACCATCTTTCGTACTAAGTGTCATCCAACGTCCCCTTAATGTTAAGGTTACCGGATTTGGTGCTCTTACGAATAAATGCTAGATACTAGAGAATGTAAGATATATTTTCTTTATTTATTTATTTCATTGGTGTTTTACGTCGTAATCAAGAATATTTCACTTACACGATGGCAGTAAGCCGAGCAGAGCCCGGGGAAAACCCACGACCATCCGCAAGTTGCTGGCAGACCTACCCACGTACGGTTTAACTGACCGTAAACTGACAAAGGTCTGGATTTCACCGGTTATGTGTGAGCAACAACAACGACTCTTGGTCAACAGCTGGTCCCAGATTCATTAACCTGGTTACAGTGATACCACTCTGCACGCAAATGCTAGTGGTCTAATCCGTCGGTAACAACAGCGAACTCCATAGACCTTGATTATGCAAATTTGGTTCGGGATCATGGAATTTCATTAAAGGACAGATTGTGCCGGAAAGCAAATTGACCCGTCCCTGGCAGGTCACGGGGGAAGACATAGTTCCTGTCACTATCACTCCAGTGACTGCCTGGTTGTCAGCGTCTCCTGATGAAGACTTGTTTGAGCGGAAAACCAAGTCAAAAGAAGTCTTCGTCCCGCGGCGGATGACTACAAGAGGGTTACTCAAATGGAGTCGTGAGAATCTGAGAGGAAGTCAAATTTGTCGCTTAGTTCTTCATGTGCTACCCTTTATTTGGGCTTTCAAGATCAAACAGGGTTTAGCGGTCATTATAAAATCACTTGGCAGATAGAAATATTCCTCTGCTTTTTTACAGCACATGCTCACCTTTCCAAACACACCACACCGCAATGTGATTTATTTGGTTTGATGTTTATCGCCGTACTCAAAAATATTTCACTTATATATGAACGGGATTCCAGCATTACGGTGGGAGGAAACCAGGTAGAGCCCAAGGGAAACCAAAGACCATAGCAGGTTGCTGGCAGAAAGTCACACGCACGACCAATGAGGGAGCTAGTGTGACGTAATTGGTGTAAAGTCCGTTTCCAGTAAGAGTAGTTTTACATACTCCCCTGGTCCTACAGTGCAGGACCTGGATTGTACGTTCTGGTGTTATCCTCAGTATACAGTTCTTTCGTTCGCTCAAACAAAAGTTCATTCTTGTTCGATTATTCAACTACCGCACGATCTAAAATGACGAAACATGGTGTCACAACTAGGATGGAGTTCCCATCCAGCCGTGTGGTGAACCTGAAACTTGTTATCAACTGATATGTGTGATTTTTCTCTGTGTGCTGATTGTACAGGTGGCTCGACTCGCCGGGGGGTGGTGTTTACAGACAGTGAGTGACTTCCTGATCTAATATTCGCGCTATTTTGCAGTTCAATAGAAACATGATTCATAAACACGTTACAGTTAGCTATTTAGTAGCATTGTCGTATGACACCAATAGCATGCATGCTCTACTCACAGTATTATATGCACTGCCACTGAATTTGGTAAAACAGGTAGTTCAAGACGTATCCAATAATATACACAATTTTGATGTTCCACCTCACCTTGTACGTCTGTGTCAAGACATATCGTATTTTCGATTGTATCGCCCTGTAACTACAATTGAAACTCAACGCGATCGACTCTTTCTAAATATAAAGTATTTAGATAGAGGCCTTGATTTAATTAACCTACCATGCATCTTTAATGAACCTGATGTTCATAATGCTGTGCCTAATTATTTTAATATCCAAGAGCCCCTTTTGCATATCCTATGAGTATACAAAGCCTATCGCTTCCAAAATTTTCAACTATTTCCAGGCCATCAAGGAGTTCGATTTGGCGACGTATATTTCTGGCGGCTATAACTGTGATTGTGAATCCTCAGTTTTCATCTACGACAGATGTAAACATGTCCTGACTGGTGACCTTAATATTATTAAGAATCATGATCTAAGGAATCTCTTTGTGAGAGGTCCTAAGTATAGAGAAAAGAGAAGTGTCAACGTTAGATCTAACATAAAAAATATCATTTCGACGCTTGAGGAATATGCTGAGGAATATTGAGGAGATTGTCAAAAAGAAGGTTAGTTTAGCTATACACCGTATAGACATTGATGCTCTTCCTAAAGTTAGACAGGTTCTGAAGGGACTACTTTTCGTAGTCCGTAAAGGGCGTTCCAAGTCGATACTCACAACAGCCATTTCCAAAACAACGTTTGACACCAGCTCCTAAAGATAAAGGTATGTAAGAAATTATACAAATAGGAAATAAAGCCGGTAACACACAAGAGAGAAGCGGTTATCAGTTTTCAATGATGCCGGGGATACCATTTACAAACAGTGCATAGGTATTCCAAAGGGTACCAGTTGTGTGCCTCTTTTGGCAGACCTATACCTGTTTTCATATGAATACGACTACATGTATATGCAGAAATTACTTAAAATTAATATCTTTAAAGCTCGATCCTTTTCATTTACCAAGCGGTATATTGATGATCTATTGGCGTTAAATAATCCCCATATTACTGAAGCGGTGAAGGAAATCTATCCGCCTTCATTGGATTTAAAGGCGACAACAGATAGTCTTGATCGTACATCTTATTTGGATCTATATCTGTACAAAGACGAACAAGGTCTCCTTTCACGCCGCTTTTACGACAAAGGAGATAATTTCCATTTTGATATTGTAAATTATCCTTTTTTGGATAGCAATATACCAAAGGGTCCTGCGGATGACGTATACATATCTCGCCTTGTAGCATTTGTCAGATCTTGCGTAAACTGGGATGACTTTAATCTGCTTCACAAGTTGTTACTTCAAAAACTAGTTTGTCAAGGACACTCCATTAAACGCCTTCATTCTAAGTTTCTCAAATTTTACAGTAACAAGTTAACAATGAGCAAGCCCCTCATCATGTACAAGTCTCTACAAACATTCCACTGCCAACCAAACTAGTCCTTAAAGGAAATTTGGCAGGAAACTGGAAAAAATTCAGACGGATGTGGGACAACTACAAAATCGCAACAAGACTTTGTGATGCAGAAAATAAATACAGGGCTGCTACTCTGCTAACATGTATCGGCGTCGATGCGTTAGACATTTTTGATGGCTTACCCTTCAAACAGAAAGAGGATAAACAAAATATAGATATTGTCTTCCAGAAGTTTGAAACATTTTGTGTCCGTGAAACAAATCAAACTTATGAGAGGTACTGCTTTAATCGCGAAGACCAGGAGATATCGGAGACCGTTGACTCTTACGCTGCTATCCTGCGTACGCTTGCAAAGACCTGCAATTATGGACAACTAGAAGATAGCTTAATATGGAACAGAATTGTCTTTGGAATTCGTGACAAAAATATTCGGAAAAGTTTGTTGAAAGATGCGAGACTAACTTTGAAATCTTGAATTGATGTGTGCAGAACACATGAATCTGCTTCCCTGCATGCTGATGAAGGTCAGCATGTTCGGGATAAATATAAGCACAAAACCAACACAAACAGAAGCGCCAGAAGCAACACAAAGAGAAACAGAAAACCCAAACAAAGCTGGAATGTAAATTCTGTGGCAAACGACATCCACATGTAAAGGAGAAGTGCCCAGCCTGGGGTAAAGTTTGTACACACTGTGAAAAAGCTAATCACTTTTCATCCAAATGTCCAAGTAAAGGCATAAAGTTCATCACCTGGAGACTGATGAAGAAGTGCCTGACATGTTTGATGTTGAGGAAGAATATGTGTTATCACTAAAACCAAACGGAAAACAGATAAGTTCTGATGGCAAAAGATTTCCAAAGCGTATCTTTGCCCGTATGGTCTTGAATAGCAAAACTGTCGTTTTCCAGTTAGACTGTGGAGCTACAATCATGCTCCCCGTGAATCTCTACACTGGAATCTTTCATGACACAAAACTGAAGAGAGTGGAAAAATCCACAACAACCCTTGTAATGTTCAGCGGGACAGAGATTGTGCCTGTTGGAAAACGCCGCATTTCCATTAAAAACCCAAGGAATGGTCAGAAGTACAGTATTGCAATAGAAATCGTAAAAGGTGACTACAGACCTCTGCTAGGAGCCAGAGCGGTCCAATACATAAATCTTACAACGGTACAGACCAAGAACATGCTGCTAGCTCATCAGAAGAGCAATGATGTGAATCTAAGGAATCAGCCTGAGGTGACCTTGGATAAAATCAAGTCTTCCTATTCAGATGTTTTCCAAGGAGAAGGAAAACTGGAAGGTCTGTTACATCTTGAAGTTGACGAGAAAGTGTAACCTGTTAAGTTGCCATGTCGCAAAGTTCCTGTTGCTCTTTAGCCCAAACTGAAAGAAGAGTTAGAGACTCTGACCAAGAAAGGTATAATTACACCAGTTACTGTGCCTACTGACTGGATATCAGCAATGGTTGTGGTTTCCAAACCGGATGGACGCATTCATCTTTGTATCGATCCGAAACCTCTGAACTCTGCTTTGAAACGAAATGACTACGCAACCCCCACTATTGATGACCTACCTGATCTTGCCAAAGCTAAGAATGGATTTTGCCACGTCCAACTTTAAGAAGAGAGTAGCTACCTAACGACTTTTGAAACTCTTTGGGGACGATACCGTTGGCTTCGCATGCCGTTTGACATCTGTACTGCGCGTGAAGAGTTACAGCGTAGACTCAACGACGGACTGGAAGGCCTAGATGGTGTGAAAGTAGTTCATGATGATGTTCTAGTTTTTGGTGTTGGAGACACAAATGAAGAGGCAGATGTGGAACACGATAGAAAGGTGATTTTTTTCCTCGATAGGTGTGGTGAAAAGAACATTAAACTAAACCAGAATAAGTTTCAACTCAAGTGCCGAGAGCTACCATACCTTGGACACATCAGAGCTGATTCAAACAGCCACTTCAACGGATTCAACCATGTCATCATTGAAGAGGGTGATACAGAATGGATGGTTAGAAAGGAAGATGCTCTCTTTGCAGTACAGGAATAATTTCCCTTTAGAGACGAACTCTGTTGAAAACGGAATAGTGTTTAAAGGTGAAAGAGTTATTGTTCGTGGTAGCGTCAGACCGGATATCTTGGACCGACTCTTTTCATCTGGATTGAAGGTTGATCCTTCTAAAATAACTGCAATCAAAGATATGCCAGCGTCGAGGGATAAGAAAGGGGTTCACCGCCTGTTAGGCATGGTGAATTTCCTCCAGAAGTTTACCCCAAGGCTGTCGTCAGTTACCGCCTCTCTGCGAGAACTTCTCAAGAATGGGAATCATTTTTTCTGGGGTGAAGAAATCCATCGAAAATGTCTTCAGGAAGTGAAACACATCCTGTCAAGTCCTCCTGTTTTCAGGTATTTTGACGACAAAGCCGACAATACTCCAGTGTGACGTGTCCCAAGGTGGACTTGGAGCATGCCTCATACAAAATGACCAACCTGTGGCCTATGCATCTCGTTCTTTGTCTGCTGCAGACACAGATTGAGCGAGAAATGCTCGCAATCGTCTTTGGGATGGAAAGGTTTGAACAATAGGTCTATGGAAGGAAAAGTGAGAATTGAATCGGACCATGAACCACTGGAATCGATTTTTCGCAAAAGCCTGCATAGTGCTCCAAAGAGACTACAACGCATGCTGTTGCGCCTGCAAAAGTTCGATTATGATGTGACTTACAAGAAAGGTACAGAAATGTACACTGTTGCCCAAAATGATGGAATAAAATATTTTGTACCAGATTTTTCCAAATTTGCACCAGATTTCCCCCAAGATTTTGGGCTACCAAGACAGATTTACCATCTTCGGTTAAAGGTGGAACCATTTGCCATGTTCAAACGTCCAGAGAATACAAAAAAGGAATACAAAACCAGAAGATTTAGCTTCAATTGTGGAGATTTAATGTGACCATAAGATTCAAATGAAAACAGATGAATCGATGAACTTGACAAATGGGAATGCACAAATAAAGTCAGATTCAACAGATTAAAAATCTCTAGTAACGTGTGTGACCACCTCTGGCACGAATGAGGGCAAGGAGATGCCGAGGCATGCTATCAAGGAGGTTGTTGATGACGTCAACGTGCATAGCGTCCCACTCTTCCCTCAGAGCCCGTCGCAATTCTTGCAGGGTTTGAAGTGCATTGTCCCGGTCCTTGATCGTACGGCCAAGGACATCCCAGGCATGTTCGATGGGGATTATGTCAGGCGAACAAGCTGGCCATGGCACCTGCTCCACACCCTCATCCCGAAGAAATTGTCTGACGACGCTGGCCCTGTGTGGCCTTGAAGCCGAACGTTGTTGCCGTAGACTTGTCTTGCATGTGGCAAGCAGTGTTCCTGTAAAATATTCAGATACACGGCGGCGTTGACGTTTCCTTTCGTCACCAAAAGCTCTGTTTTGCCACCATGATGAATGCCAAAACACACCATCACTGAACCGCCACCACCTTGACGGGACTCCCGGACACAGTCATCATAGAGGTTCTCGCCATGCAATCTGCGAACCCTTTGTTGTCCATCTTGTCGGTCAAGGATGTATCTGCTTTCGTCGGTGAAGACAATGTGACGCCAATGGCCGACCTAGTGCCCGATGCCCCCTAGCCCAAAGGAGTCGTGCAACACGATGCGGAGAAGTCAGACGTGGACATGTGACCATCAGTCTTGCTCGATGCCCTGAATCAATAAGTCGTCAATTCACGGTTTGGCGTGAAACACGAACCCCATAATGTTGCCTCCACAAGAGACGAAGACGGCTGGCTGGCATTCTTCGGTTTGTTTGTCTGTAAAATGACAGCATGAGTTGTACTTGAACTCACAGCGCTCGTATTTTGGTGAGAGGTCCCCAGGTCAGGGAAATAAGTATTGGGTATGACGTTAACCCAGGAGTCTCGCACCAGTGCGGTCTAAAAAGCTTCGATAGGTCAGCGTAGGTGTGACCGCAATCAGTAGTCTTGGAAATTATATTATAATCGTACAAGTACTTTTATCTGGCCTGCGAATACAACGTAATTAACCGTCAGTGCTTGTGCTATTAGAAGTTCAGGAAAGGAAAAAGACATTGTGTGTTATGAAAACAAGAAATTTTCTCAAATCGCACATGTTCAGTCTGCACTTAAACAGGTGCCATATCAAGCGAAAACTGAATAAGCATTTAAATTCAAGTCATTCAGCTCAAATTGTTCCCATCTACAACCATCTGGTATTAAAGGCTGGATCGTTAACAGTGAAGATAACCCCCGTTAGTGGTCAACCTATTGGATCTACAGACTCTTCACGCTAACAATTTCCTCGCTAAACTATCGCCGCAACTGATGTACGTTATTCTTACACCGATCTTTGAGACACAGTTCTGATTTTATCAAGGTTTCTCGCCTACAGTCCTATTTAACGAGGGTCAGTGAAGCCTTTCGCTTAATTCATAGGCTAATAGGTAGGTTGTCTGACCCAGACACAAGGAACAATCCGTGAGCAACAGGCTTTCATTAGGACCGTCTGCCGAATTAAACCAGTCTAATGTTTTATTTACAAAGACCAAGCTAGCTCAGTTAGCCGAGTAAGATGTCTTGAGAAAGCGACGCCCTCTGACGAGACAGTGTTGATCTAGAAATCAGACCGTCGGTCTATGAGGGACACAGTACAATTATCACTTCACTGTTAAGACAGCCATTGACTAATGTAACGGGTTTTTGCTGGCATTCTCTACTACATGAACTGAAATGATATCCGCAATATGGCGCATCCTTGTATCCGGTGTAGCTATTACATCGATAAATTTTTGTGACAGTGCACTGCTAAAACGCACAAAAGTGAGTTTTCTATTTCTTGCTAGCGTTATCGATATCTTAACACCAGATTCTTGACCTTTCCCGATGTTTGAGGTGAACTCTCAACCTCCATCTAACATATGACAGTTTTTAAATTGTATAGAAGTAAAAATCAGGAATCCAGAAAGATGTTTCTTTGCCTAAATATGCCCCAATTTCTATCTTCTTATTTTTTTTGTGTTGAATGTTGTTTTGAAAATTGTTCAGGGAATTGTTGACCAGGAACGTCTGTTATGGCCTGGAGGACTTTTTGCCGTTATGTGACTTTGGCAACTATTACGCTGTCGTTGCTACTTTGATTTTGCTAGCAATGCTCTGATCTTTTATGTGGTGAATTCCTGATTAATCAAAAAGATTTTCATACCGGACTTTTCACCGAACTTAAACGATAGTTGTGATGTCACCCTAGTGTCAAACTGTAGTTCTTTTTCTTTCTAGGAAACTACAGATAGGAACTACATTCTTATTCTGGAAAGTACAGTACGACGGAGAACTCAGTGTAAAGAGACACCAAAATCAGCATTGCATGGTGAAATGGTATGCAGTGCTACATGTATGTGGCCTGGATCTTATAAAACTGTCTCTCTCTGTACCACAGATTTGGCCCCGATAGTTGGTAGAGCGTCCGCTTCGGGAGCAGTACATCCAGGGTCAATCCTGGCTCGAGTCACACAAGAGACCTTAACAGAGGAAGTTGTAGCTTCCTCGCTTGGCGTTCAGCAGTAAGGAGATAGGGCAACGACTGATTGACCCGTATCAGAATAATGGCTCGCGGCTTACTTGCCTTCGGTAAGGCGTCTAAGTGAAGCAGCACAAGATAAAAGAGCTGGAAATCCGCCCTGTAACAAGGAGGCATATTACAGGCACTCTAAGGATTCTTTCGTCGTCATATGACTGAAAAATTGTTAAGTACGACGTTAAACCCCAAGCACTTACTCACTCACTCTCTGTACCACCTCAACCTTGCATAAGACACTTCCAACTTTGCCATGAAAATTCCATAGCATGTTCTGCTACAATGCCGCCCTGTCCACTTAGCGCATGTGTTAAAAGATCCGAGAAACATGCACGCAGAAATGCGACACAATTTAGCCAGGCCTACTTGTATAAAGCAACCAGTTATAAATTCACAAACGTGTTACAGAAAGGACGGTCATAAAGTTTTCAGTCTTATATATAGTCCACATTCACTGCATACAAAATTACAATTTAAGTCACATGTTTACTTTACCTAGCATTTGAGCAGTGTAGAAAATCACACAGGTACGTGAATATTGTTACTGACCATCGTTTAAGGCTGAGAAAGCACTCGTAACAGGACCTAAAAGAAACATCGATTCGGCGCTATCGCGCGTCCTTGATTCGTCTTTAGGAAAGTACTGTTATTCGTCATGCGTCAGAAAGTGAAGAGATTAAAAACACATTATTTGCTACAAAACAACATGACTGCAACATGATTACCTGCACTGGACAAAAATTGAATTCCTTTGACTATTTACTTGGGGTCTATACAGGGCGTCTCTTGAATGGAATGATTTGGTAGAGAAGGCTTTGACAAGAGCGCCTCCGACCGACCGACAGATTTGTCTGCAGCAAGGCAAGACTTGAACCAGACGTCCTACTTCGACCAACAGTTATACAAGGATGGTGCCGCACTGCATCTTTTCAACCATAATGGCGCAATGGGAAATAAGCTATAACTGATAAAAGACGAACCTACTTCAAGTTTTATGTTACCGTCCATATTGTAGACACAACAGTATAGCGCTATTACTTATTTGCTAATATGTGAAGGCTACGTTGAAAAGCCCAGTTCCCTATCCAAAATGTAAGGAGGGACAACGTGGCGGATTTCAGCCGGAGAGGTGGTATCTCGCATAAAGCGGGAATATTAGCAGAATGTATGACCGATGGTGGATAATTATACGTTTAAAGAACTTCATTGAAACCATACCATTCAGTATAAAACCAGATGACATTAAATCATTTTTATTGAACTGTTGGTTCTACAGTCGCTGGTTGAACAGAAAATTTATGCGGCAATTTCCCCGAATTGTCACTCAATAGGTCACTGTCAATTAGTATATGACTGGGAGCTATATTATTCTCTCGATAGAGTTGTTAGTATGGTGGGAAATACTGTAACGTTTTGTAATCGACCATATACGGTATAGATAGTATGAAATCGTACGTAGTATCAAGGTCCACAGCTAATGTATTTGTGTAGTTTCGGGATATTTTACCTAACCGTGCATCCATATCTCTGCATAAATAATTTGACTTTCATCGTCACTCTTCATCAAGGCTGAAATAAATCGATAATATCGTGTCTGAGATGTGTCGTTGAGATCTATGCCTTTCGGTTCCACTTCCCAAGATAAGTTTCTCTTCAAGAATCTTGTTATCATTTTAGGAGACGTGTCTCCCCGATACAATATACCGATTCTTTACTACTAGATGTTAACTGGAGGATTTTGGAGAGAAAAAAATGAGACATGTATTTTGGATCCGGGTGAATGAAACCCATATTTAGACATGTAACCATGAAGACTGCAAATTGTGGGACAATTATAATATTTAACTACACATCTAAGAACAGGACTCGTTCATTCAGAATACCATTATCATCACCCTTAATAGATACGATACGTTTCCAAGTTTTCTGTCACTTCAATTACAAAATTGCTAGCCTGTCCTCAGCTCCATGCCTCGACACAGAGCGATTGTATTTCAAGATAGAAGACACCTAATTAGATTTTCTTCTTCTCTGCCAAATCAGGAAGTATCGGGTATTCTTGTTTTTTATAATAGTGGGATTTTTATATCTGGCAGTCACACTGACAACATGCTTTTATTAATTTATTTGGAGCTTTAAGTCGTACAAAATAATATTTCACTTATACGGCGGGGGCCAGCATTATGGTGGGAGAGAACCGGGCAGAGCCCGAGGTAAGCCCACGACCATCCGCAGGCTGCTGACAGACCTCCTCACTTACATCCCGAGAGGAAGCCAGCATGAGCATTTGGAGTTCTAAGTCTTACTCAAGAGTATTTCACTTATACGACGGCGGGCAGCATTATGGTATGAGGACACCAGGCAGAGCCCAGGGGAAACCAACGACTATCCGTAGGTTGTTGCCAGACTTCCACGTACGGGGTTTTCTTTGACTAATTCTAATGAATGGAACATTCCTGCTACCGTGATGTTGAACGGTCAAGTTGCAGTGACATTTTGAAACAGAAATTCTGTTACCAAAGCAGTAAGTAATAGATGTATTGAACATATGACCGAAAACCTACAATTATATCTATACTAATTCTTCTGAAATGCAACAAAATATTTACAAAGTATTTACTAGATCTCACAAGATAAAGTACGCAAACCATGGGTTATACAGTTCACGGAGCTAATGTATATGATACCAGGTTTACAGCTCAGCAAGAGTGTAAACACGTTACGTACTCAGAAAAGATCTGTGCACTCAAACTCGACAATCTCTTCTGCCTGGAGCGTAATGACAACTTATTTGTCTCACACTACCCTAGTGGATTCCGAATTAGTCTGAACTTCACATTTTCTACCAAAGCTTTCTCTGAGCGAAACATTCCACAATTCAGAATTCCCTACACACGAACATGCTAACGAGAGTGTCCGTAAGTTGAATTCGCTCCGCTTTCATATAAAAGAATTTTATTCCCCTGTGTTGTGTCCGTAATAAATTGGCACGTTTATTTGGAGTAGCCACTGTTAAAGACAAAGTATTGTGATTTGAATTGCTATCCACCAATGAAATTATAGCAAAAATGATTCTACTAGTTTTCGTGCACAACCAGCACAAAGCAGGAATCCTCCCGGTTACCGGGATGTTGTTTGTGTGTACAGCAACTTGCATCTTAAGCACGACTGAGGCACATCTATTATGAATATTATGATGAATCGTATAGAGGACAGAAAATTTCACTTCTCAATGAGATTTCCCACAAATGAGGTTTACACGGTAAACGATTTTCGAAATATAATGGTGTACAGTTAATACCAATCTACAATATCAAAGGAATGCAAGAAAAAAAAAACCGACGACCTGTCGTCTGTACATGTCCTCGCTGACGTCACTGTATATTCTTTATGTCGTAACTTAAATAAGCATGCCACTGCGTTTTACTCAGCTGTAGATTCTGGCAACAACATGCCCATCTTGGGACGAAATGTACGTTTCTGACTTGATAGTTCAATCCAATTTCAGTAAGGTGAATTACGAAGACGTCGCCGCTAAGTTTGCAAAAATTGGGTGTGAACTTTAAGGCTTTAAGTCAGGCTAAAGGCAAAACTTCCCATGCTTTAAGCAAGGCCGAGTAAATGGACATCCGTTCACAGCGACCGTCATTTCATGACACGTGATCAAACAAATCTGAAAAGCTTAAATAACCTCGTCTGTGGCCTAAGGCCTTTGCTTTAGAGTTTATTGGGTGCCTATATCTCAAAAAGTGCTATAGTTTTTCTCCTAACATTGCCCAGCAGTTCCTTTGTATAGCGGGCAGAGAAAATAATCCACCAAAGCTTGCATTTCAGCCAACGTAATCATTAGCAAAATCACAATTTGGATAAATCTGGTCTCTCTCTGGCAACGTATTTCTGTTGACGTTACTTAGATAGACTGTTAGATAATGCAATTATTAAGGTTTATTTAAAATCTAGGTAAAACTATCTTCAACAGGATAACAATCGTCAACCGTAACATTAATTCAAATGACAGAAAGTTTTGACAAATATTAATGATATAGTAAATCTGTTTTTAAACATCACAAAATAGCCCCAATTTATGTCGCACACTTCTTGTCAAATAGATTCATCCTTCGTAAGTATATTTAAAAGCAAGGTGTCACTAGTAAGAGGAAGTAGAGACACGTTTCACTTGAATGTTCTGATACAGATAAAGCCATCGTAATAAAAATACTAAACGGTTTATTGGACTTTACTGAAAATCATTTGACTGAGCAAAATTCGGTTTTAAGTAAGAGTTCAGGTACAAAATAAAGGGGTGTTTCGAGTTTTTAAATATTGCCACCTGATAAAGGAAAACTTCGATTGCCAATCTTACTAATCTTGAGAAAATAGAACTGGCCATGGGATTTGTACATAGGAATCGAAGCTTGTACATAGGAGCTTGGAAATCCTTCTTCGTAATCGTAATTCATCGGGGTTATATTGTAACCAATGGCAACGACATTATCAAATGTAAAATATTTCACAGGAGTTTTCAAGTACACCGGCTCAAGAGGTTTGTACATTCAGGAACGATAAATTTGCCTGTGGTTTACCGCAATCACGTAAAGCATTTTCAATAAGTAAATGGACACTAAAAGAGACAAATTGCGGTCGGTCGCAGTATCCGCTTGTCTTCTGCTGAGCTTGTCACTCAGAGTGTGGGCACAAATGGAAGTTCGTGAAGAGCCGGTGATTTGGGAAGGCATATTGACCTTTGACTGGGCTACCGCTTTCCCGTAATTGCAAGGAAAAGCCTTGCCGTTCGTCATTGATCAAGAATGTGGGAATATCTTGAAAAACCCTCTGGGCAGAACACAGTGTGGTTAGTAGAAATAGCTGACATGGTCACCTCATTTCATTATGAATGATTGCAACGAGAGAAAAAACACATTTCTAGCAACTTCCTAGTAACTTGTCAAGCCTTCACCCACAGCTCCTGTAATTCTGCAAACTGATATGCTTCTTGGCACAGAAAAGATCATATAGACTGGGATTAACGAAGGTTTGACTGACCCACGGCAAGTAGCAATTAGACTAGAAGTCCGACTTTAACTCCTTTGAAAAAACAATCTACCTGATGATTTCCTTTTCAAAATATGCAACAATGGACATAGTTATGATAATATGGAGTGAAAGTTTACATGCTTGATACTCGGTATGGTTCAAAGGGATGCGTTGTCCATATCATTACCAGTCTGCAGCGAAGGGGACAAAGTTAAAGAGGTTTTACCTGAAAAATTTTGGTCACGAATAGCTAATATTCAGCAAATACTATTCATGCTGTCAAAATGACACTAAAGTTATAATACGACAAAATTTGTAAATTTTAGCAATTTTATGGAACTGTAACACAAGGCCAATAATTTGTGAAACTTCATGCATTGTTTGGGCCATTTCATTCGTGGTAAGTTGGACCAACTATCACACTATCGTCACTTCTCTGATTTTTCTCCCCGTGATGTAGTCATTTATATTCTACAATAATAGCAGAACTTTGATTCCATGTTATCCGACTGACTTTATTTGGTAAAAAATCTCCGGTATAGCCTGTTTAAGGCCCTGTTCCTCACACTTTCTGTCTTGTACAGAGAACTTGGATTGATAAATATGATGAGTATTAATTTCGTTTCAGCTTTTTGTTCACTAATTCACGTTATCCGTGTTTGTAAACGCGTCGTTCTTGAAAAATTTATTGAGTACTGTATTAAATAAATAAACAAACAAATACATGTATCAATTCCTAGGATAATTACACCAATGATTTTAGCACGACTCTCCTGTGTTCTTTCCCGCAGTACAAAATTCTATAATTCAAATGCCATTTGAAAGTATGCTGTCATGGTGTTTTTTCCGCTACTGCTCCCAAAAAAGAGCTACATAGCGAAACGACGAATAATAGCATTTCTAGTATACTCTAGACAAGTTTGAACTTGCATTTGCCGATTTGATTGGGGTGACAGGGCTCAGCATTTAAAACCAGATGTGTAAAGGCCTCTTGATTTACGATACCAGGAAACATATCTTCACATCTTGATCAACCTTTCTCTTGAACTTGTCATATTCCTATCCCTGACTGTTCAGCAAAATGCCTGTTATTGCTTCCAGCCTATGAGGAGAAAAGGTCAAGAAGGACTAATCTATCCTCTTAGAGCATGTCAAATCAGGATAGTATTTGGAAGGCATAAAGCGCTTAAGAGGAACTAAACAATCAGTTATATATAGATTTATTCATTTGACTTGTTTTACGCCGTCCTAAACAATATTTCACTTACACGACGGCGGTCAGAAGTATGATGAGAGGAAACCGGGCTCTGAAGTCAAGACCATTCGTAGTTTGATGGCTGACTTTCCCACCTACGACCGGAGGGTATGCAATATTTGTTAATTTAATTGATGTTTTACTCAGTACATAGGAATTTTCACTTACATGACGACGTCCATCATTATGGTGGGAGTGGTGGGGGGGGGGGGGGGGGGGTATCTTAATGATCAGTGATGAGCAGGTTACCTTTCAGGCTCTGGAAGGGGTTTGAAAGCGAAGTGAGTCCTACGTGGGCATTTCTGAGGTGGTGAAATTTCTCACCGATTTACCAAAGTAGTTCCACTGTACTGCCGCGGTGTGTTTTAACGTCTCTATATGGTTTTCTTCTATTTGGGTATATAAACCCGACTAGAGCTTGGTTATTGTGAAGCACATTACTTAGTTCACAAAATACCGTCAAATTATAATGCTTTCCAATAAAAAATTAGTGTTGTCTGTTCGCACTCTCTAGCTGCATGGTTCAAATAGTTGCATTTCCATTGATTCGGTCAGGCCATGGTTAAAAAAATGTTCGTTGCGTGCTAGCGGCGAGTAAAAAAACTGATAGACTGGTAAAATTAGTAACTACTAGTTCTCTTTGGCTAGGGAAAATTTTGAAAGAGGTACAGTTCGTTATAAACGAGTGTGTATGTTTCGTTAAACTATTAAACTTCTTTCTACTTTTGTGAGCTTGTATGTTTTTCGAGGAAGATTCTGCTCTTCGCTTAACGGCGTTCAGTGCTAAAGCACGGGCACAAGTGTTCACCAGCGCACGTCATTCGCCCTGCCGGAACTCGTACACCAGGCTGTAATAACCATTGAGCTTTTTTGACTACAGGCTGCCTAGTCATAGGCCTCTGGCTTGCTGCTGATGAAGCCATACTGCTGTGGTGACCCTACTTCGGTCGTCAAAACAGAGGGACTTGCACAGTCGAAATTGAATTACATGTGGCGTTTTGGGGGAGGGAGGGGGAGGCGGGGGTGCATTTACAGCAGGATCACAGGCGTCAGTATGACAATGTGACAGGGAAGATCGCACACAATCATTTCTAAAAGAAGGGGTGGAACGAAGACCGTGGTTCCAGTACCTGTTTGACGTTGAGAAAAATGTTTTGCCTTGTCAGTGTTCGGCGTGCTTTGAGTTTCCCCTAGAATCCTGGATATAAATTCCCACACCAACTCTTTTATTGACGAAATCGTCATTAGCTGCTGATTTCATTAACATGATTTTCGTGAGTACATTCGAATTTTTTTGTATGAAACACCTACGCTTGACTTAAATTGACCTACAAGTGTATTTCAAGTGATATTTGTGTGAGTGAGTGCTTGGGGTTTAACGTCGTACTTATCAACTTTTCTGTCATGTGACAACGACGGAATCCTTAGAGTGCAAGTAATGTGCCTCCTTGTTGTAGGACGGAGATCCACAGCTCTTTTATCTTGTGCTGCTTCATTGAGACGATTTACCGAAGGCAAGTAAGGCGTCCCGCCCGAGCCATTATACTGATACGCGTCGACCAGTAATTTCAGTGTCCCCTTAACGCTGAAAGCCAAACGAGGTAGCTACAACTTGCTCTTTTAAAATCTTAGGTGTGACTCGACCCAGAAGCGATATTTGAATACAGTTCTATCCGTGAGTGATCATAATTGTTCGTTATAAAAGAAAAATGCAAAATTGTATGCATATGGGTGCATAATCTTTTGTATTAACCGAAGTGAAATTTTGGGCTAGTGAAATTTGAGGGCTTACAATCCTGCAATTGTACTGCATAATAACCAGGCTACTAAACCCTTGGGTTCTAGTTCATTAATATAGAGGGAATGTGACAGAGTGGCCAAGGCAATGTGATATATGTACTTGGCTATGTTTGAGATGACCTTCTACGTTAGAAAATTTTGTTTTAAAACAGAACAATGCAGTGTATTGTCGAAGACACAAAGTGTATAGGCTTTGGTATGATGTATACTTTATTCTAACCACATGAGGTGCTTCTGTGTATAGCAAACCAGATCACCTTTCGACGGTCCTTGTCCAGAATTCTTGTTTTTGAATAATCATGACAACACGCGAGGCAACGAAGTCTTCATACTAAACCGTCATGGTTGAGCCATGCGCCTTGCGAATAAAAATCTAAACGTCTATTCCCACATTTATATAATATTCGTAAACCGTAAAGTCGCCTCATTTTCCAAAACAACGTAAAGCACCAAATGCCGATTCCACAAAGCCATTCCTAACTGAAATCATAATTTAAAACCTCTTCAGAATGTTTAAGTTTTCGGTGAAGGAAGATTTATTTATTTATTTAATTGGTGTTTTACGCCGTTCTCAAGAATATTTCACTTATATGACGGCGGCCAGCATTATGGTGGGAGGAAACCGGGCAGTGCCCGGGGAAAACCCACGACGATCCGCAGGTTCCTGGCAGACCTTCCCACTTACGGCCTGAGAGGAAGCCAGTATGAGCGGTGAAAGAAGAGGAAAACATTTTTCTTACAATAATACTGAAGTGGTCAAAATTTTAATTTCCAAAGCCGAAAATGGGCCCCTGCTCTTAAATGAATATGTAAGAAGTAATGTATAAATAATAAACAAAGCTGGTAACATGTTAAAGGGAAGCAGTCAACGCTTTTCGATAATGCAGGGAGAACATAGTCTAGGCATGGCATCCACTTCAATTTTCAAACTCGATGTCCGCGATAATTTCCAGGTCGGATACAAGTTGACTTTTTACTCTACCTGATTTAATAAACATGAATGCTTATACACGACCCCCAACCCTTGGTTAAGCGGAAATAAATACAATTTATGCCATAAACATAGATGCTTGTATACTGCCCCTGGTCCCGGATTAAGCGGAAATAGATGCTTATACACGACACCCAACCCTTGGTTAAGCGGAAATAAATACAACTTATGCCATAAACATAGATGCTTGTATACTGCCCCTGGTCCCGGATTAAGCGGAAATAGATGCTTATACACGACACCCAACCTTTGGTTAAGAGGAAATAAATACAACTTATGCCGTAAACATGAATACTTATATACGGCCCCTAGTCTCGCCTTAAGCGGGAATAAATGTTTATACACTACCCTCAGCCTTGGATTAAGCGAAAATATATACAACTTATGGCATAAACATGAATGCTTACATGTAAGGACCCTACTCCCTGATTAAGCGGAAATAAATGAGAGCCCCCAGCCCTGGATTAAGCGCACACAGATACAACTGATGCAATAAACATAAACACTTATATACGGCCCCAAGCCAAGAATTCAGCCGAATTAGATACAACTTCTGTCACAAACATGAATGCTCATATACAGCCCTAGCCCCGAATTAAACGGATAGAACTTATCCCATAAACAAGGATGCTTAAATACAGGATCCACCAAAGATCCTGAACATCCTGTGTGGCATGTGGCAAAGGTGGTGAGATTGTGTGATCCTAACTCATCAGAGCTTGAACATCTGGAGTGTCTTTTGGCAAAGGTGGTGAGATTGTGTGATCCTAACTCATCAGGTCTTAAACATCTGGTGTGCCATGTGGCAAAGGTGGTGAGATTGTGTGATCCTAACTCATCAGAGCTTGAACATCTGGAGTGTCATTTGGCAAAGGTGGTGAGATTGTGTGACCCTAACTCATCAGACCATAAACATCTGGAGTGTCATTTGGTAAACGTGGTGAGATTGTGTGATCCTAACTCATCAGACCATGAACATCTGGTGTGTTATTTTGCAAAGGTGGTGAGATTGTGTTATCCTAACTCATCAGACCTTAAACATCTGGAGTGTCATTTGGCAAAGGTGCTGAGATTGTGTGACCCTAACTCATCACACCATAAACATCTGGAGTGTCATTTGGCAAAGGTGGTGAGATCGTGTGATCCTAACTCATCAGACATTGAACATCTGGAGTATCATTTGGCAAAGGTGCTGAGATTGTGTGATCCTAACTCATCACACCATAAACATCTGGAGTGTCATTTGGCAAAGGTGGTGAGATCGTGTGATCCTAACTCATCAGACATTGAACATCTGGAGTATCATTTGGCAAACGTGGTGAGATTGTGTGATCCTAACTCATCAGACCATGAACATCTGGAGTGTCATTTGGCACAGCTGGTGAGATTGTGTGATCCTAACTCATCAGGCCTTAAACATCTGGTGTGTCATCTGACAAAGGTGGTGAGATTGTGTGATCCTAACTCATCAGGCCTTAAACATCTTGTGTGTCATTTGGCGAAGGTGGTGAGATTGTGTGATCCTAACTCATCAGATCTTGAACATCTGGAATGGCATTTGGCAAAGGTGGTGAGATTGTGTGATCCTAACTCATCACACCATAAACATCTGGAGTGTCATCTGACAAAGGTGGTGAGATCGTGTGATCCTAACTCATCAGACATTCAACATCTGGAGTATCATTTGGCAAAAGGGATGAGATTGTGTGATCCTAACTCATCAGACCTTAAACATCTGGAATGGCATTTGGCAAACGTGGTGAGATTGTGTTATCCTAACTCATCAGACCATGAACATCTGGAGTATCATTTGGCAAAGGTGGTGAGGTTGTGTGATCCTAACTCATCAGACCTTAAACATCTGGAGTGTCATTTGGCAAAGGTGGTGAGATTGTGTGATCCTAACTCATCAGGCCTTAAACATCTGGTGTGTTATTTTGCAAAGGTGGTGAGATTGTGTTATCCTAACTCATCAGGCCTTAAACATCTGGAGTGTCATTTGGCAAAGGTGCTGAGATTGTGTGATCCTAACTCATCAGGCCTTAAACATCTGGTGTGTCATCTGACAAAGGTGGTGAGATTGTGTGATCCTAACTCATCAGGCCTTAAACATCTTGTGTGTCATTTGGCAAAGGTGGTGAGATTGTGTGATCCTAACTCATCAGACCTTGAACATATGGAGTGTCATTTGGCAAAAGTGGTGAGATTGTGTGATCCTAACTCATCAGACCTTAAATATCTGGAGTGTCATTTGGCAAAGGTGCTGAGATTGTGTGATTCTAACTCAGCAGACCTTAAACATCTGGAGTGTCATGTGGCAAAGGTGGTGAGATTGTGTGATCCTAACTCATCAGACCTTAAATATCTGGAGTGTCATTTGGCAAAGGTGGCGAGATTGTGTGATTTTAACTCATCAGACCTTAAACATCTGGAGTGTCATTTGGCAAAGGTGGTGAGGTTGTGTGATTTTAACTCATCAGACCTTAAACATCTGGAGTGTCATTTGGCAAAGGTGGTGAGGTTGTGTGATCCTAACTCATCAGATCTTAACCCTCTAGATCCCAAGGCATTAAGAAACCAGCCAAAAAATTTCTCCTTGAGAATAAATAAACTCAGACATGTAAAATAAACAAATCCATTGTCAGTTTTGCCATCGGACCCACGTGACCTACTTTTTAAAAATGTTGCACACGTGCAACATTGGGATACAATGAAAAGAAATACGGAAGGATTGTTTTTTTATGATTTATTATAGTAAACATGACAACTGCAATTTCATGCAATTTGATGAAGGTATCGTCACAATTAGAAAAGAAACCACAGTTTAGGCATTGTATTCAAGGAATACTAGGGCAGACTGGCTTAGTCAAAGCAATAAAATTACAAAATAGACATACACCAACAATGCGTTTCAGCATATTTGCCTTATGAGAAATGTCTGAACAATACCATGCTTTACCACACAGTTATTTTTTGTGGTATGCGAGGAAGCAGTTTCGAGGCTCGGCTCCAGGAGAAAGGCACAGGAACACATTGCACTTGCCACATTTCCACTGGGTGTATCCATTGGGACAATACCGACAACGGTTACGCTTTGGCTGGGCCATGGGAAAATGGTCGTAATTGTCATACCATACATCGGGTTGATTTGCTGCGGCGTAAGCTCTCTGTTTTGCCGGAGGTGGGGAATTTAGGCTTGGTCGTCCTACTGGCCGCGCAGGCTTTCCTTTCTTTGTAAGAACCTCAGCAATCTGGGATTGGAAAACCTTTAGTGGGAGGGCTTTCCCAACTCCATTTATTTGGCAATCCCGTTTATACAGGAACCAGCTGTTTACCACACAGATGGTCAAAGTGTGGTAAAAAATGTATAGGTACCATCTTCGTC